>NC_041385.1:757557469-757614850 GCF_002162155.2 Triticum dicoccoides
GGCGACGCGGGGACGGCGCGACGGGGACGGGCCCGGGGCGGCGACGGAGACGAGGGCAGCGACGGGAACGGGGGCAGCGACGGGGACGGGGGTGGCGACGGAGACGAGGGCGGCGACGGGGACGGGGGCGGCGACAGCGACGGAGACGACGGAAACAGAGGAAGAAATAGAGGGAGAATGAAATTTTCGCAAGTGTTGTTTATATAGGAGGGGCCTTTAGTACCGGTTTGTGCCACCAACCGGTACTAAAGGCCAGTTTTGGCCAGCCCAAGCGGCGGGAAGCGACCCCCTTTAGTACCGGGTGGTGGCACAAACCGGTACTAAAGGACCCCCCCTTTAGTACCGGTTGGTGGCTCCAACCGGTACTAAAGGCCTCGCGCTGCCACCCCAAAGTTTAGTCCCACCTCGCCGGGCGAAGGGCAGCCGCACTGGTTTATAAACCCAGCCGCGGCTACCACTTCGAACTCCGTATAGCAGGCTTGTGGGCCTAAACTCTGCGCGCTGCCCTGTGAGTCTGCTGGGCCTTTAAGGCCTGTAATTACACACCTGTGGCCTATCAGGCCCACAGGGCAGCGCCCCAGTTTTTTATAGTTTTTTTCTTTTCTACTTTATTTTCTTCTATTTATTTTTGCGTAGTTTTCTGTATAGTTTTTTCTTTTCTGTTATATTTATTTTCTTCTATTTATTTGTGAGTAGTTTTTCATCTAGTTTGCCAAAATTCAACATTTCCAGAGTTCATTTTGTAGTGATTTTCAATTTCACGGTCATTTTGTAAACGATTGAAAAATAGCAAATATAATTTTTTTTTCTTTTCTGCTTTATTTTTTCTTCTATTTATTTCTGAGTAGTTTTTTCTTTTTTTCTATATCTATTTATTTTTGAGTAGTTTTTTATATAGTTTTTTTCTTTTCAGCTATAGTTTTTCTTTCTTTTCTGCTATTTTTTCTTTTCTGCAAAACTTGATGGTCAAAGTCTGGAGTTATAACTTAAAAAATAGAAATGTCGACGTGCAATTAGTTTTTGCCATAACAGAAGAAGTCCGGAGTTGTAATAAGTTATTAAAAATAAAAAAGAGGTGCAATGCTCGTTAATTTGCTTCAAGCCTTTCGGAATAGTGTAAACTGCACTGCGCATAGCTCCGTGCAGTCTACCGTATTCCTGAAGGCTTGAAGCTAAGCAACGTGAGCATTGATCCTCTTCTTCATCGTATCTGCATTCAGGGCTTATAAACCGCTCCTAGTCCCTCTCACTTCGCGAGGTGGTACTAAAAAACAGCTTACGTCTGGTTCATCCATGAACCGGTACTAAAGGTGCTCGTGGGGCCCCAGCCTTACCTGACACAACCTCATTAGTACCGGTTCGTGGTATGAACCGGCACTAAATGGTGATGGTGGGGCCATAGCCTGACCGGAGGCTGACACAGCCTCTTTAGGTACAAAAAATTACAAACTTTCTGTTAGTGCCCGTAGTTTTCAAATTTGAATAGTTTAAATTTTGAATTATTTGAAATTAGTGTGAATTTGTTTGCACATAAAATTTCTTCACGTTTCAAATGCCAAAACACATAACTACCCTAACTATTACAGAGATTCCCCTCTGGGTGCGAAACACAGAAGAAAGTGATGATAGCTAGTGAAGCCGATCACATCCCAGATCTTTGGGTGTGAAACTTTTTCTTCGCGTGTGTCCCTTTGCGCCGTAACCATGGAAAATCTTCATCATTTAACGGGATGCTCGGGTCAATATTCACTGTGAATGGAGCAATTTCATCAAACTTTTCATAATCTTCTGACTTGTCTGTCTTGTCATCCACTCCCACGATGTTTCTCTTCCAGAAAGAACTATGTGCCGCTTTGGCTCATCGTACGATGCATTCGCTTCCTTATCTTTTCTTTTTCTTGGCTTGGTAGACATGTCCTTCACATAGAAAACATGTGCCACATCATTGGCTAGGACGAATGGTTCGTCTGCATACGCAAGATTGTTGAGATCCATTGTTGTCATTCCGTAATGCGGGTCTTCCGTTACCCCGCCTCGTGTCATATTGACCCATTTGCACCGAAACAAAGGGACCTTTAAACCACGTCGATAGTCAAGTTCCCATATGTCCTGTATATAACCATAATATGTTTCCTTTCCCGTCTTGGTTTCTGCATCAAGGCGGACACCACTGTTTTGGTTGGTGCTCTTCTTATCTTGGGCGATCGTGTAAAATGTATTACCATTTATCTCGTACCCTTTGAAAGTCATTATATTCGAAGATGGTAACTGGGACAGCAAGTACAAGTCATCTTCAATAGAGGTGTCATGCATGGTACGTGTCTGCAACCAGCTGGTGAAACTCCTGGTTTGTTCACGTGTAATCCAGTCATCAGACCGCTGCGGGTGTTTGGAGCGTAGCAAATTCTTGTGTTCATCCATATATGGAGCCACCAAGGCGGAATTCTGTAGAACTATGTAGTGTGCTTCAGTGAGAGAATGTCCGTCCATACATATTATTTGTTCCCCTCCTAGCGTGCCTTTTTCATCCAGTCTGCCCTTATGCCGCGATTCAGGAACACCAATCGGCTTAAGGTCAGGAATAAAGTCAATACAAAACCCAATGACCTCCTCATTTTGATGGCCCTTGGAGATGCTTCCTTCTGGCCTAGCACGGTTATGAACATATTTCTTTAAGACTCCCATGAACCTCTCAAAGGGGAACATATTGTGTAGAAATACAAGACCCAAAACGTTAATCTCTTCGCATAGGTGAACTAGGATGTGCGTCATGATGTTGAAGAAGGATGGTGGGAACACCAACTCGAAACTGACAAGACATTGCACCAAATCATTCTGTAACCTTGGTATGATTTCTGGATCGATTACCTTCTGAGAGATTGCATTGAGAAATGCACATAGCTTCACAATGGCTAATCGAACGTTTTCCGGTAGAAGCCCCCTCAATGCAACCGGAAGCAGTTGCGTCATAATCACGTGGCAGTCATGAGACTTTAGGTTCTGGAACTTTTTCTCTGCCATGTTTATGATTCCCTTTATATTCGACGAGAAGCCAGACGGTACCTTAATACTGAGCAGGCATTCAAAGAAGATTTCCTTCTCTTCTTTGGTAAGAGCGTAGCTTGCATGACCCTGATGTATGCCGTCTTCTCCGTGCATACGTTGCTGGTCCCCCCGTGCCTCAGGTGTATCTTTTGTCTTCCCATACACGCCCAAGAAGCCAAGCAGGGTCATGCAAAGATTCTTCGTCACGTGCATCACGTCGATTGCGGAGCGGACCTCTAGGTCTTTCCAATATGGCAGGTCCCAAAATATAGATTTCTTCTTCCACATGGGTGCACGTCCGTCAGCGTCCTTTGGAATAGGTTGTCCGCCAGGACCCTTTCCAAATATCACCTTCAAATCCTTGACCATATCATGTACATCAGCACCAGTACGGTGGCGAGGCTTCGTCCGGTGATCCGCCTCACCTTTGAAATGCTTGCCTTTCTTTCTTACGGGATGCCTGCTCGGAAGAAATCGACGATGTCCCAGGTACACATTCTTCTTACAACTATTCAAATATATACTGTCGGTATCATCCAAACAGTGCGTACATCCGCGGTATCCCTTGTTTGTCTGTCCTGAAAGGTTACTGAGAGCAGGCCAATCATTGATGGTCACGAACAACAATGCCTTTAGGTCAAATTCTTCCCCCATGTGCTCATCCCACGCACGTACACCTGTTCCATTCCACAGTTGTAAGAGTTCTTCAACTAATGGCCTTAGGTACACATCAATTTTGTTGCCAGGTTGCTTAGGGCCTTGGATGAGCACTGGCATCATAATGAACTTCTGCTTCATGCACAACCAAGGAGGAAGGTTATACAAGCATAGAGTCACAGGCCAGGTGCTATGGTTGCTGCTCTGCTCCCCAAAAGGATTAATGCCATCTGCGCTTAGACCAAACCATACGCTCCTTGCGTCATCTGCAAACTCCTTCCCATACTTTCTTTTGATTTTTCTCCACTGCGACCCGTCAGCGGGTACTCTCAACTTTCCGTCTTTCTTACGGTCTTCTCTGTGCCATCGCATCGCCTTGGCATGCTCTTTGTTTTGGAACAAACGTTTCAACCGTGGTATTATAGGAGAATACCACATCACCTTGGCAGGAATCTTCTTCCTAGGGCGTTCGCCCTCGACATCACCATGCTCATCGCGGCTGATCTTATAGCGCAATGCACCACATACCGGGCAAGCGTTCAAATCCTCGTACTCACCGCGGTAGAGGATGCAATCATTAGGGCATGCATGTATCTTCTGCACCTCTAACCCTAGAGGGCAGACAGCCTTCTTTGCTTCGTACGTACTCTCAGGCAATTCGTTGTCCTTTGGAAGCATATCCTTTATCATTACCAGCAACTTTCCAAATCCCTTGTCAGATACACCATTCTCTGCCTTCCATTGCAGCAATTCCAGTGTGGTGCCCAGCTTTTTCTTGTCACCTACGCAATTCGGCTACAACAATTTTTTGTGATCCTCTAACATGTGCTGCAACTTCTTCTTCTCCAAATCACTTGCGCAGTTTCCCTTTGCATCGGCAATGGCCCGACCTAGATCATCAACGGGCTCATCTGATGCCTCTTCTTCAGCTTCTTCCCGCATTACCGGCTCAGCTTCTTCCCGCATTACCGGCTCAGCTTCTTCCCCCATTGTTGTATCATCGCATTCAAGGAACCCATGGCCAGGATAGCTGTCGTCGTCCTCTTCTTCTTCATTGTCTTCCATCATAACCCCTCTTTCTCCGTGCTTGGTCCAAACATTATAGTGGGGCATGAAACCGGACTCAAACAGGTGGACGTGAATGGTTCTTGACGTAGAGTAATTGCGACCATTCTTACAGCCAACACATGGACGAGGCATAAAACCATCCGCCCGCTTGTTTGCCTCAGCCGCAAGCAGAAAAGTATGCACGCCCTCAACGAACTGGGGAGAGCATCGGTCATCGTACATCCATTGCCGGCTCATCTTCATTACACAACACCGAATAGACCAAATTAATACAAGTTCATTCATAAAGTTCATACAACACTTAAATGCAACAAACAAATAACTCTCTAGCTAAATCATTTAAATGCAACAACAAATGCGATCAAGATCGCAACTAAGGTAACAATTGATCCAACAGCATAATGATACCAAGCCTCACTATCGATGGCATATTTTCTAATCTTTCTAATCTTCAAGCGCATTTTCTCCATCTTGATCTTGTGATCATCGACGACATCGACAACATGCAACTCCAATTCCATCTTCTCCCCCTCAATTCTTTTCACTTTTTCTTTCAAGTACTCATTTTCTCTTTCAACTAAATTTAACCTCTCGACAATAGGGTCGGTTGGAATTTCCGGTTCACATACCTCCTAGATAAAAATATCTATGTCAACTTGATGGGCATAATTTGTCATAAACACGAAATGCAACAAATAGTTTTAAAAGAGAATATACCACATCCGAATCATAACAAGGACGAGGGCCGACGGGGACGGATATCAAAACCATGGCACTATGTATAACAAACAACGTACGGGTAAGTTAATTATTATACGAGTAACTATATATCCAAATCACACAAACATCAATTTTTTATATAAAATTTCATGAACAAGAGGCTCACCACAAGGTGGTGCTGGCGACGGGACGGTGTGGGCGATCGATGGTGGTTACGACGGAGATTTAGAAGGCACTAAGTAAACCACACCTACATATGCAAACTAAGTGTTATTTTGACCTCAAATTACATATAAATCAAATACTACCACATATAATTCCTCCCAAATTACTAAAACCCACAATTAATCACTATATAAACCAATGCAAGAGCTAATCTAGCAATGAGAGATGAAAGGACAAAGTTGCTAACCTTGGTGATCATTTGAATGGATGAAGGCCTGCAAATCTTGACAAATTTGGGGCAAATTTTGTGATGAACTCGAGAGGAAGAAGGGAAGAACAGAGGAGAGGGAGAGGGGAAAGGGGGAAGAACAGAGTGCGGGTGGACGAAGGATTTATATAGGACGACCTTTAGTACCGGTTCGTGCCACGAACCAGTACTAAAGGTGCTGGAAGGGCCCCACTCTGACAACATCCTGCCACCACTCTCATTAGTACCGGTTTGTGGCACGAACCGGTGCTAAAGGTTTGCCACGAACCGGTACTAAAGAGCTCCTCCGGCTAGCCGTTGGAACCGGCACTAATGGACACGTTAGTGCCGGTTCTGTTACAAACCGGGACTAATGTGTCTCACATTTGACCCTTTTTCTACTAGTGATATGAACCCGCTTGAAGACTGTCAACTCATACGCTTCTCCCCCTTTTGTCAGTAAGGACCAAAAAGGTTTGAAGACATAGAGCATCTACTCGTCCTCGTGAGTAGGTGAAGCAGCAGGGTTATCGTCGTTGGTTGGCGGTGCAGACGAACTTGGTGCAGTGTCGATGCGTGCAGTTGTAGGAGGTGGTGAAGTAGCATCATCTTTGTCATCGATTACTCTGGCATTGACAGTTGCAGTGGAGGAAGAATAATCAGAGTCTTCAAGAGATGGAGTTCTTCGTAGGACAGCATTCCGTGGAGGAGTGGAGTCAAACTTGAATCTTTCAGTGAAGCCATCGTCTTGAAGATTTGCTTCAGCACTAAGCAGGGTCAAGCTCTTCCATGATCGCCGGCAAGTTTCATGAGCAACAAAGGCATTCTTGGTGGCAAGGTTTCGAATGCAATTTACATCCACCAAGAGGCTTTGCATCTGATGCTTCAGCCAAAAATGATGCTTATCTTGCTTCTGATGGAGGGCCACAAGAAGTTCTCGGTCATTGAGAACGCGAGAACGCTTCCGAGGCCTTTGGGCGATGGTGCTTTCAGTGGCTTCAGTAGGTGCTCGATGAGGCAGACGAGTGTTTCCAGCCAATGGATAGATTCGAGTTGCTGCTTGAACACCTTCAATGGGTTGAGTGAAGCTTTGGTGCTCGGCATTCTGAAGACAAAGAGGCTTCTTGGCAGGGTCAGAATATATGACTTCAACTGACATATCAACCTCTGGTAGGAAGTTCACATGATTGCGAGCAGATGGTTGATATTTGATAGATGAGTGTCGCTTGATGAGGCGCATGACCCATGGAGCATAAAACTTCAGACCAAACAGATCAGATCCAGAAGCAGCAAGTTGCCTGATGAAAAAATCATGTGCATTGAAGCTGATGCCATTGAGGATGTAAAAGACCAATGTCTTCATGGCTCCTTCAAGTTTTGCAGCTGATGAATGTCCTTTGATCGGCCATAGAGTCCGCCTGATGATATGATATATAGTGTGCGGTAGATACTCAAGGTCATCAACAAGGAACTCCGTTGGATATTCAGCATCATGTGTCAAAGGCTTCATCATGCTCAACATCTGGCTCATATTGGGTTCAGGCTTATGGAAGATGCTCTCCAATGCATTGTGGTGGTTTTGACAACCAGGTTCATAGAGCTCT
Organism: Triticum dicoccoides; assembly: GCF_002162155.2. Classification (NCBI taxonomy): domain Eukaryota; kingdom Viridiplantae; phylum Streptophyta; class Magnoliopsida; order Poales; family Poaceae; genus Triticum; species Triticum dicoccoides. The sequence goes on from NC_041385.1 coordinate 757,564,976, forward strand.
CCGGGAGTGGATAGGCCTGTAAGATCAATGATGTCAAGAGCTTTGGCTTCATGATGAACATTTCCTGTCATCCACTCGAGAACCCATGTCTTCGTATCTCTGTTATAACCGCGAATGTGTAGAGTAGCATAGAATTGAAGCAATAGCTCTTCATTCCAGTGTTCTTTGTCTATCAAAAAGTTGAGCAGACCAACATCACGAAAGCAATCAAGTGCTTCTTCTAAGCATGGCAGTCCAGCAATGGCTTCAGTGTCAAGGCGCATATGAGGGAAAATGCGCCCTTGATCATAGAGAACACAGGAGTAATAGCTTCGCTGCTGATGACTCTAGAACCGATCTGATGATATTCTTGGCTTCATGTAGGGGTTCTTTGAGCTGTCAAAGAATGTGTTGTGGCTCTTGAAGCCATTTGTATTGAAAGACCCGACAGATGTGGGAGTACCAAGAAACCTTGGCAGTCTTGGCTTGGGCTTCTGGACCTGAGGCCTATGCTCAATGTGATAATCAAATTGAGGACCAGAGACAATAGGCGGAGGGACCAGAACGGGCCATCTTACTGTGATTAGCTCGCCGTGGTTGTATGCTTGCTCGACTGTATAGGGCCTTGGTGGCGGAACAGGAGCAGTGGCAGCAGCTGAGGCTTCAGGCTGCACAACAGGTGCTTTAGGAGCAGTTGCCTCATTAGCTTCAGGTGCAGTGGCCTCATTAGCTTCAGGTGTAGTGGTTGGTTCAAGCTCCACATTAGCGTCAGCCATGACAACGTCATCGGCTTCACTTGCGTTGGTTGTGGCAGCTTCAGGATTTTCAACCTCCACTTGTTGAGCTGGAGTGGGCAGGTCCTCATCCTCTTCAACTTGTACGGATGGTGTGGTTTGTTGTTGTTGGGGAGTACTTGGGGAGTCTTGTTCTTGCGGGCGATCAGCCCATGAAGCATCCCGAGCAATTGGCGTCAGAGGATGACCAATGCTGATGATTTCACTGTTCGTACGAATAGGCGATGATACCACATTATATTCAATTTGAGGAAGAACTTCATCATCTTCAACATTGTCATCTTGACCAATGTCTTCAGCAGCAGCGGGCTCAGCTGCTGGAATCTCCTCAGTTTCAGGAGCCTCTGTGGAAGCAGGCTCATGAACAGTCATGCGAAGTTCTTGGGATGCAGATGCGGGATGAACCACTGAGATGGGTTCAACAACAAGGGGCTCTGTGGGAGCAGCCCGACTCTTCTTGGTCTGGCGCTTATTCTTGGAGGGAGCGGCATCAGAGGCTTTAGTATTTTTCCTCTTTCTGGCTTCAGCCTCGGCAGCCCTCGTCTTCTTCTGTTCTGAAGCGGTTGTGGTGACCTTTGGCTTCGAGCTAGTCATGCTGCTTGGGAAGATAATGCGAGGGGCTTCTTGGCTTGAAGGTGCAGGCTGGTCAGCAGGAAGCTTCTTCTTTTTCTTTGCAGCCATCCTGGGGTCAATGCCAGGACGGCCAAGTGACTTGCGCTTCTCAGCCTCATTGTAGGCAAGCACACACTTATTAGCCAATCTCTTCATGCGCTCACGAGAGCCTTGAGCTTCTTGGCGCTTCTTCAGAAAAGCTTCTTTAAGCTCATGCAACATGACCTTGAAGTTTCTGACGTCTTGAACACTGAGCTTCGCCACATGCTTCTTGAATTGAGCCTTCTCACAATCAATTTTGTTCTTCAGCTCAACGATGCGCTGAGCAAGAGCCAGCTCAGAAGCAATGGCGCCATTGAAAGAGACGCTGAGGCCAATGGGAAGCTGCAAATCTTCAAAGCTTAGATTGGGGGTGTCGAACCACTCATCAATGAAGTTATGGATGATGGCCACATCAAAGAGAGGCAAGTTGTTGAAGATTTCTGCTTCTTCCTTGCTCTTTATCAGTTGCTCAAGGGCATCATCAGCAAGATCTTCATCACTTGACAGATCAATGGGTTCTTCACGCAGAATGGCGGCAGGAGTCAAGGCTTTACCAGTATGCCTGACAAGTTGCTTTTTCTTCTCCGTCTTCTTGGAGATGCGGGATTGATCTTCAGACTGCACACTGGCTTCATGAGGTGTAGTGGCCAGTGGCTTCACACGAGAAGCTTTTGGAGGTGCAGCTGATGATGAAGCCTTAATCTTCTTTGGCTTCTGCGGCCTTAGAGGAGGAGCTGGGGCTTCATCAGAATCAGCCTCATTGTCAGAATGGTCCACTTTGGCACCTTGTACCAAGATGTAGGAGATGAGGCCATCAAGGTTTGCAAAGGGGCCAATTCTGTTTTCTTCAGCTTCACGTGTGCTATCATCACGGGGAGCAGAGGGGCCAGAATTGAAGTCTAATCCCCATGACTTCTTGTTATCCTTTGCTGAAGCCTTAGCAAACTGCAAGTTGCGCTTGAAGAGATTGGCGTCATGACACCAGAGCAATGATGATGGGTCGGCTTCTTCAGGCTGTGGTCCATGGACCATGCAAGGATAGAAATCTTGTGCAATAGCTTCAACTCTGTTCTTGGGTTGAAGACCTCGATAGAGAATATCGCCCCAAGGACTCTTGATTGCATTCTTCTCTGCATATTCCTTGGTTACAAACTTGTACTTGAACCACTCTTTAGCCCAATAGCGTCGAATCCATTGGATTCGTGTCTTGCGCTGATGATATGTCTCTTCAGGATCTGTCTTGTAGAGCTCTGCTAGGTCATCAGGCAGATCTTTGGATGTTCCTTCTCGGTGCTGTCTGCCACCCTTCCTTGCTGATTTTTCTGCAGCCATGAACTTCAAACTGAATGGCTTCAATACGTTCAATGGCTTTAGAGACTTTCGCTTGCTGGTCAAGCAGGAACTGGCTTCTGGAGAATTGATATGATGCTGTAAGTATTCTGCAAACGAATGCAGACTATGAGAACCAAGGGATTCTCCCATGGACATGTACCTGTGACAGCATTAGAGATGCGAGGGAAAGGGAAGAGGTCATATGCATTCTCAGAAGATTTTGAAGATAAATTAGTTTGAAGACATTGACCTCATGATGCGAAGACATTCACTTATGTGAGGTGAGTTGGTTCCAGATTTGTACCAATCCGTGAATAAGTACAAGTGAGGAATCAAACTAGATAGGAAATCTAAGTGAATAGACTAGGCATTATGAGATGCAGACAGAATAGATCTAACATTGAGTAGGTAGAAACCACTTTCGGTAAATAGGATGAATCTATGAAGATCAAAAAGGTGGTAAAAATAGAGTTATAATTATCGCACGAGGAACTGCTAGATGGGATGAATAGGAGACCGAGCAGTTCAGCCCATCGTGCTCTAACTTGGCGACGGAGGACACCTACGGCGACGGCGGAGAGGACGATGTCCACGGCCGGCGTGAGGACGGCGTCGGAGAAGTTGCGGCAGCTAAGCGCTTCGTCGCCGGCGTCGTCGAGAGCTAGCGGTGGCGCTAGGGTTTTGACGAGGTGGAGAGGTGGAAGAAGGTTTTCTTGACCGCAGGGGCCATGTATTTATAAGTAGGTGTGCAGCACTGTGCAATTACGCAGGTGCCCCTGTCTGTTCACATCCGTGGGACACGTGGCAAACATGCAACATACTCAGAGTTGTCCCACGTTCCCACGCCCGCCAGGCATGTCGGAGAGTTGTTCCGGCTTCTCCGGATATCGACAATAAAGATGAATCATTTAAATAGGACTTGATGTTTGTCTTTGTGTCTTCTGCTGACTACGCAGAGAAGACATTCGACAGTTTCAATAGAATGCATATGATTTGGACATATAGAGTTTGAGATAGAAAGCATAGAGTGGTTGGGGTCCGCTCACATTCACTTAGTTCAAAAGATTCAACTTGAAGACATAGCTATAAGTGAATGCTGTAGAGGACAGAACACTAGTATATATATATATGCAATCAAATCATCATAGCGCAGAAAATCATGAAGATAAGTTGAAACTGAAGACAAACCAAATGCGAAGTCTTTGCAAAAGTAATGCCATGAGTGAAACACTTCAAACAGAGAAATTTGGTGGTGGCGTTACCCACCGTATAGGAAGTATTAGACCCAGACACGGCGCACAATTATCGTGGCGCTCCGAAGTCAAATTCCATGTTAATGTATTCACACTCAGAGTGTAAATCTTCATTGATTGAAGATATACATTACTTTGTGTGTTGCACATCTAAGTCATCAACATGCATAAGTGTTAGGATGTGTGCCTGATCACAGGACATTAGAGGATTCCAAGATATTTAGCTCACACCATAACTTGCAAAACCTTTTCTCATCCAAGGGCTTTGTGAAGATATCTGCAAGTTGCTCTTCAGTGTTGACGTGAATGATATCGATATCTTTCTTCATGACATGATCTCTGAGAAAGTGATGACGAATTTCAATGTGCTTTGTCTTCGAGTGTTGGACTGGATTGTTGGCTATCTTGATGGCACTCTCGTTGTCACAGAAAAGAGGTACTTGTTTCAGCTTGATGCCATAGTCCTTGAGAGTTTGCTTCATCCATAGAAGCTGAGCACAACAAGATCCAACAGCAATGTATTCAGATTCAGCAGTTGAGAGTGATACACACTTCTGCTTCTTTGAAGACCAACAGACAAGTGATCGTCCCAGAAAGTGACATGTTCCTGATGTTGACTTGCGATCCACCTTGTCACCAGCATAATCAGCATCCGAGAATCCAACCAAATCAAATTTTAAACCCTTGGGATACCATAATCCGAGTGTTGGGGTGTAAGCCAAATATCAAAGAATTTGCTTCACAGCTAAGTGATGTGATTCCTTTGGTGCCGCTTGGAATCGAGCACACATGCAAACACTAAGCATAATATCTGGCCTAGATGCACATAGATAAAGTAAAGAACCAATCATGGAGCGGTTACCTTTTGATCGAACTCTTTACCATTGTCGTCGGGACCAAGGTGGTGTTTGGCTGGCATTGGCGTCGTATAACCTTTGCAGTCTTCCATTCCAGACTTCTTCAGACAATCTTTGAGGTATTTTTCTTGAGATATGAAGATGCCATTGCTTTGCTGACGTATTTGAAGACCAAGGAAGAACTTCAGTTCTCCCATCATGGACATCTGATATTGATCTTGCATCATGTATCCAAACTCATCACTATACTTCTGGTTGGTGCAGCCGAAGATAATGTCATCCACATATATTTGGCACACAAACAGTTCGCCATCATATGTCTTCGTGAAGAGTGTGGGATCGAGGGATCTTGGTTTGAAGCCTTTGCTCTTCAGGAAGTCTTTGATCGTATCATACCATGCGCGAGGAGCTTGTTTGAGGCCATACAGTGCTTTGTTTAGCTTGTACACCATATCAGATGTTTTGGATCTTCAAAGCCAGGTGGTTGAGCGACATATACTTCTTCTTCAATCTTGCCATTGAGAAATGCACTCTTCACATCCATTTGATATAGCAAGATGTTGGGATGATTAGCATAGGCTAGCAGTATGCGAATAGCTTCAAGCCTAGCAACAGGAGCAAATGTTTCATCGAAGTCAATTCCTTCAACTTGAGTATATCCTTGAGCCACAAGACGTGCTTTGTTTCTGACGACTTGACCATGCTCATCTTGCTTGTTTCGATATATCCATTTCGTTCCAATAATGTTATGCTTGCGAGGGTCAGGTCGCTTGACAAGTTCCCAAACATTATTCAGCTTGAACTATTGAAGTTCTTCTTGCATGGCTTGAATCCATTCAGGTTCCATAAAAGCTTCAGCAACTTTCTTAGGTTATGATATTGACACAAATGAAAAGTGCCCACAGAAGTTTGCTAACTGTGTTGCTCTTGAGCAAGTAAGCGGACCAGGTGCATTGATGCTGTCAATTATCTTCTCGATTTGTACTTCATTTGCAACACGAGGATGAACTGGACGAAAACCTTGCTCATGCTGATCATTGTCATCATTGGGAGGATTGTCTTCAGTCTGAGCATTGTCTTTAGGTTGGTTTGGTGCAGAAATGATAAGTTCCTCTTCAGGCTGTGCTTCAGAGGGCATGATTTCACCAGCTCCCATCAGCTTGATAGATTCACTGGAAGGAGCTTCATCTAGTGTGCTTGGCAGGAGCTCTCGTTGTGAACCATTGGTTTCATCAAATCGCACATCCACTGTTTCAACGATTTTGTAGTGGAAGAGGTTGAAGACTCTGTAGGAGTGCGAATCCTTTCCATAGCCAAGCATGAAGCCTTCATGAGCTTTGGGTTCAAATTTTGACTTGTGATGGGGATCCTTGATCCGGCATCTAGCACCAAAGACTCTGAAGTACCTGACATTCGGCTTCTTGCCAGTAAGGAGCTCATAGGATGTTTTGCCCAGAAGCTTATGGATGTAGACACGGTTGATGATGTGACAAGCTGTATCAATAGCTTCAGGCCAGAACTTTCTTGGTGTCTTGTACTCGTCGAGCATTGTTCGAGCCATCTCAATGAGGGTTCTGTTCTTGCGCTCAACAATGCCATTTTGCTGAGGTGTGTAAGGAGCAGAAAGTTCATGAGTGATTCCCATTGTATCCAGATAAAGATCAAGGCTGGTGTTCTTGAATTCAGTGCTGTTATCACTTCTGATATGCTTGATCTTGACGCCATAGTTGTTCATTGCTCGATTGGCGAATCATCTGAAGACATCTTGTACTTCAGTCTTGTAGAGAATTATGTGCACTCATGTATATCTTGAGTAGTCATCAACAATGATGAAGCCATAGAGACACGCCATTGTTGTGAGGGTGGAGTAGTGAGTAGGACCAAATAAGTCTATGTGCAACAACTCAAAGGGTTGAGATGTCGTCATGATTGTCTTCGAGGGGTGCTTGGCCCTCGTCATCTTCCCAGCTTCGCAAGCACCACACAAATGATCTTTCTTGAACTTGACACCTTCGATGCCTATGACATGCTTCTTCTTGACGAGAGTGTGTAAGTTCCTCATGCCAGCATGCCCCAGCCTTCGATGCCAAAGCCAGCATTCTGAAGCTTTTGCAAGAAGACATACGGCAAGCTGTGGACCTGCTGAGAAATCTACCATGTATAGATCACCTTTCCTATACCCTTCAAAGACTAGAGACTTGTCAGATTCCATTAGTACAAGGCAACGATATTTTCCAAATATCACAATCATGTTTAAGTCACAAAGCATTGAGATAGACATTAAGTTGAACCCAAGGGATTCAACAATCATCACTTTATCCATGTGTTGATCCTTTGAGATTGCAACTCTACCTAGACCCAATACCTTGCCTTTACCAGTGTCAGCAAATGTGATTTGACTCTTGTCGGATGGACGTAAGGTTGAGTCCATGAGAAGACTTCGATCACCAGTCATATGATTAGTGCATCCGCTGTCAATAATCCATTCTGAAGCTTTTGGTGACATGCCCTACAGTGCAGTTAGAAGGATAGGCTTCACAAGGTATGTTGTGAAGCATAAGCATTTGATGCACACTAGGATTATCACAGCTTAGATCAAAGTTAGCACACAGTATGACAGGTAAGCGATTCATATGTGGAATACATAGTAAGTCATTTTATCATGCGTCCCTTTGTGTTTTAGGTCCCCAGCAATTATATCGAACGCCTTTGATTGCTGGCTGGAGACCACATTCTGCAAAAGAGAGTTAATTCTTCTTCACCACCCACATTTTCAGGGGTGGCTTAGAAGCAATGAGTCTAAGTGCAGCATCTGAGAATTTCGGCTTTGAAGCCCTAGCAAATAGCCTTGCAGAAGATGAATGATACTCATGTGAATAAGCAGAAAAGTTCTTAGTTCTATGAACATAGCGGTTTGAAGACACATGCTCATATTCATGAGTCTGAGTATGATTTCCCTGCAAAACATTGGCGTTAGGGTGACTCAAGTGAGTCATGTGTTCGCATGAAGCCGTTGGACCATATAATGCCTTTGGTCTGGGGTTTGTCTTCTTCCCAGGTGGTGTCATGATGACATTCACTGGAAGATTCTCAAGACAGCTTTTGGGAACCCAGATCTTCTTCATAGGAGGTCCATTCCTGCAGTTAGTACCAATATACCTGGCAAACACTTCACCATTCTGATTTTTGAACAGTTTATAGTTTGCATCAAAGGATTCATCAATGATAATAGGATTAGCACAGGTAAATCCAGATAAAGTGGATGGATCCACTGAAGGTTCCTTTGCAGCAACCCATGTGGTTTTGGGATACTGCTCAGGCTTCCAGTAGGAACCATCAGCATTCATTTTCCTCTCGAACCCAACACCCTCTTTCCTAGGGTTTCGGTTCAAAATCTGCTTTTTGAGGACATCACAAAGTGTCTGATGCCCTTTCATACTTTTATACATCCCTGTTTCAAGCAATGTCTTCAACCTAGCATTTTCATCAACAATAGCAGTGGTATCCTCAGCAAAGGGGTTAGTTACCACATCAGAAGTTGAAGACAGAGCAACAGTAGCAGCAGTGGAACATTCAGCAACAGAAGCAGCGTTATCACGCTCAATGCATTTTAGACATGGTGGTTCAAATTCATCCTGAGCAGCGCTGATTTGTTGACAAGAAATGAATCGTGCTTCCTCAGAAGATTTTCATAATCCACCCTTATCTTTTCAAGATCTTGCTCTCTTTGAAGACATTCAAAAGAAAGTTTCTCATGATCAGACAAGAGAGCATTATGTTGATCTTGAAGGGCGTCAAACTTAGAATGAAGTCTCTGAAGACTCTCAGCCAAAGCTTTTGACTGATCCATTTCTTCGCCCAACATATCATCGCTCTTACTAAGCATGTTTTGAATCTTTTCCAAAGCTCTTTGTTGTTTAGTGGCAAGGGAAGCAAGTTTGACATAGCTGGGGCCAAATTCATCACCTGATTCATCATCACTAGTTTCAGAAAGATAGCATTCAGTTACCTTAGCACCCCCTGCCATGAGGCATGGTGAAGATGAAGACGGTTCAGGTGGAAAGGTCATCTCTTTAAGAGACACCTTGTAGTCATCAAGCCAAGGATCATGACGATTAAGATGACTTTCATAGACCTCAGAAAGCCGGTCCCAAAAGCTTCGCGTGATTGAGGTGCATGACGTTCCTGAACTGATTTCGGGACAGGCAGGAGCAGATGACATCCTTCGCTGTGAGGTTCAGTAGAGTGTACTTGTGAATGTCATCAATCTCCGCCATCTTGCATAGATCGGTAAGACCAATCTCGGTGACGGTCCACAGTTCGCTGTCCATAGCCATGAGTCGCTTCTTCATCATGGCTTTCCACCGAGGATACTCATGACCGTCAAAGGTGGGGCAAGATACATTCCTCAATCCTGCAGTCGACATAGTTGAAACTCTAGGTGGTTAAACCGAATCACACAGAACAAGGGAGTACCTTGCTCTGATACCAATTGAAAGTGCTAGTTATCGACTAAGGGGGGGTGAATAGGCGATTTTTATCTAAGTCTTCGAAACGTGGAAGTTTCGAAGATATACAATAGAAATGACCTAATTGATATGCAGCGGAAGATAAACTACAACAAGCAAGCCATAGTCAAGTATGCAATAGCGTTAACATACGAAGACTAATAGCAGCTAGGTAGTAGGATCAGGATGGAAGATAGTATGAAGCCAATCAACAATAGTAGTCAAGCAATGAAGTCAATCAGATAAGACAGATAAGCAATGACTTCACGAAGACAAACTTAAAGTAAAGGAGGGAAGAGATAGAACCAGTCACTTGTTGAAGACACAGGATTTGTTGGACCAGTTCCACTTGCTGTGACAACTGTACGTCTGGTTAGGGAGGCTGAGATTCAACTCAGAAGACCGTGTCTTCACCTTATTCCCCTTAAGCTAAGGACACTTAGTCCTCGCCCAATCACTCTTGTAAGTCTTCAAGGTAGACTTCCAAACCTTCACAGACTTCGTTCACCCGGCAATCCACAATGACTCTTGGATGCTCAGAACGCGACGCCTAACCGGCTGGAGGATACACAGTCCTAAAGTGTAATAAGCCTTCAGGTCACACAGACAGAAAGACTTTAGTGATGCCTAACACTCTTTGGCTCTGGGTGTTTGGGCTTTGTCCTCGCAAGGATTTCTCTCTCTCAAATGCTTCGAGGTGGGTTGCTCTCAAACGACAAAAGTCGTATACTAACTCTGAGCAGCCACCAATTTATGGTGTAGGGGGTGGGCTATTTATAGCCACAAGGCAACCCGAGCTGATTTGTTCGAAATGACCCTGGGTCACTAAGGAACTGACACGTGTTCCAACGGTCAGATTTCAAACACACGCGGCAACTTTACTTGGGCTACAAGCAAAGCTGACTCATCCAGCTCTGGATAAGATTTGCTCTCATTGTCTTCGCTCGAAGACATAGGATTTGGGTTGAGCATCACTTCAGTCACTCTGACTTAGTTCACTTGGACCCCACTTAACAGTACGGTGGTTCCTATGACTCAACAAAGAAGAAAAGGAAACAACGAAACCACACAGTCTTCGCGCTCCATAGTCTTCACGCAATGTCTTCTCATGTCATAGTCTTCAATATGAATATTTTCTCATACCACCATTGTCTTCAATGTCTTCATACATTTTTAGGGGTCATCTCCGGTAGGTAAACCGAATCAATGAGGGACACTACCTGCGTTATCTTGCAATTCTCACAAACGCATTAGTCCCTCAAGCAACTTTGTCGTCAATACTCCAAAACCAACTAGGGGTGGCACTAGATGCACTTACAGTTGGTGATGACGTTGGTGATGATTTCCCCCTCCCGGATGGAAGTGTCCCCGGCAGAACAGCTCCACCAGAGCCCTAGATTGATTCCGCCAAGGTTCCGCCTCGTGGCGGCGGAGTTTCGTCCCGTAAGCTTGCCCATGATTTTTTCCAGGGTAAACGTGATGATATAGCAGAAGATGGACGCCAGAGTCCCACCAGGGGGCCCAGGAGATAGGGGGCGCGCCCTATAGGGGGGGCTCGCCCTATAGGGGGGGCGCCCCCCTGTCTCCTAGACAGGGTGTGGGCCCCCTGGCCTATTTCTTTCGCTCATAAATTCTTAATAAATCCAAAAAGTTGTTTCATGGAGTTTCAGTACTTTTGGAGTTGTACAGAATAGGTTTCCAATGTTTGCTCCTTTTCCAGCCAGAATTCCAGCTGCCGGCATTCCCCCTCTTCATGGTAAACCTTGTAAAATAAGAGAGAATAGCCATAAATATTGAGATATAAAGTGTAATGACAGCCCATAATGCAATAAATATTGATATAAAAGCATGATGCAAAATGGACGTATCAACTCCCCCAAGTTTAGACCTCGCTTGTCCTCAAGCGGAAACCGAGATCGAGAAATATGTCCACATGTTTAGAGATAGAGGTGTTGATAAAAATAAAATACGGACATGAGGGCATCATGATCATTCTAATAACAGCAACATATATAGACTTTGTCATATGATTTCTTATACTCATGTAATAAGCAATTCACAATGTCAAGTATGGTTCATAAACTTCATTGGGAACTAACAAACTATAATCTCAGTCATTGAAGCAATTGCAATTTATCATAACATCAGAAAGAGTCAATAATGGAGCTTTTCAGCAAGCTCACATACTCAACTATCTCGTAGTCTCCCATAATTGTTAACACTCACTCGATACTTGTGGTTATAGAGTTTCAGCCGGACACTGAGAAAGATAGGGGCTTATTGTGTTGCCTCCCAACGTATTCACCTTTAGGTGATGTCAACAATAATAGCCTATGCCAACTTACATCCAATTGGATATATGTATCATGATCTTTCAAACACGAGGAGCTTGCCAAAGGATAAAATGAAAAAGTGGGAAGGTGAGGATCACCTCGACTCAAGCATAAAGTAAAAACATAAAGTAAAAGATAGGCCCTTCGCAGAGGGAAGCAGAGGTTGTCATGCGCGTTTAGGGTTGATGCACGAAATCTTAATGCAAAAGAACGTCACTTTATATTGCCCCTTGTATGTGGACCTTTATTATGCAATCCGTCGCTTTTATTACTTCCACAACAAGTTCGTACAAAGCTTATTTTCTCAACACTAATAAGTCATACATATTTAGAGAGCAATTTTTATTGCTTGCATCGATGACAACTTACTTGAAGGATCTTACTCAATCCATAGGTAGGTATGGTGGACTCTCATGGCAAAACTGGGTTTGAGGGTATTTGGAAGCACAAGTAGTATCTCTACTTGGTGCAAGGAATTTTGGCTAGCAAGAGGGGGAAACGCAAGCTCAACATGTTTGGAAGGTCAATGACAATATACTTTAACTGAGATGTCGGAAAACATAAACCATTACGTTGTCTTCCTTGTCCAACATCAACTCTTTTAGCATGTCATACTTAATGAGTGCTTCACAATCATAAAAGATGTCCAAAATAATATATCTATATGTGAACCCCTCTTTCCTTATCACTTCCTATTAATTGCAACGATGACCAAGGCTACGTTCATCAACTCTCAACAATTTTTATGCCTCATACTTTCTATGTGTGAAGTTATCACTATCCATAAGATCAATATGAACTCTTTTGTTCTTTCTACCTTCTCAAGATCATAGCAACATAGCAAATCCCTTGACTCAACACTAATCTTTATTATAGATAGCACACGGACTCGCTTACATAAAGAGATCACTAAGCAAAACTCAAAACTACTTGATATCAAAACTTCAATCTACTAGATCAAGATACTACTAAAAGGATCGAACTAAATAAAGCAGTAAAGATAGGAGTGTGAAGGTGATACGATACCGGGGCACCTCCCCCAAGCTTGGCGGTTGCCAAGAGGAGTGCCCATACCCATGTGATTATTTCTTTGGAGGTGATGGAGGTGGTGATGATGTAGGCTTGTCGTCCGTCTTCCAAGGCATAGGCTTTCCTCATAAAAGGATGATCGAGTCTCCGGGATCCTTAAATCTGCAGCCAAACTCATTCGCTTGAATCTATATTCATACTCACAGTTCTGGTTTTGCAGGTCATAAATCTGGGCTTGGAGGTGCTCGATTTTCTCTTGAAGCTTGAAGATGGTCTCCCCGATGACTTTGGCATCCAGCTTGTGGTTGTTGGTGAACTCCGTGATCATCATCTGGTTGGCCTTGAGTCCAGGATCCACCATCCCTTGACACTTGAAACCTTCTTGCTCCATGGCTTCGAGCTTTGTCTCCATGCTCCCGGTACGCCTTGGTCCCTCCACACCGCGGATGTGCAGCACCCCCTCACGTATCTCAATGGTTTGAGGGTGATGCAGCACCTCCGCAATATAGGGGTTGATAACACTCTCAAAAAAACTTGTCCTTGGGAGTGCTTGGAGATGACATGATGCTCTAGATCTGAAACAGAAACAGCTCGAAACGAAAACAGAGGATAATTGTGTGATACGGTGGTCAAAACCTTCGAGAGTATATATAATGAATTTTTACCAACCAAAATACATAACATACAAGAAAACAAAGTCCGGGAGGCACACGAGGTGCCCACGAGATAGGGAGGCGCGCCCTACAGGGGGGGGGCCCTCCTCTCTCGTGGGAGCCTCGTGTCCCTTTCGGACTACTTCTTTCTTCCTAAAATTCTTAAATAATCCAAAACTGATAAAAATTGCCATTAGAGTTGTTTTGGAGTCGGTATACTTACCGTACCACGTACCTATGCCTTTTCGGAGTCTGGAACGTTCTGAAAAGTGTCTCTTATGTACTCCTCTGGGATTATGGTTTCAATAATATTAGTTCCAACATTGATAGGATTACCTGAAATATAATGCTTAATTCTTTGACCATTAACCACCCTCGGATTTGTGCCTTCGAAGTTGTTAATTTTTATAGCACCGGAATGATAGACCTCCTCGATAAAGTAGGGACCTTCCCATTTTGAGAGAAGTTTTCCTGCAAAAAATCTTAAACGAGAGTTGAATAATAACACATAATCTCCTACGTTAAACTCGCAATTTGTATCCTCTTATCATGCCAGCGTTTGACTTTTTCTTTGAAGAGCTTGGCATTCTCATATGCTTGGGTTCTCCATTCATCAAGTGAGCTAATATCAAACAACCTCTTCTCATCGGCAAGTTTGAAGTCATAATTGAGCTCTTTAATAGCCCAATATGCTTTATGTTCAAGTTCAAGAGGTAAATGACATGCTTTTCCATAAACCATCTTATATGGAGACATACCCATAGGATTTTTGTATGCGGTTCTATAGGCCCATAATGCATCATCAAGTTTTTTGGACCAATTCTTTCTAGATCTATTCACAGTCTTTTGCAAAATTAATTTGAGCTCTCTATTTCTCAACTCTACTTGACCACTAGACTGCGGGTGATAAGGAGATGCGATTCTATGATTGACATCATACTTAGCAAGCATCTTACGGAAAGCACCATGAATAAAGTGTGAACCACCATCGGTCATAAGATATTTGGGGACTCCAAACCTCGGAAAAAATAACTTCTTTAAGCATTTTAATAGAAGTGTTTTGATCAGCACTACTAGTTGGAATAGCTTCTACCCACTTACTAACGTAATCAACAGCAACTAAAATATGTGTACAACCATTGGAGGCAGGAAAAGGTCCCATATAATCAAAGCCCCAAACATCAAATGGTTCAATAACAAGAGAATAATTCATAGGCATTTCTTGACGTCTACTAATGTTACCTATTCTTTGACATTCATCACAAGATAAAACAAACTTACGAGCATCTTTGAAGAGAGTAGGCCAATAAAAACCAGATTGTAGTACCTTGTGTGCAGTTCTATCTCCCGCGTGGTGTCCTCCATAAGATTCAGAGTGACACTTGCATAGGATTTGTTCCTGTTCATGCTCAGGCACACAACGTCTAATAATACCATCTACTCCTTCTTTATAAAGGTGCGGATCATCCCAGAAGTAATGTCTTAAATCATAAAAGAACTTTTTCTTTTGCTGGTATGTGAAACTAGGCGGTATATATTTAGCAACAATGTAATTAGCATAATCAGCATACCAAGGAGCAGTACGAGAAGTATTGGCAACCGCTAATTGTTCATCAGGAAAACTATCATTAATAGGCAGTGGGTCATCAAGAACATTCTCTAACCTAGACAAGTTATCTGCAACTGGGTTCTCAGCTCCCTTTCTATCAATAATATTCAAGTCAAATTCTTGGAGCAAGAGAACCCATCTAATGAGTCTAGGCTTAGCATCTTTCTTTTCCATGAGATATTTAATAGCAGCATGATCAGTATGAATAGTAACTTTGGAATCAACAATATAAGGTCTAAACTTATCACATGCAAACACAACTGCTAAGAACTCTTTTTCAGTAGTAGCATAATTTATTTGGGCAGTATCAAGAGTCTTACTAGCATACTGGATAACATTCAATTTCATATCGACTCTTTGCCCTAAAACAGCACCTACAGCATAATCACTAGCATCGCACATAATTTCAAAAGGTAAGTTCCAATCAGGTGGCTGAACAATAGGTGCAGTGATCAAAGCTTTGTTAAGTGTTTCAAATGCTTCTACACAATCATCATCAAAGACAAAAGGGATATCTTTTTGCAATAAATTAGTCAGAGGCCTAGAGATTTTAGAAAAGTCTGTAATGAACCTCCTATAAAAACCTGCATGACCAAGAAAACTTCTTATACCTTTTATGTCCTTGGGACATGGCATTTTTTCAATAGCGTCAACTTTGGCTTTATCAACTTCAATACCTCTCTTGGAGATCTTGTGCCCCAAAACAATGCCTTCATTAACCATAAAGTGACACTTTTCCCAATTTAGGACGAGACTGGTGTCTTCGCATCTCTGCAAAACTCGATCAAGGTTCCTCAAACAATCATCAAAAGAGGATCCATAGACGGAGAAGTCATCCATGAATACCTCACAAATCTTCTCACAAAAATCAGAAAATATAGCCATCATGCATCTTTGAAAGGTAGCAGGTGCATTACATAAACCAAAAGGCATACGTCTATAAGCAAAAGTACCAAAAGGGCAAGTAAAAGTAGTTTTAGATTGATCTCGCACGGACACAGGTATTTGAGAGAAGCCAGAATAACCATCTAGAAAGCAAAAATGTCTGTGTTTGGATAGCCTTTCTAGCATTTGATCAATAAAAGGTAAAGGGTAATGATCTTTCTTAATAGCTTTATTTAACTTACGGAAATCAATTACCATCCTATAGCCTGTAATAATTCTTTGCGGGATCAATTCATCTTTATCATTAGGAACAACGGTGTCGGTGTCAAAACCGGCGGATCTCGGGTAGGGGGTCCCGAACTGTGCGTCTAGGCGGATGGTAACAGGAGACAAGGGACACGATGTTTTACCCAGGTTCGGGCCCTCTTGATGGAGGTAAAACCCTACGTCCTGCTTGATTGATATTGATATTGTGGATGTTTACAAGAGTGGATCTACCACGAGATCAAGGAGGCTAAACCCTAGAAGCTAGCCTATGGTATGATTGTAATGGTTGTTGTTGTCCTACGGACTAGAGCCATCCGGTTTATATAGACACCGGAGAGGGCTAGGGTTACATAGAGTCGGTTACAATGGTAGGAGATCTACGTATCTGTATCGCCAAGCTTGCCTTCCACGCCAAGGAAAGTCCCATCCGGACACGGGACGAAGTCTTCAATCTTGTATCTTCATAGTCTTGGAGTCCGGTCGATGATGATAGTCCGGCCGATGATAGTTCGGCTGATGATGGTAGTCCGGCTATCCGGACACCCCCTAGTCCAGGACTCCCTCAGTAGCCCCTGAACCAGGCTTCAATGACGATAAGTCCGGCGCGTATATTGCTTGGCATTGCAAGGCGGGTTCCTCCTCCGAATGATAGAAGATTGTGAACACCAGGATAGTGTCCGGCTCTGCAAAATAAATTCCACATTCCACCATAGAGAGAATAATATATACACAAGTTCAATCTGCTGACGTTTTTTGCGGCATGACGTCACGCCACTACCAAGCCATTACTTGAATCGTTTTTTACTCTACCACCTCAGCGCATTTAGCGAAGCGGTTTCCTTGGCACGTCTTGTCGAAGCAGAGATCGTGTTCCCCCTTAATCCGGGATTCTCATCAATACGGACGTGGGTAACCCAACCGCGCCATTGATGGTGACGCTTGGGGGATAAGCGAGTTTTACCAGGCCGGTGGGGGACGCGTAGACTTCGCCCGCCCATATAAGGGATAAGGATTCTCCTTTTCACCTACACCTTCTTCCTCCTTTGCTTATCCATCTCCGCGCACTCGAGCTCCAGCGCCCAAGCCCGCACATCTCATCTCAACCTTCCCCAGTCATGTCTGGAGCGGGAGGCAAGTGGATGACCTCCTCCGTTACGGAGGAGCACATCGAAAGACTGCGCAGCGCCGGCTACCTGTCCGGCGACATCGCGCACCGGCTGCCCGACGAGGGGCAGCTCATCCCCACCCCCAGGCCCCATGAGAGGGTCGTTTTTCTTCCCCACTTCCTCCGCGGACTAGGCTTTCCACTTCACCCCTTTGTCCGGGGGCTCATGTTCTACTACGGCCTGGATTTCCAAGATCTGGCGCCGAACTTCATCCTCAACATCTCGGCGTTTATCATCGTGTGCGAGGCCTTCCTCTGCATCCAGCCCCACTTCGGCTTGTGGCTCAAGACCTTCAATGTCAAGCCGAAGGTAGTGAAGGGCACTCAAGCGGAGTGCGGAGGCGCCATGTTGGGCAAGATGCCCAACGTCCTTTGGTTCGAAGGGGCCTTCATGGAATCCGTCAAGGGGTGGCAATCGGGGTGGTTCTATATCACCGAGCCACGCGACCCTACGTGGGCGGCGGCCCTCGAGTTCAGATCTGGTATCCCCACGCAGCTCACCTCCTGGAAAGAGAAGGGCTTGCTGTGGGGTAGTTCGGAGGAGCTGACGGGACTCCAAGCCTGTATCCAGAAGCTGGTGAAGAAGCTTAGGCTGGTTAACGTGGTCCAAGTCATGCTCGTCCGCCGGATTCTCCCATGCCAAGAGCAGGCATGCAATCTGTGGGAGTTCAACCCGGAACAGCACCAGGCGCTGAGCGGGCTCTTCGACACGACGTACAAAGGCGCCTGGAGGGTGTTGTTTAAGGGCGCCGAAGCCCCCGCATCCGCGACTGAAGATCACGGATTTCGCTCGCAGCGCCAAGCCGACGAGGTAAGTGATTCTACCCCTTTACGGGACACTTGCTTTTCATAGTTTGACTCTATGCGGGTTGTAATTTCCCATTTTCCTTTGACAGGACTGGATGAGGAAGGCGGAGCAGATTATCTGCCCGGCTCCCATGCCAGAAAACCCAGTAGACGCCCGTCTAGCGAGGCTGCTGGTTCCGGCACCGCACGTGGTGCTGGAGAAGAAGGCCAAGAAGGAGGCCACGGGTGCTCGAAAGAGTTCCCATTTTCTGGTGTCCGACGACTCCGGGGCGGACTCCTCCCCCGAAAATGAGGAGGAGAAAGAGGACTCTCTCCCAGAGGAGGGAGAGAGGAAGAGGAAGGCTTCCCCAACAGAGGAGGCCGAAGGGTCCAAGAGGGGAAGGACTATTCCCCCGGACAGCTCCGCTGACATCAACGTTGGCGAGGAAAAATGGCCTTTAAGGGCCAGGCCTCCAGCGAGATCGTAAGTATCTGGATTCCTGAGTGATTTATAGTTTCTTTTTCTGTGTCACATAGTGTCATTCTGATGCCGCATGCTGCCTGTAGTCCGGCCAATGATGATCTCCCCGCTTCATCGAGCGGGTCGTTGGCTCCGTCGGATGTAGATTCCATCCTGACTGCCTCCACCCCTCGCGACACCAAGGACGCCGAGGTGGGATCCCAAGAAGGGACCCATCAGGGGGAGGCTCCGGAGGCGCCACAAGGCGTCCTCCCGGACTTTGCGCCGGACTCCATATCAGAACCCGCAGTGGTTCCGGAGTCCTGCCGGCGGCCCCTTCGCACGAAGGGCAAGACCGTGACGCCGGCGGCTTCCATCCAACCGGAGGCGCCGGACAATTTGTTGGAGGCGCTGCAGAGCGCTTCCATCGAGGAAGAACACCGCACTATTATGAGTGCGGTGATTCAGAAGGTACAGCTTGCCAAGAGCGGGCTGACCGAAGCCTGCAGTAGCCTTCTATCAGGCTTTGAGGTAAGAAGTTAAAAATATGCAATGTAATACCGCATAGACAGTAGCCCCTGATGCTCGGTTCGGTGTTCGGAAAGAAAAGCCGGACTGAGGATCTGAAAAAAAAAGAAGATATACGCAGGGTTGCTAAAAAAAATTATGTCAATATGGGTTGCAGGCTGCACTACTGACCTCTGCCGCACTGACTGCGGAGGTTGATGCTTTGAAGCAGGAGCTCGAGCGGTCCGAGCAAGAGCTCGGCCGCGCCAAGAAGCAGCTCCAGGACAAAGAAGGTGAGTAACACCACTTTGAACTTGTACCTTACAGAAAAGGATTTAGGTTGCAACAAAAAATAACAAGGATAACATGGGTACTGCAGGGGCCACGAACGAGGTGGCGACCCTGAAGGAGGCCGTGTCTGCGGCCGAACGCAATGCAGCCGCGGAACGGGCAGAGCGAGAAAAGCAGGAGGCGCGGGTGGCGGTGGTTCAGCAAGAGCTCCAGGCTCTCATGGAAAAGCATGAGAGTTTGGAGCGTGACTCAAAGACTCGAGAGTCCGAGCTTGCCTCGGCTCTCGAAAGTGCCAAGACTGCCAAGGCCAATGCCCATAAGTCCCTTCAGGAGATTGAGTTGGTGAGGAAGATAGCGGCGGGTAAGGCATTTTTCATGCAAAGCAAGCATGTGAATGTAAATTACGTGTTACTTACCCGAATTCGGAGCTCTCCAGGGGCGTTTGCAGATCTGCCTCGCAGCGTGGCTGATGCCGCCGCATTCTACCGAGCCGAGGAGGGGAGCTCAACGGAGAAGGTCTTCTGGTCTCAGTATGCTAAGGCCGGCCATCCGGTGCCCCCTAGCGACCAGCTGAAGCAGCTGGTCGAGCTCCACAAGGTGGCCGAGCAGGCCATGAAGGGCCTCATAGTCCGGCTGTGGCCTGGAGAGGCCATGCCTGGGAGCTACTTCGGTCTCGTGCGACGGTTGGTGGATGCGTGCCCCTGGGTGGAGGTTATCAAGTGCTCCGCCTGTATTGAAGGTGCTCGTCGGGCCCTTGCCCGCGCAAAGGTGCATTGGGGCAAGCTGGATGCGGAGAAGCTAATCACTGACGCGCCACCAGCGGGCAAGGAATATCGTACGCCTGAGATGTACTATAAGATTGTCCTGAAGGGTGCCCGCAAAATTGCGGATGAGTGCCCCAGGGATGTAATTATTGAGTAAATTCGCAATGTGTTATCCTGTGCGCTGAAAACTTTGTTCATATGCGCTAAGCAACGCTTGTTAATTTAAAATATTACCTTCTGTGCGGCCGTTTATTAAATCTGAGAGATGGCAAGTCGTCGGCTTCAGCCCCCATGCCACGAGTGCTGGGGTGTTCGGGATAAACTTGAGCGCTCTTGTTCCCATTTTTGGGTCCATCTAGGGAGGCGCTCAACACAACTAACAAGGCAATCGGACTTATAGTGCTTGAACACTCTCACTTAGCCATAGAATTCTATAATTTTAAATTTCGGCGAAGCCCCTAGTATTCGGAAGACCGAATTTGGGGCGCTATCCACGCCTTCGTCGGACATTATCCGGAACTTCGCTCGAAGCGGCGTAGGTCTTTAAGGACCCGAAAGGACCTCTCGAGCAGCGACCAGTCTCTCGCCTTATCATGACAGTCAGTTTTAGCTTTCTCCACTGAGGCGTTAACCCGGCTCAACCGGGGCGCAATCGCAGTGGTTCTCCCAGTGCTACCTTAGCCGATAGAACGGAACATAAGGTGCCAAACATGGGAGCCGGGCAAACCCAACTATTGACCCAAGACATGATTCGGAGCCGATTCATATAATGCTATAAGTTAGGGGTGCCGCACTTGTGAAAGTGTTCGGACTTTATCACACCATAATGCGGGGAACATAAGCCCCTGGTGTATTTGGCCGTACCAAAATGTACGGATGCAACATGTCGTAAATGAACATATATATATAAGGTAATGCAATTATGGGCAAAAAGTGCTGCATTTTATTCGAGAAGAGCTGCTATGAGTGCGGAATGATACAAATAGTGCGGAAAGCAAGGGATTGGACGAATTAAAGGCGTCTCCCTCCAGTGGTAGGCCGCGGAATGGTGTATTTAACAAATTTAATGCTTGTAATGGAGACCACCTGAGTGTTCGTCGCGGCCTTTGTCCCTCCCTGGCTGTTGCATCATGAGTTCGGCAGGTTCGCCGCCGGACAGAGTTCTGTATAAAAAAGAGAGAAATAAAAGATAAAAAGAGCGACACACTTGGGAGCCCCTGGTGTGGTCGAACCGCACTCTGGGTCTGTTGTGGTTGTGCCTCTCCCCCTATGCCCATGGTATCTCCAGGGCGTAATTATGTACGCGGAGAATTTGTCTTACAATTGTGCGAGGGCTGGGGTTGAGGCCGCATTGCTACGCGTGCTCGGAACGTGCCAGGTGGTCTTGGTTGATGTTGCTCCGGGTGCGTTTGGCCGTGTCCAGTCGTTTAACGGCCAGACTCGAAAATTGCCTTAGAAGGCTGCTCTGTACTTCTGCCACGAGAGCCGCTGTATGTTCCTCCGTTCGGAGGGAGCGTTCCGTGTTTCCAATGACCGTGATGACTCCAGGCATCTTGAGCTTAAGGTATGCATAATGCGGCACCGCGTTGAATTTTGCGAACGCGGTTCGTCCGAGCAGAGCGTGATAGCCACTGCGGAACGGGACTATGTCGAAGATTAACTCCTCGCTTCGGAAATTATCCAGGGATCCGAAGACCACTTCTAGTGTGACTGAGCCTGTTCAACTGGCTTCGACACCTGGTATGACGCCTTTGAAGGTTGTCTTTGTAGGTTTAATCCTTGAAGGGTCTATTCCCATCTTGCGCACTGTATCCTGATAAAGCAGGTTCAGGCTACTGCCGCCGTCCATCAGGACTCTCGTGAGGTGAAATCCATCGATGATTGGGTCTAAAACCAATGCGGCGAATCCGCCATGGCGGATACTGGTCGGATGGTCTCTTCGATCGAAAGTGATCGGGTAAGAGGACCATGGGTTGAATTTTGGGGCGACTGGCTCCATCGCGTATACGTCCCTTAGTGCACGCTTCCGCTCCCTCTTGGGTATATGCGTTGCGTATATCATGTTTACCGTCCAAACTTGAGGGGGGAATCCCTTTTGTCCTCTGTTGTTCGGCGGCCGGGTCTCTTCCTCGTCATCGCTGTGTAGCCCCTTGTCATTGTATTCGGCGATTAATTTGCCTGCCTGCTTGAATACCCAACAATCTCTGTTGGTGTGGTTAGCTGGCTTTTCGGGGGTTCCATGTATTTGACAGGAGCGGTCGAGTATTCGGTCCAAATTGGACGGGCCCGGAGTGGTTCTTTTGAATGGCTTCTTCCATTGACCGGGCTTGGAGCCTCGGAATCCGGCGTTGACTGCCGTATCCTCATTGCTTCGCCGTTAATGCGGCGTTTGTTTTTGTTTCGACACAACCTGCCATTGCGGTCCTTGGTATCCGGACTGTCAGCGTTTTTGCTGAGGTTGTTGCTGCGAGCTAGCCAGCTATCCTCTCCCGCACAGAAGCGGGTCATGAGTGATGTGAGGGCTGCCATGGATTTTGGCTTTTCCTGTCCTAGGTGCCGGGCCAGCCACTCGTCGCGGATGTTATGTTTGAAGTCCGCGAGGGCCTCTGCATCCGGACAGTCGACGATTTGATTTTTCTTTGTTAAGAACCGTGTCCAGAATTGCCTGGCCGATTCGTTTGGCTGCTGGATTATGTGGCTTAGGTCATCTGCGTCCGGTGGTTGCACATACGTGCCCTAGAAGTTGTCAAGGAATGCGGCTTCCAGGTCTTCCCAGCATCCAATTGACTCTGCGGGCAGGCTGTTAAGCCAATGCCGAGCTGGTCCTTTAAGCTTGAGCGGGAGATATTTGATGGCGTGAAGATCGTCGCCGCGGGCCATATGTATATGGAGGAGATAATCCTCAATCCAAACCGCGGGGTCTGTTGTGCCATCGTAGGATTCGATATTAACGGGTTTAAACCCTTCAGGGATTTGATGATCCATTACTTCGTCAGTGAAGCATAGTGGGTGTGCGGCGCCTCTGTATTGAGCAATATCGCGACGTAGCTCGAGAGAGCATTGTCTGCTGTGTTCGGCCCGGCCGGAGTAGCTGTATCTGGCGCGACGGTATTCGTCGTGGGTCTTAGGGCGCCCACGTGATCCATAGATAGATCTGGATTGTCTTGCCTTGTCCTCCAATATATCCCGCAAGTCCGGTGCGTTCCCCCGTGGCTTCATGCTTTTTGAGCGGTGCCGGGGTACGGTTTTGGTGGAGGGCTTGCACGCCTCTCTGTCGCGGCCACGAGGTGGTCGGTCTGCCGTATTGTGCGCTGGTGATGCAGGTTTGTACGCTTCCTCCTCTAGTCGGGGGAGCAACTTGCGTATATATGTCGTATGATGAGGTGGTCTTCCAGTGTCCTGTAGGCACTGGTTCTTGATAGTCTCCGGCATCGTCGTCCATACCGTCGATGTCTTCGGAGTCGTAGTCGAGTACGTCAGTTAGATCGTCGACGGTGGCTACGAAGTGGGTGGTGGGTGGGCTCTGAATTTCTTTGTCGTCCGCGTCCCAACCATACTGGCCGTAGTTCGGCCAGGGCTCTCCGGATAGCGAGGGATGCTTTAGCGAATTTAAGATATCGCCGAAGGGTGAGTGCTGAAAGATGTCCGCAGCGGTGAATTCCATGATCGGCGCCCAGTCGGATTTGACCGGCAGGGGCGCAGGAGGTTCGGAGTCCGGCAGAGAGTCCGGCACCTCGGAGTCATGAGCTTTATGCGGGACAAGGTAAGTGTTCGGCTCCATTGCCGTAGAAGTTGCAGCTCCCGAGGCGGTGTCCAGCCATCCGTCCTCGATCTGAGCGATCGGCTCCGGACTATGGGTCAGAGCGGATTCATGTGCGGCCTCCAAGGTGCTGTCCGGCGGCAGAGTTAGGTCGTGCCCATCGTGACAGCGCGGCACGCTCGGCTGTGGCTCAGATCCATCGAAGATCAAGTCCCCGTGGATATCGGCCGTGAAGTTTAGGCTTCCAAACCTGACCTGATGGACAGGGGCGTAGCTTTCGATCTGCTCCAGATGGCCAAGTGAGTTGTCCCGCAGTGCGAAGCCGCCGAATACGAAGATCTGTCCGGGGAGAAAACTCTCACCCAGGACTGCGTCGTTGTCGATTGAAGAGGCCATCAAGCCTATCGGTGACGACACAGAGGAACTCTCAATCAAAGCACCAATGTCGGTGTCAAAACCGGCGGATCTCGGGTAGGGGGTCCCGAACTGTGCGTCTAGGCGGATGGTAACAGGAGACAAGGGACACGATGTTTTACCCAGGTTCGGGCCCTCTTGATGGAGGTAAAACCCTATGTCCTGCTTGATTGATATTGATATTGTGGATGTTTACAAGAGTGGATCTACCATGAGATCAAGGAGGCTAAACCCTAGAAGCTAGCCTATGGTATGATTGTAATGGTTGTTGTTGTCCTACGGACTAGAGCCATCCGGTTTATATAGACACCGGAGAGGGCTAGGGTTACATAGAGTCGGTTACAATGGTAGGAGATCTACGTATCCGTATCGCCAAGCTTGCCTTCCACGCCAAGGAAAGTCCCATCCGGACACGGGACGAAGTCTTCAATCTTGTATCTTCATAGTCTTGGAGTCCGATCGATGATGATAGTCCGGCCGATGATAGTTCGGTTGATGATGGTAGTCCGGCTATCCGGACACCCCCTAGTCCAGGACTCCCTCAAACGGTAATACCTCCCTTTTTAGGGACACAATGGACAGGGCTTACCCATTCACTATCAACAACGGGATAAATAATACCTGCCTCAAGGAGTTTTAGAATCTCCTTTCTTACAACTTCCTTCATTTTCGGGTTTAATCGTCTTTGAGGATCTCTAACTGGTTTGGCATCTTACTCCACTGAAATTTTGTGTTGACATAGTGTGGGACTAATGCCGTTAAGATCATCCAGGGTATATCCAATAGCTGCTCGGTGCTTCTTCAGAGTTTTCAATAATCTTTCTTCTTCTTTCTATGAAAGGTTAGCACTAATAATAACAGGATATATTTATTTTTCATCAAGATAAGCATACTTGAGATTATTAGGTAAGGGTTTGAGTTCGAACACGGGATCACCCTTGGGTGGAGGGGGATCCCCAAGAATTTCAACGGGAAGGTTATGTTTTAGCATAGGTTCTTGTTTAAGGAACACTTCGTCTATTTCTTCCCTTTCCTCCATAAACATATCATTTTCATGGTCTAACAAATATTGTTCTAACGGATCAGTTGGGGGAACAGCAATGGAAGCAAGACCAATAATTTCATCCTTACTAGGTGGTTCCCTTTCACGAGGTTGCCTACTAAACTTAGTGAAATTAAACTCATGAGACATACCATCTATGCCAACTGTGACAATATTCCTTTCACAATTAATCTTAGCACTAGCAGTATTCAAAAAAGGTCTACCAAAAATAATGGGACAAAAATTATCTTGTGGGGAAGCAAGAACAAGGAAATCAGCAGGGTATTTAATATTTCCACATAAGACTTCAAAATCTCTAACAATCCAAATAGGTTTAATGGTGTCCCTATTGGCAAGCTTAATAGTAACATCAATGTCTTCTAATTCAACAGGTGCAATATCATGCATAATTTCTTTATAAAGATCATAAGGTATCGCATTAGCACTAGCACCCATATCACATAAGCCATGGTAACAATGATCTCCTATTTTAATACAAATAACAGGTGTGCCTACAACAGGTCTACGTGTCTTAGTATCGGGTCTAGCAATATTAGCAGTTTCACCCACGAAAGAAATAACATGCCCATCTAAGTCTTCATCCAAGATATCTTTAATCATAGCAATACTAGGTTCAACATTAATTTGCTCGGGAGGTGTATAAGTCCTAGTATTACTCTTACGAACAATAGTCGAAGCTTTAACATGATCTTTTATCCTAACAGGAAAAGGAGGTTTTTCGACATAAGCAGTAGGAATAATAGGATCACTATATGTAATAGTTTTTTCTTCGACTGTAATAGGTGCAACTACTTTCACTTCAACATGAGGATTACATTTAAACCACTTCTCTTTAGGGAGATCAACGTGAGTAGCAAAAGTTTCACAAAAAGTAGCTACTATCTCAGAGTCAAGTCCATACTTAGAGCTAAATCCACGGAAAGCATCGGTATCCATAAAAGATTTAACACAATCGAACTTAGGTGTCATACCTGACTCCTTACCATCGTCGGAACCCCAATATTCAGAGTTGCGTTTAATTCTTTCCAATAAGTCCCATTTGAAATCAATAGTCTTCAGCATATAGGAACCAGCACCGGAAGTATCGAGCAGGTTGCGATTATCAAGAGAAACCGAGCATAAAAATTCTGAATAATCATTTCCCGAGAGAGCTCATGATTAGGGCATGAATATAACATGGATTTAAGCCTTCCCCAAGCTTGAGCGATGATTTCTCCTTCACGAGGCAAAAAATTATATATGTAATTACAATCACGATGAACAAGATGCATAGGGTAGAACTTCTGGTGAAATTCCAACTTCAGTCGCTTATAATTCCAAAATCTCGTATCATCACATAGCCTATACCATGTCATTGCATCTCCCTTCAAAGATAAAGGGAAGACCTTCCTTTTAACAACATCATCGGGGATACCTGCAAGCTTAAATAATCCACAAACTTCATCCACAAAGATAAGGTGTAAGTCGGGATGCAAAGTTCCGTCTCCTGCAAAAGGATTAGCTAGCTGTTTTTCTATCATACCCAAAGGAATCTCAAAGTGAATATTTTCATAAGGTTCAGTAGGTTGAGGAGCATCTCTTTGCTCTTCTGGTTGGGGTGAAGATACCCCAAACAAGCCCTTCAAAGGATTAGTTTCCATAGTGACAAGTAACAAAAATTTCAGCACACTAAATAAATGTTTCCTTACCAAGTTCCACTCAGCAAAAGCGCTACACTCCCCGGCAATGGCGCTAGAAAAGAGTCTTGATGACCCACAAGTGTAGGGGATCTATCGTAGTCCTTTCGATAAGTAAGAGTGTCGAACCCAACGAGGAGCAGAAGGAAATGATAAGCGGTTTTCAATAAGGTTTTCTCTGCAAGCACTGAAATAGTAGGTGATAGATAGTTTTGTGATAGGATAAATAGTAACGAGCAAAAAGTAAATAAAGTGCAGCGAGGTGGCCCAATCCTTTATGTAGCAAAGGATAAGCCTGGACAAATTCTAGTAATGAGGAAAGTGCTCCCGAGGACACATTGGGAATTATCGTCAAGCTAGTTTTCATCACGCTCATATGATTCGCGTTCGGTACTTTGATAATTTGATATGTGGGTGGACCGGCACTTGGGTACTGCCCTAACTTGGACAAGCATCCCACTTATGATTAACCCCTATTGCAAGTATCCGCAACTACAAAAAGGAGTATTAAGGTAAACCTAACCGCATCATTAAACATATGGGCCCATATGAACCCCTATCGAAGCAACGCATAAACTAGGGTTTAAGCTTCTGTCACTCTAGCAACCCATCATCTACTTATTACTTCCCTATGCCTTCCTCTGGGCCCAAATAATGGTGAAGTGTCATGTAGTCGACGTTCACATAACACCACTAGAGGAAAGACAACATTCATCTCATCAAAATATCGAACGAATACCAAATTCACATGACTACTAATAGCAAGACTTCACCCATGTCCTCAGGAACTAAAGTAACTACTCACAAAGCATAATCATGTTCATAATCAGAGGTGTAATAATATGCATTAAGGATCTGAACATATGATCTTCCACCAAGTAAACCAATAAGTATCAACTACAAGGAGTAATCAACACTATTAGCATCCCACAGGTACCAATTTGTGGTTTTGGATACAAGATTGGATACAAGAGATGAACTAGGGTTTGAGAGGAGATGGTGCTGGTGAAGATGTTGATGGAGATTGACCCCCTCCCGATGAGAGGATCATTGGTGATGACGTTGGTGATGATTTCCCCCTCCCGGAGGGAAGTGTCCCCGGCAGAACAGCTCCGCCAGAGCCCTAGATTGATTCCGCCAAGGTTCCGCCTCATGGCGGCGGAGTTTCGTCCCGTAATCTTGCCCATGATTTTTCTAGGGTAAACGTGATGATATAGCAGAAGATGGACGCCGGAGGCCCACCAGGGGCCCAGGAGATAGGGGGCGCGCCCTATGGGGGGGCGCCCCCTGTCTCCTGGAGAGGGTGTGGGCCCCCTGGCCTATTTCTTTTGCTCATAAATTCTTAATAAATCCAAAAAGTTGTTTCATGGAGTTTCAGGACTTTTGGAGTTGTGCAGAATAGGTTTCCAATGTTTGCTCCTTTTCCAGCCAGAATTCCAGCTGCTGGCATTCCCCCTCTTCATGGTAAAATAAGAGAGAATAGCCATAAATATTGAGATATAAAGTGTAATGGCAGCCCATAATGCAATAAATATTGATATAAAAGCATGATGCAAAATGGACGTATCAAACATTACTACCTTTATATCTCAAAACAATTATCAAGCAACAAATTGATCATAGCATCCAATTCACTTCCTATGATAGTTTTTATTATACCCAACTTGGATGCTCATCATTCTAGGACCAAATTTGTAACCATAGCAAATACCATGCTGTTCGAAAAGACTCTCAAAATAATATAAGTGAAGCATGAGAGACTAGCAATTTCTTCGAAATTAATCCACCGCCATGCTCTAAAAGATATAAGTGAAGCACTAGAGCAAAGACTATCAATCTCAAAAGATATAAGTGAAGCACATAGCGTATTCTAGCAAATTCTAATCAAATAGGCTTCTCCCAAAAGGTGTGTACAGCAAGTATTATTGTGGTAAACTAAAAATCAAAGACTAATATAATACACGACGCTCCAAGCAAAACACATATCATTTGGCGAATAAAAATATAGCTCCAAGTAAAGTTACCAATGAACGAAGACGAAAGAGGGGATACCTTCCCGGGGCATCCCCAAGCTTAGGCTTTTGGCTATTCTTGAATATCTTGGGGTGCCATGGGCATCCCCAAGCTTAGGCTCTTGCCACTCCTTATTCCATAGTCCATAAAAGCTTTACCCAAAACTTGAAAACTTCACAACACAAAACTCAACAGGAAATCTTATAAGCTCCGTTAGTGAAAGAAAACAAAATCACCACATAAGGTACTATAATGAACTCATTATTTATTTATTTTGGTGTTAAACCTACTGTATTCCAAGTTCTCTATGGTTCATACCCTTACATACTAGCCATAGATGCATCAAAATAAGCAAACAACACACGAAAAACAGAATCTGTCAAAACCAGAACAATCTGTAGCAATTTGTAACTAACACAAACTTCTGGAACTCTAAAAATCCTACCAAAATAGGACGTACTGGAAACTTTGTTTATTGATCAGCAGAAAAAAGAATCAATGCAAAAACACGTTTCTGTAATTTTTTGATTTTTTTTCTCGTGAGTGCAAAGTTTCTGTTTTTCAGCAGAATCAAATCAACTATCATCATAGTTTATCCTATAGGTTCTACTTGCCACAAACACTAATTAAAAGGTAAAAACACATATAAACAAAAAGTAGATGCAAACTTTATTACTAAACAGGAACAAAAACAAAAAACATAAATAAAATTGGGTTGCCTCCCAACTAGCGCTATCGTTTAACGCTCCTAGCTAGGCATAAAAGCGAAGATAGATCTAAATAGTGCCATCTTTGGCACTTGATTCATACGTAGATCGCATGATAGATTCATAAGGTAAATTGACTTTCTTTCTTGGAAAGTGCTCCATGCCTTTCTTTAATGGAAATTGGAATCTAATATTCCCTTCCTTCATATCAATAATCGCACCAATCGTTCTAAGGAAAGGTCTATCAAGAATAATAGGGCAAGAAAGATTGCAATCTATATCAAGAACGATAAAATCTACGGGAACCAAATTTCTGTTTGCAACAATGAGAACATCATTGATTCATTATTATTCTCAATCAAAGTAGACAAAGGCATATCATTGGGATCAAGAGGAGTATTTTTAGTAGCAAACAATTTCATAAGTTCATCCATCTTTCCACTCAAAACATTGATTTCTTCTATAGCATACATTTTTTTACTAGAAGATCTTTCGGTGTGCCATTGAGAATAATTTGCCATAATATTATCAAGAAGTTTAGTACCATATCCTAACGTGATTTCCATAAAAGTGCCTCCCGCGGCCGAATCTAAGAGATTTCTAGAAGCAAAGTTCAAACCGGCATAAAATTTTTGTATGATCATCCATAAATTCAAACCATGAGTAGGGCAATTGCGAATCATCAATTTCATTCTTTCCCAAGATTGGGAAACATGCTCATGATCAAGTTGTTTAAAATTCATAATATCATTCCTAAGAGTGATAATCTTAGCAGATGGAAAATACTTAGAGATAAAAGCATCTTTGCACTTGTTCCAAGAATCAATACTATTTTTAGGCAAAGACGAAAACCAAACTTTAGCATGATCTCTAAGTGAAAACGGAAATAACTTCAATTTAACAATATCATTATCCGTATCTTTCTTCTTTTGCATATCACACAAATCAACAAAGTTGTTTTGATGAGTAGCGGCATCTTCACTAGGAAGGCCGGCGAATTGATCTTTCACAACAAGATTTAGCAAAGTAGTATTGATTTCACAAGACTCAACATCATTAAGAGGAGCAATCGGAGTAAGAAGGAAATCATTATTATTGGTATTCGAGAAATCACACAATTTGGTATTATCTTGTGCCATGGCAACAAGTAATCCAACACGCAAGCAAACAGAAAAAGGCAAGCGAAAAGAGAGGAGGAGATTGGGAAAGGGAGGGCGAATAAAACGGCAAGGGTGAAGTGGGGGAGAGGAAAACGAGAGGCAAATGGCAAATAATGTAAATGCGAGGGAGATGAGTTTGTGATGGGTACTTGGTATGTCTTGACTTGAGCGAAGACCTCCCCGGCAACGGCGCCAGAAATCCTTCTTGCTATGTCTTGAGCTTGCATTGGTTTTCCTTGAAGAGGAAAGGGTGATGCAGCAATAGTAGCATAAGTATTTAACTCGGTTTTTGAGAACCAAGGTATCAATCCAGTAGGAGGCTCCTCAAAAGTCCCACGCACCTACACAAACAAACAAAGACCTCGCAACCAACGCAATAAAGGGGTTGTCAATCCCTTAATGGCCACTTGCGAAAGTGAGATCTAATAGAGATAGTATGATAAGATAAATATATTTTTGGTATTTTATAATATAGATGCAAAAAGTAAAGATGCAAATAAAAGTAGATTGGAAGCAAATATGATAAGAGATAGACCCGGGGGCCATAGGTTTCACTAGAGGCTTCTCTCAAGATAGCATAAGTATTACGGTGGGTGAACAAATTACTGTCGAGCAATTGATAGAAAAGCAAATAGTTATGAGATTATCTAGGCATGATCATGTATATAGGCATCACGTCCGCAACAAGTAGACCGACTCCTGCCTGCATCTACTACTATTACTCCACACATCGACCGACTCCTGCCTGCATCTAGAGTATTAAGTTCATAAGAACAGAGTAACGCATTGAGCAAGATGACATGATGTAGAGGGATAAACTCATGTGATATGGTATAAACCCCATCTTTTTATCCTCGATGGCAACAATACAATACATGCCTTGCAACCCTTTCTGTCACTGGGTAAGGACACCGCAAGATTGAACCCAAAGCTAAGCACTTCTCCCATGGCAAGAAAGATCAATCTAGTAGGCCAAACCAAACTGATAATTCGAAGAGACTTGCAAAGATAACTCAATCATACATAAAATAATTCAGAGGAGATACAAATATTTCTCATAGATAAACTTGATCATAAACCCACAATTCATCGGATCTCGACAAACACACCGCAAAAAGAGTTTACATCGAATAGATCTCCACAAGAGAGGGGGAGAACATTGTATTGAGATCCAAAAAGAGAGAATAAGCCACCTAGCTAATAACTATGGACCCGAAGGTTCGTGGTAAACTACTCACAACTCATCGGAGGGGCTATGGTGTCGATGTAGAAGCCCTCCGTGGTCGATTCCCCCTCCGGCAGAGCACCGGCGAAGGCTCCAAGATGGGATCTCGCAGATACAGAAGGTTACAGCGGTGGAAATTGTGTTTCGGGTGCTCCCTGGATGTTTTCGGGGTACATAGGCTTATATAGGAGGAAGAAGTACGTCGGTGGCCGCCCGAGGAGCCCACGAGACAGGGGGGCGCGCCCTGCCCTCTCGTGGCCGCCTCGGCTGCTTCTTGACCTGCACTCCAAGTCCTCTAGATCACGTTCATTCCAGAAATCACGCTCCCGAAGGTTTCATTCCGTTTGGACTCCGTTTGATATTCCTTTTCTTCGAAATACTAAAATAGGCAAAAAAAACAGCAATACGGGCAAGGCCTCCGGTTAGTAGGTTAGTCCCAAAAATGATAATAATGTGTAAAATAAAGCCCATAAACATCCAAAAGGGGTAATATAATAGCATGGAACAATCAAAAATTATATATACGTTGGAGACGTATCAGTGGTGCTATTGTACATCCACATTGATGGAGACTTCAACCCACAAAGGGTAATGGTTGCGCGAGTCCATGGAGGGATCCACCCACGAAGGGTTCACGAAGAAGCAACCTTGTCTATCCCACCATAGCCGTCGCCCATGAAGGACTTGCCTCACTCGGGTAGATCTTCATGAAGTAGGCGATCTCCTTGCCCTTACAAACTCCTTGGTTCAACTCCACAATCTTGACGGAGGCTCCCAAGTGACACCTAACCAATCTAGGAGACACCACTCTCCAAGAGGTAACAAATGGTGTGTTGATGATGAACTCCTTGCTCTTGTGCTTCAAATGATAGTCTCACGAATACTCAACTCTCTCTCATGGGATTTGGATTTGGTGGAAAGAAGATTTGAGTGGAAAGCAACTTGGGGAAGGCTAGAGATCAAGATTTATGTGGTAGGAATGGGATATCTTGATCTCAACACAAGTGTAGGTGGTTCTCTCTCAGAAAATGTATGTTGGAAGTGTAGGCATGTTCTGATGGCTCTCTCCACGAATGACGAGTGGGTGGAGGGGTATATATAGCCTCCACACAAAATCTAACCATTACACACAACTTACCAAACTCGGTCGGACTGAATCGTGAAACTCGGTCAGACCGATTTAGTTCATAATGTGATCGTTAGGCATTTGGGTGGGACCGATATGATGAACTCGGTAGGACCAATGTGCTAGGGTTAGGGTAAAGCCTCAACTCGGTTTGACCAATTACACAAACTCGGTGGGACCGATTCGGGTAATAAGCGAAACAGAGAGTTGGCCAGGCAAACTCGGTGGGACCGATTGCATACCTCGGTGGGACCGAAATTATTGCAATAGGCAACAGAGAGTTTGCAAGCCCATCTCGGTGAGACCGAGATCCCATCGGTGAGACCAACTTGATTAGGGTTTCTGGCAATATGTCAAGAGAACTCGGTGGCACCGGATAGAAAGATTTGGTAGGGCCAAGTTTGACTTTTCGTTTGGGACATATGTGGATGTGAGAAAGTGGTTGAGGGCTTTGGAACATATCACTAAGCACTTTGAGCAAGCAAGCCATTAAGCAACACCTCATCCCCTCTTAATAGTGTTGTCTTTCCTATGGACTCAATGTGATCTTGGATCACTAAAAGTAAAATGTAGAGTCTTGTGCTTTGAGCTTGAGCCAATCCTTTGTCCTTAGCATCTTGAAGGGGTTCCACATCCTCTAGTCCATGCCACTCCATTGTTGAACTTATCTGAAACATACTAGATAAGAGTATTAGTCCAACAAGAGATATGTTGACATTAATTACCAAAATCACCCAGGGAGCACTTGTGCTTTCAACACCAAATTCATAAATTCCTTTGTGGCATGGAATTATAACTCATTGTCCCGCACTGACTACACCTTCTCCATGTCGGGGTCCATAGTGTATGTTTGCGATCATCGCCTCTAACATGTAGGCTATATCTGCGATATTTACATTAACGTGACAATATCGTGGCTCCAGTCATCATGCCGTGATGCGCAGACCACTTAATATTACAACATATAATAATCTCATACATAAACTCATTATCATGATGATGGCTATACCACATACATAAACTCATTATCATGACGATGGCTATACCACATCCACTAGTAGAAAACAGGGCTTTGGTTGAGGCCTGCGCAAGGGCATTAATCCGGGTTCACTCATGAACCGGGACCGAAGGGGGCATCAGTCCCGGTTCGTGAGGCCAGGGGGTCAGCCGAGCCTCAGGAGCCATCGGTCCCGGTTCGTCTGACCCCTTTGGTCCTGGTTCCAGACACGAACCGGGACCAATGGGCCTCGCCCCTGGCCCACAACCTTTAGTCCCGGTTGGTGGATGGAACCATGACCAAATGTGGTCCTTTAGCCTCGGTTTTAACCACCAACCGGGACTAAAGAGAGGCCTATAAATACCCCCTGCCCGCAAGCGGAGCAATGCACTGCTCTGTTTTTATGGCAACCCGTGGGAGAGCTTTGTGGTGTTGCGGAACGTGGTAATTTCAAAAAAATTCCTACGATCACGCAAGATCTATCTATGTGATGCATAGCAACGAGAGGGGAGAGTGTGGTCACGTACCCTCGTAGACCAAAAGTGGAAGCGTTTAGTTAACGCGGTTGATGTAGTCGAACGTCTTCACGATCCAACCGATCCAAGCACCGAACGTATGACACCTCCGCATTGAGCACACGTTCAGCTCGGAGACCTCCCTCATACTCTTGATCCAGTTAAGGCCGGGGAGAGTTTGTTCAA
Source organism: Triticum dicoccoides (assembly GCF_002162155.2). NCBI lineage: Eukaryota > Viridiplantae > Streptophyta > Magnoliopsida > Poales > Poaceae > Triticum > Triticum dicoccoides. Next base: position 757,599,944 of record NC_041385.1, read on the forward strand.
CACGATGGCATGGTGACGGTGATGATGAAGTTACCGGCGTAGGGCTTCGCCTAAGCACTATGACGATATGACCGTGGTGTGTAACTTTGGAGGGGGCACCGCACACGGCCAAAACAATTGTCAACTTGTGTGTATAAGGGGTGCCCCCTCCCTTGTATATAAAGGAGTGGAGGAGGGGGAGGGTCGGCCCTCTATGGCGCGCCAAAGGGGGGAGTCCTACTCCCAGCGGGAGTAGGATTCCCCCTTCCCAAGTTGGAGTAGGAGAGGAAGGATGGGGGAGAGAGAGGGAAGGAAGGGGGTGGCCCCCACCCAATTCGGATTGGGGTAGGGGGGGGGCACCCTCCGCCTGGCCGCCTCCTCTCTCCCACTAAAGCCCAATAAGGCCCATACACTCCCCGGGAGGTTCCGGTAACCTCCGATACTCCAGTAAATGCCCGAACTCATCCGGAACCATTCTGATGTCCAAACACAGTCATCCAATATATCAATATTTATGTCTCGACCATTTTGAGACTCCTCGTCATGTCCGTGATCACATCCAGAACTCCAAACTACCTTCGGTTCATCAACACACATAAACTCATAATACCAATCGTCATCGAACGTTAAGCATGCGGACCCTACGGGTTCGAGAACTATGTAGACATGACCGAGACACGTCTCCGGTCAATAACCAATAGCGGAACCTGGATGCTCATATTGGTTCCTACATATTCTACGAAGATATTTATTAGTTAAACTGCATAACAACATACATTGTTCCCTTTGTCATCGGTATGTTACTTGCCAGAGACTTGATCATCAGTATCTCAGTACCTAGTTCAATCTCGTTACTGGCAAGTCTCTTTACTCGTTCTGTAATACTTAATCACGCAACTAACTCACTAGTCACAATGCTCGCAAGGCTTATAGATTAGTATTACCGAGAGGGCCCAGAGATACCTCTCCGAAACACGGAGTGACAAATCCTAATCTCGATCGATGCCAACCCAACAAACACCTTCGGAGACACCTATAGAGCACCTTTATAATCACCCTTTTACGTTGTGACATTTGGTAGCACACAAATTGTTCCTCCGGTATTCGGGAGTTGTCTAATCTCATAGTCTGAGGAACTTGTATAAGTCATGAAGAAAGCAGTAGCAATGAAACTAACATGATCATAATGCTAAGCTAACGGATGGGTCATGTCCATCACATCATTCTCCTAGTGATGTGATCTCGTTCATCAAATGACAACACATGTCTATGGTTAGGAAACATAACCATCTTTGATTAACGAACTAGTCAAGTAGAGGCATACTAGGGACTATATGTTTTGTCTATGTATTCACACATGTACTAACTTTTTGGTTAATACAATTCTAGCATGAATAATAAACATTTATCATGAATTAAGGAAATAAATAATAACTTTATTATTGCCTCTAGGGCATTTTTTCAGTCTCCAGCTTGCACTAGAGTCAATAATCTAGATTACATAGTAATGGTTCTAACACCCATGGAGCTTTGGTGTTGATCATGTTTTGCTCGTGGAAGAGGCTTAGTCAATGGGTTTGCAACATTCAGATCCGTGTGTATCTTGCAAATCTATATGTTTCCTTCCGACACTTGATGACGGATGGAATTGAAGCGTCCCTTGATGTGCTTGGTTCTCTTGTGAAATCTGGATTCTTTTGCCAAGGCAATTGCACCAGTATTGTCACAAAAGATTTTCGTTGGACCCGATGCACTAGGTATGACACCTAGATCATATATGAACTCCTTCATCCAAACTCCTTCACTTGCTGCTTCCGAAGCAGCAATGTACTCTGCTTCACACGTAGATCTCGCCATGATGCTCTGCTTGGAACTACACCAACTGACACCTCATCCATTCAATAAAAATATGTATCCGGTTTGTGACTTAGAGTCATCCGGATCAGTGTCAAAGCTTGCATCGACGTAACCGTTTATGATGAGCTCTTTTTCACCTCCACAAACGAGAAACATATCCTTAGTCCTTTTCAGGTATTTCAGGATGTTCTTGACCGTTGTCCAGTGCTCCACTCCGGGATTACTTTGGTACCTCCCTGCTATGCTTATACCAAGACATAAATCAGGTCTGGTACACATCATTGCATACATGATAGAACCTATGTCTGAAGCATAGGGAATGACTTTCATTTACTCTCTATCTTCTGCAGTGGTCCGGCTTTGAGTCTGACTCAACTTCACACCTTGTAACACAGGCAAGAACCCTTTCTTTGACTGATTGATTTTAAACTTCTTCAAAACTTTATCAAGGTATGTGCTTTGTGAAAGTCCAATTAAGCGTCTTGATCTATCTCTATATATCTTGATGCCCAATATGTAAGCAGCTTCTCCAAGGTCTTTCATAGAAAAACTCTTATTCAGGTATCCCTTTATGCTATGCAAAAATTCTATATTATTTCCAATCAACAATATGTCATCAACATATAAGATTAGAAATGCTACAAAGCTCCCACTCACTTTCTTGTAAATACAGGCTTCTCCAAAAGTCTGTATAAAACCATATGCTTTAATCACACTATCAAAATGTTTATTCCAACTCCGAGAGGCTTGCACCAATCCATAAATGGGTCGCTGGAGCTTGCACACTTTGTTAGCACCCTTTGGATCGACAAAACCTTCCAGTTGCATCATATACAACTCTTCTTCCAGAAATCCATTCAGGAATGCAGTTTTGACATCCATTTGTTAAATTTGATAATCATAAAATGCAACGCTAACATGATTCGGACAGACTTAAGCATCTCTACGGGTGAGAAAGTCTCATCATAGTCAACTCCTTGAACTTGTCGAAAACCTTTTGCAACAAGTCGAGCTTTGTAAATAGTAACATTACCGTATGTGTCGTTCTTCTTCTTAAAGATCCATTTATTTTCTATGGCTTGCCGATCATCGAGCAAGTCCACCAAAGTCCACACTTTGTTCTCATACATGGATCCCATCTCAGATTTCATGGCCTCAAGCCATTTCGCGGAATCTAGGCTCATCATCACTTCCTCATAGTTCATAGGTTCATCATGGTCTAGTACCATGACTTCCAGAACAGGATTACCGTACCACTCTGGTGCGGATCTTACTCTAGAAGACCTACGAGGTTCGGTAGTAACTTGATCTTAAACTTCATGATCATCATCATTAGCTTCCTCACTAATTGGTGTAGGAATCACTGGCACTGATTTCTGTGATGAACTACTTTCCAATAAGGGAGAAGGTACAGTTACCTCATCAGGTTCCACTTTCCTCCCACTCACTTCTTTCGAGAGAAACTCCTTCTCTAGAAAGGATCCATTCTTAGCAACAAAGATTTTGCCTTCGGATCTGTGATATAAGGTGTACCCAACAGTTTCCTTTGGGTATCCTATGAAGATGCACCTCTCCGATTTGGGTTCGAGCTTATCAGGTTGAAGCTTTTTCACATAAGCATCACAGCCCCAAACTTTAAGAAACGACAACTTTGGTTTCTTGCCAAACCATAGTTCATAAGGCGTCGTCTCAACGGATTTTTTATGGTGCCCTATTTAAAGTGAATGCAGCTGTCTCTAAATCATAACCCCAAAATGATAGCGATAAATCAGTAAGAGACATCATAGATCGCACCATATCTAATAAAGTACGGTTACGACGTTCGGACACACCATTTCGCTGTGGTGTTCCAGGTGGCGTTAATTGTGAAACTATCCCATGTTGTTTCAAATGAAGACCAAACTCATAACTCAAATATTCTCATCCACGATCAGATCATATAAACTTTATTTTCTTGTTACGATGATTTTCCACTTCACTCTGAAATTCTTTGAACTTTTCAAATGTTTCAGACTTATGCTTCATTAAGTAGATATAACCATATCTGCTCAAATCATCTGTGAAGGTAAGAAAATAACAATACGCACCACGAGCATCAATACTCATTGGACCGCATACATCGGTATGTATTATTTCCAACAAGTCAGTAGCTCGTTCTATTGTTCCGGAGAACGGAGTTTTAGTCATCTTGCCCATAAGGCATGGTTCGCAAGCACCAAGTGATTCATAATCAAGTGATTCCAAAAGTCCATCATCATGGAGTTTCTTCATGCGCTTTACACCGATATGACCCAAACGGCAGTGCCACAAATAACTTGCACTATCATTATTAAACTTCAATATTTTGGCTTCAAAACTATGAATATGGGTATCACTACTATTGAGATTCAACAAAAATAGACCACTCAGCAGGGGTGCATGACCATAAAAGATATTACTCATATAAATAGAACAACCATTATTCTCCAATTTAAATGAATAATTGTCTCGCATTAAGCAAGATCCAGATATAATGTTCATGCTCAACGTTGGCACAAAATAACAATTATTCCGGTCTAAAACTAATCCCAATGGTAGATGTAGAGGTAGCGTGCCGACCGCGATCACATCGACTTTGGAACCATTTCCACGCGCATCGTCACCTCGTCCTTAGCCAATCTTCGCTTAATCTGTAGCCCTTGTTTCGAGTTGCAAATATGAGCAATAGAACCCGTATCAAATACCCAGGCGCTACTGCGAGCATTAGTTAAGTACACATCAATAACATGTATATCAGATATACCTTTCACTTTTCCATCCTTCTTATCCGCCAAATACTTGGGGCAGTTCCGTTTCTAGTGACCAGTCCCTTTGCAGTATAAGCACTCAGTTTCAGGCTTAGGTCCAGACTTGGGTTTCTTCTCTTGAGCAGCAACCCTTTTGTCGTTCTTCTTGAAGTTCCCCTTCTTCCCTTTGCCCCTTTTCTTGAAACTAGTGGTCTTATTGACCATCAACACTTGATGCTCCTTTTTGATTTCTACCTCCGCGGCCTTTAGCATCGCGAAGAGCTCGGAAATAGTCTTGTTCATCGCTTGCATATTATAGTTCATCACGAAGCCTTTATAGCTTGGTGGCAGTGATTGAAGAACTCTATCAATGACATAATCAACTGGAAGATCAAGTCCCAGCTGAGTTAAGTGATTATGATACCCAGACATTTTGAGTATGTGTTCAGTGAAAGAACTATTCTCCTCCATTTTTCAGCTATAGAACTTGTTGGAGACTTCATATCTCTCAACTCGGGCATTTGCTTGAAATATTAACTTCAACTCTTGGAACACCTCATATGCTCCATGACGTTCAAAACGTCTTTGAAGTCCCGATTCTAAGCCATAAAGCATGGCACACTGAACTATCGAGTAGTCATCAGCTTTGCTCTGCCAGACGTTCTTAGGGTCATCAGTTGCATTTCCAGCAGGCTTGGCACCTAGCAGTGCTTCCAGGACGTAATTCTTCTGTGCAGCAATGAGGATAAACCTCAAGTTACGGACCCAGTCAGTGTAGTTGCTGCCATCATCTTTCAACTTAGCTTTCTCTAAGAACGCATTAAAATTCAAAGGAACGGTAGCACGGGCCATTGATCTACAACAATATAGACATGCAAAATACTATCAGGTACTAAGTTCATGATAAATTAAAGTTTAATTAATCATATTACTTAAGAACTCCCACTTATATAGACATCCCTCTAATCGTCTAAGTGATCACGTGATCCAAATCAACTAAACCATGTCCGATCATCATGTGAGATGGAGTAGTTTTCAATGGTGAACATCACTATGTTGATCATATCTACTATATGATTCACGCTCGACATTTCGGTCTTAGTGTTCCGAAGCCATATCTGCATATGCTAGGCTCGTCAAGTTTAACCTGAGTATTCTGCGTGTGCAAAACTGGCATGCACCCGTTGTATGTGAACGTAGAGCTTATCACACCCGATCATCACGTGGTGTCTCGGCACGACGAACTGTAGCAACGGTGCATACTCAGGGAGAACACTTGTACCTTGAAATTTAGTAAGGGATCAACTTATAATGCTACCGACGTTCTAAGCAAAATAAGATGCATAAAGGATAAATATCACATGCAATCAAAATATGTGACATGATATGGCCATCATCATCTTGTGCTCATGATCTCCATCACCAAAGCATCGTCATGATCTCCAACATCACCGGCGCGACACCTTGATCTCCATCAAAGAATCGTTGTCATATCGCCAACTATTGTTACTACGACTATCGCTACCGCTTAGTGATAAAGTAAGCAATTACATGGTGATTGCATTGCATACAACAAAGCAACAACCATATGGCTCCTGCCAGTTGCCGATAACTTTGTTACAAAACATGATCATCTCATACAACAATTTATATCACATCATGCCTTGAGAATATCACATCATAGCAAGCCCTGCAAAAACAAGTTAGACGTCCTCTATTTTGTTGTTGCAAGTTTTACGTGGCTGCTACGGGCTTCTAGCAAGAACCGTTCTTACCTATGCATCAAAACCACAACGATTTTTCATCAAATGTGTTGTTTTAACCTTCAACAAGGACCGGGCGTAGCCACACTCGATTCAACTGAAGTTGGAGAAACAGACACTCACCAGCCACCTATGTGAAAGCACGTCGGTAGAACTACTCTCGCGTAAGCATACGCGTAATGTCGGTCTAAGCCGCTTCATCCAACAATACCGCCGAATCAAAGTATGACATGCTGGCAAGCAGTATGACTATTATTGCCCACAACTCTTTGTGTTCTACTCATGCATATAACATCTATGCATAGACCTGGCTCTGATACCACTGTTGGTGAACGTGGTAATTTCAAAAAAAATCCTACGATCATGCAAGATCTATCTATGTGATGCATAGCAACGAGAGGGGAGAGTGTGTCCACGTACCCTCATAGACCGAAAGAGAAAGCATTTAGTTAACGCGGTTGATGTAGTTGAACGTCTTCGCGATCCAACTGATCCAAGCACCGAACGTACGTCACCTCCGTGTTCAGCACACGTTCATCTCAGAGACGTCCCTCGTACTGTTGATCCAGTTGAGGCCGATGGAGAGTTTCGTCAGCACGACGGCGTGGTGACGGTGATGATGAAGTTACCGGCGTAGGGCTTCGCCTAAGCACTACGACGATATGACCGAGGTGTGTTACTATGGAGGGGGGCACCGCATACGGCTAAAATAATTGTCAACTTGTGTGTATAAGGGGTGCCCCCTCCCCTGTATATAAAGGAGTGGAGGAGGCGGAGGGTCGGCCCTCTATTGCGCGCCCAAGGGGGGAGTCCTACTACCAGCAGTAGTAGGATTCCCCCTTCCCAAGTTGGAGTAGGAGAGGAAGGAAGGGGGGAGAGAGAGGGAAGGAAGGGGGCCGGCCCCCCACCCAATTCAGATTGGGCTTGGGGGGGCTCCCTCCACCTGGCCGCCTCCTCCTCTCTCCCACTAAATCCCAATAAGGCCCATACACTCCCCGGGGGGTTCCGGTAACCCCCCGGTACTCCGGTAAATGCCCAAACTCATCCGGAACCATTCCGATGTCCAAACATAGTTGTCCAATATATCAATCTTTATGTCTCGACCATTTCGAGACTCCTTGTCATGTCTGTGATCACTCCGGAACTCTGAACTACCTTTGGTTCATCAAAACACATAAACTCATAATACCAATCGTTATCGAACGTTAAGCGTGCGGGCCCTATGGATTTGAGAACTATGTAGACATGATTGAGACACGTCTCTGGTCAATAACCAATAGAGGAACCTGGATGCTCATATTGGTTCCTACATATTCTATGAAGATCTTATCGGTCAAACCGCATAACAACATACGTTGTTCCCTTTGTCATCGGTATGTTACTTGCCTTAGATTCGATCGTCGGTATCTCAATACCTAGTTCAATATCATTACTGGCAAGTCTCTTTACTCGTTCTGTAATACTTCATCCCGCAACTAACTCATTAATCACAATGCTTGCAAGGCTTATAGTGATGAGTATTACCGAGAGGGCCCAGAGATACCTCTCCGAAACACGGAGTGACAAATCCTAATCTCGATCTATGCCAACCCAACAAACACCTTCGGGGACACCTCTAGAGCACCTTTATAATCACCCTTTTATGTTGTGACATTTGGTAGCACACAAAGTGTTCCTCCGGTATTCGGGAGTTGTATAATCTCATAGTCTAAGGAACTTGTATAAGTCGTGAAGAAAGCAGTAGCAATGAAACTAACACGATCATAATGCTAAGCTAACGGATGGGTCATGTCCATCACGTCATTCTCCTAATGATGTGATCCTGTTCATCAAATGACAACACATGTCTATGGTTAGGAAACATAACCATCTTTGATTAACGAGCTAGTCAAGTAGAGGCATACTAGGGACTATATGTTTTGTCTATGTATTCACACATGTACTAAGTTTCCGGTTAATACAGTTCTAGCATGAATAATAAACATTTATCATGAATTAAGGAAATAAGTAATAACTTTATTATTGCCTCTAGGTCATATTTCCTTCATGTGGTGCTCTAGCTCACCTCCTATGCACATGAGGTGCTTGATGAAATGCCCGAGCCACACTTAAGCTTTCTCCTCTCGAAGCTCCTTGTACAAACTCCACTTTCCTCAAGATTTATCTAGGTTTGGCGGTCCGTCCTGTCCCATCCCCGTCCTCACCGCCGTCGACCGCCCACACCGATCTCGTCGCCGGCACCACCGTGGTGAGCCTCTTGTTCTTATCTTCTTTCTAAAAGAAAAAATTCTTACTTGTATGATTTAGATTGATACTTGTATAATTTTCTTACTTTTATTATTGTTTGTTATTATATAGTGCGATGGTTTTGGTATCCGTCCATGTCAGCCCTTGTCCTGTCTCTGATTCGGATGTGTTATATATTATCTTTTATAACTATTTGTTTAATTTAGTGTTTATGACAATTATGCCAACCAACGTGACATAGATGTTTTATCTAGGAGGTATGTGAACCGGAAATTCCAACCGACCCTCTTGTCGAGAGGTTAAATTTAGTTGAAAAAGAAAACGATTACTTGAAGAAAAAATTGAAAAGAATTGAGGAGGAGAAGATGGCATTGGAGTTGCATGTTGTGGATATCATCGATGATCACAAGATCAAGATGGATAAAATGCGCTTGAACATTAGAAAGATTAAAAATATGCCATTCATACTAAGGCTTGGTATCATTACGCCGTTGGATCAATTGGTACCTTAGTTGCGATTATGATCACATTTGTTGCTGCATTGAAATGCTTTACATCGTTTCAATGTATGGTTTAATTAGATGCTCTAGAGAGCTATATGTTGTCCAATGAGAACTATGTATGAACTTTATGTATTTATTTTTTCAGTAATAACAATTGATCACTATTGTACTTTGGTTTTAATGTGATGATGAACTTCTCTTAGTTTGGTCACTTCTCTATTCATGATGTTTTGTAATGGTTTTTGCCACACTTAATTATATATAATGCACACAGATGAACCGGCAATGGATGTATGGTGACAGACGCACCTCCGAGTACATTAAGGGCCTGTATAATTTTCTCGAAGTGTCTAAGGCAAACAAGCAGAATGGTTTTATGTGTTGTCCATGCCCTATCTGTGGGAATATGAAGTCTTACTCTGACGCGAAAACCCTTCACATCCACCTTCTTGAGAAGGATTTCATGCCACACTATAATGTTTGGACCAAGCACGGAAAAAGAGGGGCTATGATGGAAGAGAACGAAGAAGAAGAAGAAGATGACGACACACTATGTGCCCCATGAATACGGTGATGCTGCAACGGGGGAAGCTGAAGATCAAGAGGAAGCAGACGATGTGCCCGATGATGATCTTCGTCGGGTCATTGTTGATGCAAAGAGACAATGCAAAAGTGAAAAGGAGAAGTTGAAGTTTGATCGCATGTTAGAGGATCACAAAAAATGGTTTTACCCCAATTGCAAATATGGCAACACAAAACTCGGTACCACACTGGAATTGATGCAGTGGAAGGCAGACAATGGTGTATCTGACAACGAATTTGAGAAGCTACTGAAAATATTGAAGAAGAAGCTTCCAAAGGAAAACGAATTGCCCGACAGTACGTACGGAGAAAAGAAGGTTCTATGCCCTCTAGGATTGGAGGTGCAAAAGATACATGCATACCCTAATGACTGCATCCTCTACCGTGGTGCGTACGAGGATTTGAACGCATGCCCGATATGCGGTGCATTGCGGTATAAGATCAGACGAGATGACCCTGGTGATGTTGATGGCGAGCGCCCCAGGAAGAGGGTTCCTGCCGAGGTGATGTGGTATGCTCCTATAATACCACGGTTGAAACGTCTGTTCAGGAACAAAGAGCATGCCAAGTTGATGTGATGGCACAAAGAGGACCGTAAGAAAGACGGGAAGTTGAGAGCACCCGCTGACAGGTCACAGTGGAGAAAAATCGAGAGAAAATGGGGGGAATTTGCAGGTGACGCAAGAAATGTATGGTTTGGTTTAAGCATGGATGGCATTAATCCTTTTGGGGAGCAGAGCAGCAATCATAGCACCAGACCCGTGACTCTATGTATATATAACCTTCCTCCTTGGTTGTGCATGAAGCGGAAGTTCATTATGATGAAGTGCTCATCCAAGGCCCTAAGCAACCCGGCAACGACATTGATGTGTATATAAGGCCATTAGTTGAAGAACTTTTACAGTTGTGGAATGGAAAAGGTGTATGTGTGTTGGATGAGCATGACCAGCAGGAATTTGACCTACATGCGTTGCTGTTTATAACCATCAATGATTGGCCTGATCTCAGTAACCTTTTAGGATAGACAAACAAGGGATACCATGCATGCACACACTATTTAGATGACACCGAAAGTATATATTTGGACAAATGCAGGAAGAATGTGTACCTGGGGCATCGTCAATTTCTTCCGACCAACCATCAATATCGAAAGAAAGGCAAGCATTTCAAAGGCGAGGCAGATCACCGGAAGAAGCCCACCGTCCATACTGGTGATCGCATACTTTCTATGGTCAATTATTTACAAGTAATCTTTGGAAAGGGTCCCGATGGACTATCTGTTCTGTATGATGCTAAGGGACGCACACCCATGTGGAAGAAGAAATCTATATTTTCGGACCTACCCTACTGGAAAGACCTAGAGGTTTGCTCTACAATCGACGTGATGCACGTGATGGAGAATCTTTGTGTGAACCTGCTAGGCTTCCTAGGCATGTATGGGAAGACAAAATATACACCGGAGGCACGGAAGGACCAGCAACATGTGCACGAAAAAGACGGCATACCTACAAAGCAGTATGAAGGTCCTGCCAGCAACGCTCTTACCAAAGAAGAGAAGGAAATCTTCTTTGAATGCCTACTCAGTATGAAGGTCACGTCTGGCTTCTCGTCGAATATAAAGGGAATAATAAATAGGGATAATTAGATTTATGCCCCTAGTTGTGTCCCACTCATCTATTTTACCCCTAATTCCCAAAAGTTACCGGTTCTACCCAAGTCACTTTGCTCCTCTTATGCTTTTGCCCTTTGACCGTTTGACCGTCAGTTTGAAAACTTCATAACTAATTCATACTAAATCAGAAAAATGCAAATAAGATACCAGAATGTTTAGAAAAACATCACCTATATGTCAGTGTCATTTGCATTCATGAAAAATGTATTGAAAAGTGCACATTTGAGTTTTAGCTCTTTTGGTACCACCATGAATAGTAAACTCTAAAAAAGTTCAAAAAAATCAAAAAAAATGGTGGCAAAGAATGACAAATGTTTTAAGTGCCTGCCAAGTTTCATTAGGGAATAACATTCATGGGTGCCACGGCAAAAAAAACAATCAGCTCTCCAAAATAGATTATTTTTTTCCACGACTTCCATGAATGTCGTTCCCTAATGAAACTTGGCAAGCACTTAGAACATTTGTCGTTCTTTGTCACCATATTTTTTGAATTTTTTTAGAGTTTACTATTCATGGTGGTATCAGAAGAGCTAAAACTCAGATGTGCACTTTTCAACACTTTTTTCATGAATGCAAATGACACTGACATGTAGGTGATGTTTTTCTGAACATTTTGGTATCTTATTTACATTTTTCTGATTTAGTATGAATTAGTTATGAAGTTTTCAAACTGACGGTTGTCAAGCGGTCAAAGGGCAAAAGCATAAGAGGAGCAAAGTGACTTGGACAGAACCGGTGACTTTTGGGAATTAGGGGTAAAACAGATGAGTGGGACACAACTAGGGGCATAAATCTAATTATCCCTAATAAATATGGCAGAGAAAAAGTTTCAGAACCTAAAGTCTCATGACTGCCACGTGATTATGACGCAACTGCTTCCGGTTGCATTGAGGGGTCTTCTCTCGGAAAATGTTCGATTAGCCATTGTGAAGCTATGTGCATTCCTTGATGCAATCTCTCAGAAGGTGACTGATCCAATCCTACAAAGGTTAAGGAGTGATCTGGCGCAATGTCTTGTCAGTTTCGAGCTGGTGTTCCCACCATCCTTCTTCGATATCATGACGGACGTCCTAGTTCTTCTAGTCAACGAGATTGCCATTTTAGGCCATGTATTCTACACAATATGTTCCCCTTTGAGAGGTTCATGGGAGTCTTAAATAAATATGTTTGTAACCGTGCTAGGCCAGAAGGAAGTATCACCACGGGCCATCAAACAAAGGAGGTCATTGGGTTTTGTGTTGATTTCATTCCTGGCCTTAAGAAGATTGGTCTCCCTCAATCACGGTATGAGGGGAGACTGACTGGAAAAGGCACACTAGGAGCGGACTCAATAATATGTAGGTACGGGCATTCTTGGTCTCAAGCACACTACATAGTTTTACAGAATTCTACCTTGGTGACCCGGTATGTCAATGAACACAAGAATATTCTGCGCTCCAAACACCCAGAGTAGTGTGACGACTGGATTACATGTGAACACATCAGGACTTTCCGCAGTTGGTTGCAAACACGTCTCATGGGTGACAATGCTATTTCTAATGAGTTGTACTCATTGGCCAGGGGACCATCTTCGACTGTGTTGAATTACAAAGAGTACGAGATAAATGGGAATACATTTTACACGATCGCCCAAGATCAAAAGAGCACCAACCAAAACAATGTTGTCCGCTTTGATGCGGCAATCAAGAGGGAAAAGGACACATATTATGGTTACACAGTGGACATATGGGAACTTAACTATGGACATGATTTTAAGGTCCCTTTGTTTCAATGCAAATGGGTCAATCTGTCGGGAGGCAGGGTATAGGTAGACCCATAGTACGGAATGAAAACAATGGATCTGAACAATCTTGGGTACACAGATGAACCATTCATCCTAGCCAATGATGTGGCGCAGGTTTTCTATGTGAAGGACATGTCTACCAAATCGAGGAAAAGAAAAGATAAGGAAGCGAATACATCATAGATGAGCCAAAGTGCCACATAGTTCTTTTAGGAAAAAGAGATATCATCGGAGTGGAGGGCAAGTGATAAGCACATTTCGTATATATAATCTTGACACACAAATTCACCGTTTCTTGAGATGTGTCCATCTATTCTTGCTAAGAATTATCGAATATTTGATTGATAATCATAAAAGAGATTGTGACTAGTCATTTGTTTATTTTGCAGAAAAGTGCGCAAAGGCACTATAAACTTCATGATTCCGACTATGCGGATAACGAGAAGAGTCAAGAGAAGGAAAGAAGAATTGAGGAATGAGACTAGGGGGAGAAAACAAGGAAAAGGGACCCAACTGTGAAGGAAGAAGTATCTAGGGGTGCAAACTAAATGAAGAATGGATCTTCTTGTGTAGAAAGTTGAGAGGAGGAGGGCCAAAGTGCAATATGGCAGCTGAGAGAAGGGGAACAAAATCACTAGCGCAGCCTCAATTTTGGATCGCTCCTGGCACATCTCTCTCCCCCTCGCCCCTCCTTCTCCACCTCCGGCCGCCGCCACGGCCAGGCTGGCGTGGCGGTGTGTCACCCAGCCATCTATCCACTCCATCTCCACCACGCCATCTCCACCACCCGCCGCTACCAGCGCCACATCACCACCACCATCCGCTGCATGTTACTTTGTCGCGCCACACCAGCAACAACCCTAGCTCACCACCAGCGCCACCACTCGTGCGACCCGCCAGACATTGGGGTCACGGACATCTGATCCACTGTGCCCCTACATCGGCTGCTACATATTCTCTCCCCTGCTGAACTGCCGCTGCTCCTAATCTTCTTCTCCAACTCCTTTTGCTCCTTCCCTCGTCCTGCTGCTGCTATATCATCCAATCCCCACGCTGCTCCTATTCCCTTTCCTTGTTGTTGTTCCTTTACTGAAAAAAATGACCTGCAGTTGTTACTCTCACACTCTCTGCTACTCCCCCAACGATCTTCTGCTACCTGTTCCTAAGCTCGCCTGTTGCTATTGTTCTTCTTCTTATCTCCAAGTCACTACTGCCTATCCAATGCCGCTTGCTACTGTTCTCTTTCTACCTCTTTGTAATTCAACGGGGTCAGATGGCTACTACAAAGCCCGGACGTTGTGGGACAAAGCTGAGAAAAACCTGCTTGCTAAAGGGGGAACCAGCGACATTGCACTGGCCAGATCATTCAAGGACTTGGTTCTTCAGGGTTGGAGGAACTTTGGACCTAGAAACATGGGAGTGTCGTTGGACGGACGAGCAACTTTCAATACCCATCAAGAAGCTTCAGGAATATATCAGCGCAGCACAGGAAGGGACATTCATTCCCGACAGAGAGAAGGACGAGTTGACTGAGGCCCTCGGGAATCCTGAGCACCCTAGACAAACACGAGGCACACCAGGCTCCATTCCGTGGGTGGTTGGGTTTCCCGGCACAGGCAGTTACAAAAGCTGGGAGAGAAAGAGGAAAGCGGAGCTGAGTGAAATGTAGAACCTCAATGCAAGAATAGTGAAGCTAGAGAAACTTGCGGCTATCGGCCAACCATCTCAGCGGCACAAAGATCCTGCCCCAGAAGCT
>NC_041385.1:757615250-757640028 GCF_002162155.2 Triticum dicoccoides
TCCACGGAGCTCGTTCAACATGATTTCAGGGCTCCTCGCTACCTCATGGATACTATCATGGAGGCTCACCATTGCGAGCTTATGACGAAATGGCAGAACCTGACTTTGAAGGCGGTTGTCGGCTCTGTTGCACCTCCTCTTGCTGACGGAACTTTTCACTGTCGTCCAATTCCACATGGTTATGCTGTTGTGATGGTGGATGAAATAATGGAGGGATTTGAGTAGCTGGAGCTTGACCACCCTACAGGTGAAGGGGAGAATCATCTGGTTTATGCTTTGAGGAGTACATGTCTATGGAGGAAGGAGTACATTAAGCTTCCAAACTGGACCCTCCTCCTTCGGCGAGTCAGGGCACTCCGCCTCCTCCTCCACCTCCTCCTCCGGTGAGTGATCAGGGCACTCCGCCTCCTCCTCCACCTCCTCCGGCGCATGGGGGCACTTCGGCTCCTCCTCCGCCTCCTCCGGCACATCGGAGCACTCCGCCTCCTCCGGTGTGTCAGCAGACTCCGCTGCATCAGCAATGGCGGAAGAGAGACGCCTCCGCTCCGACGGCTAGAAGTACAAGCAGAGGCGGGAAGCAATTCAAATACGGTCCATGTATAAAGGCTCCAAAAAAGTTACCATATGAGAGGACTGACAAGGAAAATGAGGACATCTGTTGTGCCCAAGTGAGGGACTTTTTTGCACGGAAACCTCCACCTCTGAAGGAAACAGTAGATCCGGTGAAAGTGAAGCGCACTATCGATTCCCTGAAGCGACCACCACCGCCTCACATCGCAATCCAACTATGAGCGCATTATTGAAAGGACATATAAGGAAGCGGAGCAATCAGGAAGTACTTGCAGTGATGCAAGGTTAGCAGAACGAAGAAGTGGGAAAAAATCCCCAGCTTGGCGAACAGGCGAACCAATCGTGCCCCCCGCTCAAGGTGTCTAGCGATATCATCGCTAATCATCCGGGGATGGTGCCCGGTACCAATCCTGCTGATTACCTGAGCAATGATGTAGAGTTTGAAATAATGGAGGTGGACACCTTCAAATACGCATACGAAAGCCTCTCGTCAGATCTGATCATCCTCCTCTATCAACGATTATGTGAAGATTGCATGAATGGTACATGAAAACCTGTAGCGAGTCTGGGAAGAATAGTTTCATGCTGAGACTAAAAAGAGCACGACCTCGTTGGAACTGAGTTGTTGCCTGTTGAATTTGTGGAGTTGTTCCAGTTATACAATCAAATGGCCCTCGGCAAACAACTCGTGACTTGCTACTGTCTGTAAGTATTACTTCTGTAATTAAGTCTCTATATATATCAGCTCTTTCATTGCATGTATATATAATTATCCTCACTATATTATGCAGATTGAAGATCGTCGAATGCAGAAAAGCACAAATCTATGACATTGGGTTCATTAACCCAAATACCATAAATGAATGGTCGGTTAAAAACAGAGTCTCTGGTACCGAGGACAACTTGCTACAATCATTACTTCTAAATCAAAACAAAGAGAAAATACTATTTCCTTACAACTTCAAGTGAGTGTTACTATCTTGTGCATATTCAGTTTCCCTTACTCGAGGTTATAGTGATGTAATTGATGAGTTATGCATGCATCCATGCGCAGATTCCACTTTATTCTGCTAGAGATTAAGCTTGATCGGGGATTAGTAACTGTCTTAGACTCGAGACGAAAAGATCCCCAGGAGTATGCACACATGATTGAAATGCTCCAGAAGTAAGTTCAATCGATCATTATCGCACCATATCGACAACTTTGTGTTGGGGCACGCGGTAATTTCAAAATTTTCCTACGATCACGCAAGATCTATCTAGGTGATGCATAGCAACGAGAGGAGAGAATGTGTCCATGTACCCTCGTAGACCGAAAGTGGAAGCGTTATGACAATGCGGTTGATGTAGTCGTACGTCTTCACACGATCCGACCGATCCAAGTACCGAACGTACGGCACCTCCGCGTTCAGCACACGTTCAGCACGATGACGTCCCTCATACTCTTGATCCAGTTGAGGCCGAAGGTGAGTTCCGTCAGCATGATGGCGTGGTGACGGTGATGATGATGCTACCGGCGTAGGGCTTTGGCTAAGCTGCACAACAGTATGATCGAGGTGTGTAACTGTGGAGGGGGGCACCGCACACGGCTGAAAGATCAACTTGTGTTGTCTTTGGTGCTATTGGGATGCCCCTTGGCCACGTATATAAAGAAGGGAGGGAGGGACGAGGTCGGCCAAGTTTGGGCACGCCAGGGGGGAGTCCTACTTGAACTCTAGTCCAAGTAGGATTCGCCCCCCCCCCCTTTCCTTTCTTCCACCGGAGGGAGAGGTAAGGGAGAGAGAGGGGGGAGGAAAGAAGGGGGCCGGCCCCCTCCCCTAGTCCAATTTGGTTTGGGCAAGGGGAGGGGCGCCCCTCTCACGTGGCCCTTTCTCCTCTCCTCCAATAAGGCCCACTAGGCCCAATACTTCTCCCGGGGGGTACCGGTAACCTCCCGGTACTCCGGAAATATGCCCGAACCACTTGGAACCATTTCGATGTCCAAATGCAACCTTCCAATATATGAATCTTTACCTCTCGACCATTTCGAGACTCCTCGTCATGTCCATGATCTCATCCGGAACTCTGAACAAACTTTAGTACATCAAATCACATAACTCATAATACAAATCGCCATTGAACGTTAAGCGTGCAGACCCTACGGGTTCGAGAACTATGTAGACATGACCGAGACACATCTCCGGTCAATAACCAATAGCGGAACCTGGATTCTCATATTGGCTCATTCTACGAAGATCTTTATCGGTCAAACCGCATAACAACATACGTTGTTCCCTTTGTCATCGGTATGTTACTTGCCCGAGATTCGATCATCGGTATCATCATACCTAGTTCAATCTCGTTACCGGCAAGTCTCTTTACTCGTTCCATAAGGCATCATCCCGTAACTAACTCATTAGTCACATTGCTTGCAAGGCTTATAATGGTGTGCATTACCGAGAGGGCCCAGAGATACCTCTCCGATACATGGAGTTACAAATCCTAATCTCGATATATGCCAACCCAACAAACACCTTCAGAGACACGTATAGAGCATCTTTATAATCACCCATTTATGTTGTGACGTTTGATAACACGCAAGGTGTTCCTCCGATATTCGGGAGTTGCATAATCTCATAGTCTGGGGAACATGTATAAGTCATGAAGAGAGCAGTAGCAATGAAACTGTAACGATCATAATGCTAAGCTAATAGATGGGTCATGTCCATCACATCATTCTCCTAATGATGTGATCCCATTCATCAAATGACAACACATGTCTATGGTTAGGAAACATAACCATCTTTGATTAAACGAGCTAGTCTGGTAGAGGCATACCAGGGACAATATGTTTTGTCTATGTATTCACACATGTACTAAGTTTCCGGTTAATACAATTCAAGCATGAATAATAAACATTTATCATGAATTAAGGAAATAAATAATAACTTTATTATTGCCTCTAGGGCATATTTCCTTCAATCTCCCACTTGCACTAGAGTCAATTATCTTGTTCACATCACCATATGATTTAACACCAATATTCACATATGTATGTGATTAACACCCATAGTTCACATCGTCATGTGACCAACACCCAAAGGATTTACTAGAGTCAATAATCTGGTTCACATCGCTATGTGATTAACACCCAAAGATTACTAAGGTGTGATCATGTTTTGCTCGTGAGAGAAGTTTAGCCAACCGTTCTGTCACATTCAGAGCCGTATGTATTTTTCAAATATTCTATGTCTACAATGCTCTGCAGGAGCTACTCTAGCTAATTGCTCTCACTTTCAATATGTATCCAGATTGAGACTTAGAGTCATCTGGATCGCTGTAAAAGCTTTGCATCGATGCAACTCTTTACTACGAGCTCTTTTATCACCTCCATAATCGAGAAATATTTCCTTAGTCCTTGTCGGTGTCAAAACCGGCGGATCTCGGGTAGGGGGTCCCGAACTGTGAGTCTAAGGTCGATGGTAACAGGAGGCGGGGGACACGATGTTTACCCAGGTTTGGGCCCTCTCTATGGAGGTAATACCCTACTTCCTGCTTGATTAATCTTGATGTTATGAGTATTACAAGAGTGGATCTACCACGAGATCATTGAGGCTAAACCCTAGAAGCTAGCCTATGATTAAGATTGTGTATATTGATCTATCGACTAGCCTGTCCCTGGTTTATATAATGTACCAGAGGCCTAGGATAACAAGAGTCCTAGCCGAATGTGCCGGTGGGGAGGAGTCCTTGTCTTGATCACCAAGTCTTGTGGAATCTTCCTTGTATGTGGCCGCTGTCCGAACTGGCCCATGAGTATACGGCCATGGGGGTCCTCGGCCCAATCCAACTGATCGGGAGACGACGTGGTGAGTACCCCCTGGTCCAGGACACTGTCAGTAGCCCCCTGAACCGGTCTTCAAGTTGGGGACGCTCCTCGATTCTTCCGAACTGTTCTTCGTCTTCGGTCATCGGTCTTGAAAACTGGTTCAACAAATCTTCTCATCTTCGATCTTGAGGATCGCCGAAGTGCATCCGAAGAGTTTACACGTCGGGTATCCGAGGAGCCCCTTTAAGTTTCCGACCATTATCAATGCCTTATTATTTTTATGCCACACCTCGAGTTTGAAGTTGTACCCGGGCGATAGTGTCCTCTTGCGTCCGAGCTCCAACGCCGGACTGTATTCGAGGTATCTTTTGCAGCCGAGCACCAACACCGGGCTGTATCCAAGCTCCAACACCGGATAGTATCCGAGCTCCAACGTCGGACTATATCCAAGCTCCAACGCCGGACTGTATCCGAGCTCCAACGCTGGACTATATCCATGCTCCAACGTCGGACTGTATCCGAGGTGTCATAGATCACCTTGGTTCTAAAAAGTTGAAGGAGTTTAGCCGTGCTTAATGCCGAAAATGCCCTTTATGGAGCCAGCCACTGGCGCCCGAGCTTTATGCCGGACTGCTTCCAAGGTGGTGGACCACCCCGACCGCAGGCTGATTTTTTGTGAATATTTTTAGCTGGTGCAATTTATTCTCTGTCGAGGTATATAGCCAGTATATGCATATCCAGCAGCCCTCAAGGTGTGTGTCGGTCTAAAACCCGAGATGCACCTGAAGGAAAACATAAAACTGCTGATCCAAGTAGCCCCTGAGACTCAGGTCGATTTGCAAAATTAGCCTGAGGATCAGCTCCTAGCTCGGTGGCATACGTAGGAATAGAAACACAGTGTAATATATTAAAAATAATGATCGGCGAACATGCCCCTGAGAGAGGGTTGTGAGAAGTTGCCGTGATGTATTAGCTTGATGCCGGATAAGTCCCAGATGGTACTTATTGTTGTCTGAAGACACGTTTGCCCATAGTTCGGTTATGCCGAACACTGGGTACTTTGAACTTTCTGCATTGAATAGGCAATGCAGTAGCCCCCGAGCCACTGGTCGGGTGGCAACACTAGACCAGGGGATTGATGTGCCACTTTAATATTTATAAATAATGAGCATGAAGCCCAGTAACCCCCGAGCCTTAATGTGGGCACGGGTGGCCGAATTAAGGATTGATATCCATAGTAAAATCACAGATTATGTGTAATGATTCTATGTATCCAAGTACTCTACATCATTAATGCTCGAATCCGTATTGTACAAAACTTTTTTGACCGACCATCGGCTTGAACCTCTTCGGCCAGTAGCCGAGGGGTGTTTTCCTACTTTATAAAGCCGTTATAAGGGCAAAGATTTATGGAAAACAAGGCAATCCGGCCATACGGTTTTATAAACAAAGGTACGTGGAGAGATATGTTATATTACTTAATGTAAGAAACATCTTCCAAGGAAAATAGTCCCGCTATCGGTTCCTTTATTTGGGTCGTCATGCTTATCATGATCATGAAACCTCACCTCCGATCAATGTGGGAGGAAAATATTGAGGATTTAGTTCGGGGAAAGTTCCTGAATTCTATGGTATTAATGAACCAAAATTTTCACTTCCATCGTTGCCGACCAATGTGATCCTTTAAGATTGCTAGCTTTCGGCTTCACCCACTCTGAGGTACTAACTCAGATGACCCAGTAGTAACAATCACAGAGGTGCTCTCTTTACCGCCTAGCCGAACAATCGGGAACGTAGGGGTAAGCACAGGAGCCAGGCAACCCAGCTTGGCAAGAATCTTAAGTCAAATTGATGCATATTCACGGCTTTATAACGATAATCGCGAAAGGCAGCGCTTGTATAATGAGTACCAACACTGATGATATATGTTTATTTTGACTCCGTTGCAACTGTTTATAATCTGAAAGTGGCCCATCGTCGGCTTCTACCCCTTTATAGATACTATGCAGTGTGTTTCCGCAATAACAAGACAACCCTTAGCCGACGCCTCGGTGCCCAAAGGCGGTTGTGTTAGTGGAAACGAGGCAATCGGATATGCGGGCTTTATAACTTTCACTTAGTCATAGGACCTTTAAACTGGGGAAGCTAGCTACGAGCCCCCGATTAGTGTTCGGCGACAGCCGAGGCCAAGCCGTAAACACTTTGGCCAATGTTATGAACGGCCGGTCATTTAACATAGTCATCGGATCGCTGACCAGTTTACGCTTATTGTGACAGTCAGTTTTCAGCTTTCTCCACTGAGGTGCTTAACCATGCGAGCTGGAAGCACAATCGCAGTGGTTCTCCCTTTGCACACCTAGCCGAACAAAGTGGAACGTAGGAGGCAAGCACAGGAGCTGGGCAACCCACATATTAACCGAAGACACAATTTGAAACCGATGCATATATAGCAATATCCGAGAATGTTTTTGCCGAATCTCTAAAGGTGTCCGACGTTGCACTGCGAGACTTATGCTGCAAACATACAAATAGTTTAAAAGTGCCATAAGCTTGGAAACCCAAAAAACGTCAGTAAAAACTTGACGTCCCAACAATATCAAGTGTTCGGTGCCAATCCAAAAATTGGAAAAAAAATTGCGCTTTTGTCATGCTTTAACAGGACACATCCGATCTCAAGACTTCACGAGGGTCAGCCTATGGCTTCAAGCTCCTTATCCCAAAGGCGGAGTACTTCTCTGAAGTCAATTTAGTGAACTAAACTCGAGCGGCTTTTAGAGAAAAGACAGGCTATCCAGCTATTGACCATACACTCGAGTCGAAAAAGGAGCGGTAGAAAAAGACTTTGCAACGACCAAGAAGAAAACACATTTACTATAAAACAGCTCATATAAATTTTAAGAGCCCCCAAGTGACTTGGGTAAAAGAATTTTATGTATAATGATTGTATGTATCGAAGTACTTATATCATATCTATGTTCCCCTGAACTTTAAACGCGTCTTAACCAACCGTCGGCTTCTCCCTCTTCGGTCAAGGGCCGAAAAGTGTTATGTACTCCACCTGTCAAGAATATCAATGATGTTTCCAATAACCAGGCAATAAGGCCACAAGGCTGTAACAGACAAAGCGCGCTCAAGGAACTTATGATATATTACTGACGAAGTGTAAGAAGCATCTTCGAAGAAAATAGTACCTCCACTGATACCTTTCTTCGGTTGCTCATTTTGACCATGAGACTTGTGCAATAGATTTTTTGTACCCATGAGTTCCGTTGTGTGCCGACCATGATTGAAAACAATAAGAGCGCTAGCTTTCAGCTTCACCCAGTCTGAGGTCCGAACTCGGATGAACCCGTCGTGACAATCACAGAGGTGCTCCCTTTACTCCCTAGCCAAACAATCGGGAACGTAGGGGTAAGCACAGGAGCAAGGCAACCCAGCTTGCATAACACTTAAGTCAATATGGCGCATATTGTGGTGTAATACACGAACAAGGAATGAAGTTGTACAAGTATAATCATATGCAAGAGGAGAAGGCTTCATAAAGGAAGCCCCCAAGTAAACGGGGTATCGAATTTGTGTGGCGCAAACAAAGTTTTGACAAGGAATTTTGTCACAAACAATTTGCCAAAAAGGTATAATGCTTGGTCGAACCGAACAAAATTTAAAACAGAAAGTCTTTGAGCATGAAAGCGACTTACCTGGTTAATGTGCTCGGTGTTGATGACGCGATTCGGGCTTGTGGTAGGACGAAGACGCACATTGATCTGTGACAGATCCGACAAGGTTCGCAGTCCTCGGCATGGCCGAGGTCCCAGCCCCCAAGCCTGAGGTGTCCGAGCAAGGAGTTCAGCACTCCGGAGTAGTGACCGCGTAACGCAGTCAAAATTGATTACCTGCACACATAAAACAGTGCGGTCCGGAAAATTATATATATATATATATATATATATATATATATATATATATATATAATCCTTGCATAATTTCTTTACGTAAAAATAATTTATTTAAAGAGATGTGGCCTGGTGCCGAAGCCAATGTCGATGCAGGGCGTCGGCGTGATGCAGTGAAGGCGTGACAAAGCCTAAATTTACAGGGCAGTCGGGGCTCCAGATGCGCGTTCGCCGAACTACAGAAGGGAGACGGACCGAACCATCACGCAACCATCGTTAATGCGGTCATCATTTGACAAGCCTGTGTACAGATGATGGAACAAACCAGAGTAATAATTTTTCAAAAAAATAAACCCAAGCAAGAAAAAAAATACTAGGATTAATAGCACCTGGTTTATCTGTTGTAGCAATCTGAAAAAAGATTACTCCCGAAATTGGGACTTGATCCGCACACCCATTGTCTGGTGAGCGATGGAGCGGCGGCATGGCGATGCTGGCAAAGGTTGGCTTCCCGAGGCAAAGCCCCCGGTCCAGCTAACGTGACGAAGTTGGTCGGTTGATGACGCCGAAGTCTCTGGAGTAGGTCGATGAAGGGATGACAAAGCCCCGGGTCCAGACGAGGAGACAGAGCAGGTCGGTGAGGAGATGTTGTAGTTGCCATGTCAGCCGAGCTGTTGAAATAGTTCGGCGTGATGGACATTGGCTCGATGAAGCAATTGTTCAACCCTGCCGATGCAGGTCGTAACTTGTGACGTGGTTAATGCTGGCTTGATGAGGTGACCGTGCGGCGATGCCGGTGTGCTTGCTGCCGAACTCTTGTTCAGCTTGCCGAGATGATGATCCGAAGAAGTTGAGCTTGGCTCAATAAAGTGACGACGTGTCTAGCGCAGGTCGGCAGCAGTAGAGCAACGTTGTCGGGCTGGTTTGACACCAGCGCGATGGTGAAGATCATATTGGAGAAGACTTTAAAATTAGTAGGATGTGTTTGAGAACAAAACACAATACCTCATACAAAACTTCCTTCAAAAAGGATGTCTGAAATCCCGTTCATAAAAAAAGATGAATTCGGGTCGGATTCTTTCTCGCGCAGAAAACTGATCCGAAAAGTGATGCACTAATCAGAAGGTTCCCGGAGTTTGGATGATCGGATCGAGCTGAAATTTTGAGGGGTGGTAGATATGGGAATTCCGCAACAGATGAACGGTTGGATCTTCCAAAGGACCTCCGAGCTGGGCTCTGGGGTCCACGCCCTAAACTTGTCCAGATTCCCGTCCAGATTTGACAGGGCTCCGGTATATCGTAGATTGCCAGAGATATCTCCATCGGAACTCGACGAAATTTTCCAGGGTTGTTGTAGACTCAATTCCACACAATTCCACAGAAGCAATCATTAAAACGACACTTGAGGAGGCGGTGGCGGCGGGTACAAGTTCGTTGTCCAGAAAAACAGCATGGTCGCCCGAGGACAATGTTGACGTTGAGCCCTCGAGCTCCATGGATGATTCCTCCATGATCTTGATAGAGATCGGAGTTGATGTTGATGAAGGCCCTCATCCAAACATGACGATCGGAGGTAGGCGCAGTCCTTGGCCAAGCCAAGGTGACTAGTCGAGCCGGTGACGAAGAAGCCGACATCACAGTTGATCTGTAGTCGAGCAATTGATCCTTTGCCGATCACACAACGGAACTCTCAATGAAAGCACCAATGTCGATGTCAAGACCGGCGGATCTCGGGTAGGGGGTCCCGAACTGTGCGTCTAAGGTCGATGGTAACAGGAGGCGGGGGACACGATGTTTACCCAGGTTCGGACCCTCTCTATGGAGGTAATACCCTACTTCCTGCTTGATTGATCTTGATGATATGAGTATTACAAGAGTGGATCTACCACGAGATCATTGAGGCTAAACCCTAGAAGCTAGCCTATGATCATGATTGTGTATATTGATCTATCGACTAGCCTGGCCCTGGTTTATATAATGTACCAGAGGCCTAGGATAACAAGAGTCCTAGCCGAATACGCCGGTGGGGAGGAGTCCTTGTCTTGATCACCAAGTCTTGTGGAATCCTCCTTGTATGCGGCAGTTGTCTGAACTGGCCCATGAGTATACGACCGTGGGGGTCCTCGGCTGAATCCAACTGATCGGGAGACAACATGGTGAGTACCCCCTGGTCCAGGACACCGTCAATCCTCACTAAGGATAATCTTGACCGCCATCCAGTGATCTACTTCTAGATCAAAATTGTACTCCCTTGCCAATCTTAGGGCAGGGTACACAATAAGTATGGTACATAGCACAACATACTTTATAGAACCTATGACTCTGGCATAGGAAATGACTTTCATTCTCTTTCTATTTTCTGTCGTGGTAGGGCTTTGAGTCTTACTCAACTTTACACCTTGTAATACAGGCAAGAACCCTTTCTTTGACTGATCCATTTTGAACTTTTTCAAAACTTTACCAAGGTATGTGCTTTGTGAAAGTCCAATTAAGTGTCTTGATCTATCTCTATAGATCTTGATGCCCAATATGTAAGCAGCTTCACCGAGGTCTTTCATTGAAAAACTCTTATTCAAGTATCCCTTTATGCTATCCAGAAATTCCGTATTATTTCCAATCAACAATATTTCATCCACATATAATATTAGAAATGCTACAGAGCTCCCACTCACTTTCTTGTAAACACAGGCTTCACTACAAGTCTGTATAAAACTATATGCTTTGATCAACTCGTCAAGGCGTATATTCCAACTCTGAGATGCTTGCACCAGTCCATAGATGGATCGTTGGAGCTTGCACACCTTGTTAGTAC
Organism: Triticum dicoccoides; assembly: GCF_002162155.2. NCBI lineage: Eukaryota > Viridiplantae > Streptophyta > Magnoliopsida > Poales > Poaceae > Triticum > Triticum dicoccoides. Next base: position 757,626,334 of record NC_041385.1, read on the forward strand.
CTTTAGGATTGACAGAACCTTCTGGTTGCATCATATACAACTCTTCTTTAAGAAACATCCATTTAAGGAATGTAGTTTTGACATCCATTAGCCAGATTTCATAAAATATGGCAACTTCTAACATGATTCAGACGGATTTAAGCATCGCTGCAGTTGAGAAAATCTCATTGTAGTCAACACCTTGAACTTGTCGAAAAACCTTTTGCAACAAGTCGAACTTTTATAGATAGTAACACTACTATCAGTGTCCGTCTTCCTCTTGAAGATCCATTTATTTAATATGGCTTGCCAACCATCGGGCAAGTCCACCAAAGTCCACACTTTGTTCTCATACATGGATCCCATCTCAGATTTCATGGCCTCAAGCCATTTCGCGGAATCTGGGCTCATCATCGCTTCCTCATAGTTCGTAGGTTCATCATGGTCTAGTAACATGACTTTCAGAATAGGATTACCGTACCACTCTGGTGTGGACCATACTCTGGAAAACCTATGAGGTTCTGTAGTAACTTGATCTGAAGTTTCATGATCATCATCATTAGCTTCCTCACTAATTGGTCTAGGAATCATTAGAACTGATTTCTGTGATGAACTACTTTCCAATTTGGGAGAAGGTACAATTACCTCATCAAACTCTACTTTCCTCCCACTCACTTATTTCGAGAGAAACTCCTTCTCTAGAAAGGATCCATTCTTAGCAATGAATATCTTGCCTTTGAATCTGTGATAGAATGTGTACCCAACAGTTTCCTTTGGGTATCCTATGAAGATGTGGTTCTCCAATTTGGGTTCGAGCTTATCAGGTTGAAGCTTTTTCACATAAGCATCACAGCCCCAAACTTTAAGAAACGACAACTTTGGTTTCTTGCCAAACCATAGTTCCATAAGGCGTCGTCTCAACGGATTTTGATGGTGCCCTGTTTAATGTGAATGTAGCTGTCTCTAATGCATAACCCCAAAACGATAGTGGTAACCTGGTAAGAGACATCATAGATCGCACCATATCCAATAAACTGCGGTTACGATGTTCGGACACACCATTACGCTGTGGTGTTGCATGTGGCATGAGCTGTGAAACTATTCCACATTGTTTTAAATAAAGGTCAAACTCATAACTCAAATATTCTCCTCTACGATCAGATCATAGAAACTTTATTTTCTTGTTACGATGATTCTCCACTTCACTCTGAAATTTCTTGAACTTTTCAAATGTTTCAGACTTGTGTTTCATTAAGTAGATATACCCATATCTGATCAAATCATCTATGAAGGTCAGAAAATAACGATACCCACCATGAGCATCAACACTCATTGGACCGCATACATCGGTATGTATTATTTCCAATAGGTCACTAGCTCCTTCCATTGTTCCTGAGAACGAAGTTTTAGTCATCTTGCCCATAAGGCACGGTTCGCAAGCATCAAATGATTCATAATTAAGTGATTCCAAAAAATCCATCTTTATGGAGTTTTTTCATGCGCTTTACATCGATATGACCCAAATGGCAGTGCCACAAATATGCTGCACTATCATTATCAACTTTGCATCTTTTGACATCAATATTATGAATATGTGTATCACTACGATCAAGATTCAATAAACCATCAACATTGGGTATATGACCATAGAAGGTTTTATTCATGTAAACAGAATAATAATTTATTCTCTGTCTTAGATGAATAATCATATCGCAATAAACATGACCTAATCATATTTATGCTCAACGAAAACACCAAATAACATTTGTTTAGGTTCTACACTAATCTCGAAAGTATAGGGAGTGTGCGATGATGATCATATCAATCTTGGACCCACTTCCAACACACATCATCACTTCACCCTCAACTAGTCTTTGTTTATTCTATAAATCCTAATTCGAGTTACTAATCTTAGCAACCGAACAAGTATCAAATACTCAGGGGCTACTATAAACACTAGTAAGGTACACATCAATAACTTGTATATCAAATATACCCTTATTAACTTTGTCATCCTTCTTATCCACCAAATATTCAGGGTATTTCCGCTTACAGTGACCATCCTTTGCAGTAGCAGCACTCAGTTTCAGGCTTAGGTCTAGCTTTGGGCTTCTTCACGGGAGTGACAACTTGCTTGCCATTCTATTTTAAGTTCCCTTTCTTTCCCTTTGCCCTTTTCTTGAAACAAGTGGTCTTGTCAATCATCAACACTTGATGCTTTTTCTTGATTTCTACCTTCGTCGATTTCAGCATCATGAAGAGCTAGGGAATCGTTTTCGTCATCCCTTGCATACTATAGTTCATAACAAAGTTCCAGTAACTTGGTGATGGTGACCAGAGAACTCTGTCAATCACTATCTTATCTGGAAGATTAACTCCCACTTGATTCAAGCGATTGTAGTACCCAGACAACCTGAGCACATGCTCACTGCTTGAGCTATTCTCCTCCATATTTTAGCTATAGAACTTGTTGGAGACTTCATATCTCTCAACTCGGGTATTGCTCGAAATATTAACTTCAACTCCTGGAACATCTCTTATATTCCAAGACGTTCAAAACGTCTTTGAAGTCCTGATTCTAAGCCGTAAAGCATGATGCACTAAACAATCAAGTAGTCATCATATTGAGCTAGCCAAACGGTCATGACGTCTGCATCTGCTCTTGCAATAGATCTATCACCTAGCGGTGCATTAAGGACATAATTCTTCTGTGCAGCAATGACGATAAACCTCAGATCACGGACCCATTCCGCATCATTGCTACTATCATCTTTCAACTTAGTTTTCTCTAGGAACATATAAAAACATAAGGAAGCTACAACGCGAGCTATTGATCTACAACATAATTAATCATATTACTTAAGAACTCCCACTTAGATAGACATCCCTCTAGTCATCTAAATGATCACGTGATCCAAATAAACTAAACCATGTCCGATCATCACGTGAGATGGAGTAGTTTTCAATGGTGAACATCACTATGTTGATCATATCTACTATATGATTCACACTCGACCTTTCAGTCTTAGTGTTCCGAGGCCATATCTGCATATGCTAGGCTCGTCAAGTTTAACCCAAGTATTCTGCGTGTGCAAAACTGGCTTCACCCGTTGTATGTGAACGTAGAGCTTATCACACCCGATCATCACGTGGTGTCTCGGCACGATGAACTGTAGCAACGGTGCATACTCAGGGAGAACACTTGTACCTTGAAATTTAGTAAGGGGTCATCTTATAATGCTACCGACTTTCTAAGCAAAATAAGATGCATAAAGGATAAACATCACATGCAATCAAAATATGTGACATGATATGGCCATCATCATCTTGTGCTCATGATCTCCATCACCAAAGCATCGTCATGATCTCCATAGTCACTGGCGCGACACCTTGATCTCCATCATAGCATCATTGTCGTCTCGCCAACTATCGTTACTACGACTATCGCTACCGCTTAGTGATAAAGTAAAATAATTACATGGCGATTGCATTGCATACAATAAAGTGACAATCATATGGCTCCTGCCAGTTGCCGATAACTTTGTTACAAAACATGATCATCTCATACAACAATTTATATCATAGCATGCCTTGACCATATCACATCACAGTAAGCCCTGCAAAAACAAGTTAGACGTCCTCTACTTTGTTGTTGCAAGTTTTACGTGGCTGGTACGGGCTTCTAGCAAGAACTGCTCTTACCTACGCATCAAAACCACAATGATTTTTCGTCAAGTGTGTTGTTTTAACCTTCAACAAGGACCGGGTGTAGCCACACTCGATTCAACTAAAGTTGGAGAAACAGACACTCACTAGCCACATGTGTGCGAAGCACGTCGATAGAACTACTCTCGCGTAAGCGTACGCGTAATGTCGGTCTGAGCCGCTTCATCCAACAATACCGCCAATCAAAGTATGACATGCTGGTAAGCAGTATGACTATTATCGCCCACAACTCTTTGTGTTCTACCCGTGCATATAACATCTACACATAGACCTGGCTCGGATGCCACTATTGGGGAACACGGTAATTTCAAAAATTTCCTACGATCACGCAAGATCTATCTAGGTGATGCATAGCAACGAGAGGGGAGAGTGTGTCCATGTACCCTTTTAGACCGAAAGCGGAAGCGTTATGACAACGCAGTTGATGTAGCCGTACGTCTTCATGATCCGACCGATCCAAGTACCGAACGTACGGCACCTACGCGTTCAGCACACGTTCAACTCGATGGCGTCCCTCATACTCTTGATCCAGTTGAGGCCGAGGGTGAGTTCCATCAGCATGATGGCGTGGTGACAGTGATGGTGATGCTACCGATGCAGGGCTTCGCCTAAGCTCCGCAACAGTATGATCGAGGTGTGTAACTGCGGAGGGGGGCACCGCACACGGCTGAAAGATCAACTTGTTTTTTTGTTGTGCTATTGGGGTGCCCCTTGGCCACGTATATAAAGGAGGAAGGGAGAGAGGAGGCTGGCCAGGTTTGGGCACGCGAGGGGGGAGTCCTACTTGGACTCCTAGTCCAAGTAGGATTCGCCCCCCCCCTTTCCTTTCTTCCACCGGAGGGAAAGGTAAGGGAGAGAGGGGGGAGGAAAGAAGGGGGTCGGCCCCCTCCCCTACTCCAATTCGGTTTGGGCAAGGGGAGGGGTGCCCCTCTCACGTGGCCCTTTCTCCTCTCCTCCAATAAGGCCCACTAGGCCCAATACTTCTCCCGGGGGGTTCCGGTAACCTCTCGGTACTCCAAAAAAATGCCCGAACCACTCGGAATCATTCCAATGTCCAAATGCAACCTTCCAATATATGAGTCTTTACCTCTCGACCATTTCAAGACTTCTCGTCATGTCCGTGATCTCATATGGGACTCCGAACAAACTTCGGTACATCAAATCACATAACTCATATTACAAATCGTCATCGAACGTTAAGCGTGCGGACCCTACGGGTTCGAGAACTATGTAGACATGACCGAGACACATCTCCAGTCAATAACCAATAACAGAACCTGGATGCTCATATTGGCTCCTACATATTCTACGAAGATCTTTATAGGTCAAACCGCATAACAACATACGTTATTCCCTTTGTCATCGGTATGTTACTTGCCCGAGATTTGATCGTCGGTATCATCATACCTAGTTCAATCACATTACCGGCAAGTCTCTTTACTCGTTCTATAATGCCCGTAACTAACTCATTATTCACATTGCTTGCAAGGCTTATAGTGATGTGCATTATCGAGAGGGCCTAGAGATACCTCTCCGATACACGGAGTGAAAAATCCTAATCTCGATCTATGCCAACCCAACAAACACCTTCGAAGACACCTGTAGAGCATCTTTATAATCACCCATTTACGTTGTGACATTTGATAGCACACAAGGTGTTCCTCCGGTATTCGGGAGTTGCATAATCTCATAGTCTAAGGAACATGTATAAGTCATGAAGAGAGCAGTAGCAATGAAACTGTAACGATCATAATGCTAAGCTAACGGATGGGTCATATCCATTCACATCATTCTCCTAATGATGTGATCATGTTCATCAAATGACAACACATGTCTATGGTTAGGAAACATAACCATCTTTGATTAAACGAGCTAGTCTGGTAGAGGCATACTAGGGACAATATATTTTGTCTATGTATTCACACATGTACTAAGTTTCCGGTTAATACAATTCTAGCATGAATAATAAACATTTATCATGAATTAAGGAAATAAATAATAACTTTATTATTGTCTCTAGGGCATATTTCCTTCACTTTGTTCATTTCCTGATATCAAGTCATTATTGTCTTTATCTGGCAGGGTTTGGAAAGAGTTCACCGGAATTGTTCGGGGACTGTCGAGGGAGCTGTCATTTACAATCCCAAAAGTAAGTAATACTAGCTAGTTCCACGTATATCCCATTCATTCTAGCTAGTTTCATCAATATCATTTAGCATGGTTGATTATCAGTTTGATTGAACTCTACTTCTCGTAAAGTGCTTGTGGGAGAAAGTCGGGAATGATTTTTGTGGATACTACGTTTGCGAGTTCATATACAACACGACGGCCTTTAAGCGGGGCTACTCTAAAAAAACAATATGAAGTATGTAAACAAGAATATTCACAATTTTATTTTATTACCATCATTTGTGTTGAGTTGCATTCATATATGTGTATTGACCCCCTTCTTTAAATTAGATGTCGCAGATGTGGGATGAACTCCTACCACATGATCGCATACGAGCAATTCAAGAGGAATTGGCGGGATTCTTTCTTAACCACGTCATACCTAAAGCCAGAGAATACCATGTGGAAGTTGAAACCGATTTTAGATATTAGGGATTGTAAGACATGTTATATTGTATATATGTAGTAGCGTCGGATAGATATATGTAAACTTTGGTCCTGGTTGGATGTCTTTTGGTCCCGGTTGGTATTATCAACCGGGACTAAAGGTCCTCCTGCCTGGGCGCCCCGCAGCAGCCACGTGGAGCCTCTTCTGTCCCGGTCCGTAAGCGAACCGGGACTAAAGGTTTTGGGCTTTAGTCCCGGGCCATTTTCTACTAGTGATCATATATATGCATTAGACTGGATACAAGTTTATATTTCTGGACAGTTGGATCAGACTCTGGATAAGTGAACAAATGTGACATTCCAGATTAATTTTCTCCATAATCCCGAGTGAATAGCCCAAATGTGAATTATCACTTTTCGCGTTATGGTTCCAGAAAACTACCGAAAATTTGTTTGTGACTGATAACTACCACTTTCGATGTCAGCTGTTTCAAAAAACCCAAATCGCCGAGTGCTTTACATGGCGGCCCCACATGTCAGCTAATGGTCAAACTAACAGTTTGTTTAGGAGCGTACCGCAACTGCCATAATCACGATCAATTGGAAAGCACTCGGCGTTTTGGGTTTTTTGAAACAGCCGACGCCGAATGTGGTAGATATCAGTCACACACAAATGTTCGGTAGTTTTTTAGAACCATAAGGCAAAAAGTGGTAGTTTTATACTGTTCACTCTCATAATCCCATATGCTACGAGTAAATTACAGAAAACCACCACTTTGAAGGTAAGCTTTGTGAAAACCACTACAATACATTTTTTTGCAAAAAAACACCGTGTCTACCGTAATCTTTTTGCAAATAACACTGATCGGCGGATTTGCCTCTGTTGAGTATGTTTATGACAGATGGGGCCCACTAATCAGGCTGATGTGGCACCAATTTCTAACACCGTTAAGTTCAACCGTTTTACTGGACATGGAGCCCACTTGTCAGCATTTCATCCTGATTTATCTCTCTGCCACCGATCCAGCAACATGCAGCAGCGCTGCGCCGCCCATCACCATTGCCCTTGAGCTCCACGAAATTCACCGCCATTAACCAGCCCTCACCCAGATCCGGCAAGAATTGAGTCGCCGCCCTCTCTATACATCGGTTTCGTGCTCCTCCGCCGTGAGCGACGGCGGGACTTGGATGAGGTCGGCAACCCCGGCGATGCACGGCGTCCTTGGCGCGTGGCGGAAGGCTGCCCCTCGGCCGGGGGCGGGACTGGCGGCGTCCTCTGCCTCCCCTCGATGCGGAAACAGCGACGACGGCCCTTGCCTCGGTTGGGGTCAGGACGGGCGACGGCAACCGAGCCGCCGGCGACTTCCACACTCAGATCCATTCTCCCCGCTCCAATCCAGCTGGTGCCGCTACCTCTGCGCTCGAGCCGCCATCGACGTAGGAGATGCAGCAGCCAGTGAGTAGGGTGGTCGCCGTGGCTGAGGAAGGAGACGGCGACTCCTTGCTCGAGCACCACGTCGGGTGCGGGCCTTCGGGCATGCGCCATTGACCACGGGGGCAGGGACGGGCGGCAGCGAGCTGGTGAAGATAAGGCGAGAACCAGATTTTTTTATTTTTTGTTTCAGTGATAGGTGGATCCCACAGGGCTCCACACAAGAGGATAACGTCCCAAACATCGCCGTTACATGCGAGGTGTTAAGCGGTGCCACATCAGCCTGACTGACGGGCCCCATCTGTCATAAACATACTCAACAGAGGCAAATCCGCCGATCAGTGTTATTTGCAAAAAGATTACGGTAGACACGGTGTTTTTTGCAAAAAAAAAATGTATTGTAGTGGTTTTCGCAAAGCTTGCCTTCAAAGTGGTGGTTTTCTGCAATTTACTCCATATGCTACACTACTTTACCTCTTCACCATACATCTCACCAGGTGCAGGCCTTCTAGCTTTCTGAAGCTTACTCCCGCTTCTGCCTGGGATCATGGTGGAATCCTTTTGCGCCCTTTCAGCAAATGACTAAACCGACAACTTATCATTTTCTATGAAATGTACGTACTCCCTCCGTTAAAGAATAAATGACCCAACTTTGTACTAGCTTTAGTAGTACAAAGTTGGGTCATCTATTTTGAAACGGAGGGAGTACTTGTTATAGCAAGTAATGGGCAGTCAATGACTTTGATCTCCCACTCCCGCTGGTAGGTGTGCTCTGCATCTGCTCGCCACATAATGGGCAGTCAGTGAGCCTTCAATCTTTTCTTCTCGTTTCTTGTCTTCTTACACAGATGCTACACAATTCTAAGTTCCAACACACACAAGCAAACAGTGACACCGATGTCTTCCTGGCTCGCTACAGCTTCCAGTAGACCCCGGCCCGGTGGAGGAGGCCGGCGAGGAGCGCCCAGAGCAGGATCTGCGAGACGAGGACGTAGAGGAGGATGCCCACCCTCTCCGAGTGCCACACCCGGACGAACACGTGCTTCCTCACCCAGTAAACCTGCAGTACGTGGTGACAGAATTTCTCTTTCTCAACATGCGCTGAAGCCCGAAGGCGGTCGATCGATGGCAGGCAGGTTCGTTGCAGTTACCAGCGTGTTGTTGGTCCCGTCGTAGTACCAGCCGTTGAGGAAACCCTCGAAGATGCCGGCCGCCGCCATCACGTACACCAGCATCGCGTTCATGCCGACCCACCGCAGTGGTGCGAAGACATAACGCAGGCTCACGACGTCGACCTGGGGAAGCCACCAGGTGTCAACAATGTTGTCGTCGACGATGCTCAGGATGTCAGCCATGGAAGATTTGAATATTCAGGATGTCAGGCTGTCATATGGAGGATTTTGAATATTCTCTTTTTTTCTTTTTCTGCCGATGTTCAATTGTTCATTAATTATTAAGAAATAAATCTAGTTTTGTAAAATTGAGAAGGGCTTACAAGGAAGTAAAGCATGGAGAAGACGATGCCAGCGGCGCCGGCGGTCACGCAGATGTAACTGAGCGTGTACAGCTGTTTGTTCAGAGGAATCGCTGCAATGAAATGTGAAAGAGCAAACTTTGTTGAATCGTGTTCAGATAGGGGAGGAGTGGAAACATGTATGAGTTGTAACTCTTTTTTGTTGAATGTGTACTATGTAGTCTGGTTACCATGAGAGAAGTGCAGAATGATTCCGAGGAGGAGGAGAGCTATGCCCATGGTGACCCACTGCTTTAGCCTGTCCATGTGACTCTGAAATTTCAGGAACAATAAACATGTCAACAGTCAGCAGCCTACTCTACACCGACAGAAAAAGCCTGACATGTGAGGAAAAATCACCTTCATATGAACAAGCACGTGCCCGTAGTGTACGCCGATGATCGTACTTAACACCGCAGAAAATGAGCTGCAAAAGCAACAAGGAACAGTGTCAACACTCAACAGTGAATTATAGATACATCTGATGATCAGAAATCCCCCGTTGACACCACACAGAATACTACCTTACCTTAGTAAGCCTTCAGGTTCAAATGGCGAGGCACACCAGGCCGGGGCGTCCCTTTTGAAAGGCCCCTCGTGTGGGGAATCATCAGTACAGTCCTGCGTAGACCGGTGCATAAGTTGGCGGGTAAGAGTTTGGAAATAACTGCAAAGGACAGACATGAATGTTTTGTTATCTGAAAAGTGAAAACACACGCCCTGTGCCTCCTCCATGCAGGTTTCTGGTACAGGTGATTGATGCCGAGAACTTTACGGTCGATGTAACCTACAGCATTGCAAGGAGGGCTCAGATTTCCCCTTGTGCCACAGGTCACCTAATAAATCAGACAACACTGTAAATGAGTTTCGACTTTCACAAAACTACTTTGATTGTACAGGTGCAAAACAATAACACTGTCATGGCACAGTTTTGAGTATGATTTGTATATTGGACTCTGTTTAGTATCACTAACTAACATGAAAACAACCTGAAGTACAAAGAACTGAGTTATACATTGCTGTTGAAATGTAGTTTGTTCAGCTTGTCATGGCAAGAAATGGTGAAGAATGGCAGGATTCCTGGGCTTGCCCAGCGATATGTTTACAAAATCATTTTGTCAGTAGATTGTTTTTGAAGACGCAAAGTATCTATACAAACTTTGACTCAACTAATTAAACATGCAATACGATGCAAGATTAATTCTACGCTCAAACGAGTAGTATGGAACATCAACAATTTCACAAGAAAATAAAGAAAGTAAAATGACAGAGCTTGAAGTCTCATACTGTTAAAACTTTGCCATAGTTTGGGCTGTCGACATTTCGCACCGTGAACTCCCAGTCCGGAACGTAAATCCCGTAAACAAGGGACAAGTAGATCAGGAGAATGCAACATGCGACAATCCTTGTAGATAAACAGAAGCCACAATCAGTATGTGAAATCTGCAATGCCTAACAATTCAGATGACATCAAAAAGCATATACCATTGGGAAAGGTACAGCCTGAAAACTGAGAAGAAGCCTGAACTTGACTGATCCTGAACCCTCGCGTCTTTTGTTGCGATCTCCATAACTGCAACCACCAAGTATGCAAGGGCAATCCTCTGAAGAAGCAAATACAAAATCACTCCCTGACGTATGCATTCGTTCTTTTCAAGTATGTAAAGTAAATTTTGCGTGGTTTCGTACCTGGAGGATACCACACCATCTTATGTGCTTCATGTCAACACCATAGGTGAGTTCATCTGGAGCATGGGAGTAGCCACCTGAATATGGTGAGACATTGTCAACTTGTTAGAATTCCATCTTTGCAAAGAGGGGAATTTAAGCATCAGGTGTTGGCCCTGAATTTAAGAAGCTAACTGGGGTGTAGATGATCAGATACCTTGCAGCAAGATCCCCCAGAAAAGCAGCTTCAGTGTTCTTATGACTACTCTCCTGATCGCCCGGCTGCGGTCTGGAATCCTCTGCGCGTTTATTGGAATTCGAAGTTAAGAACAGCCAATGGTTGGACGAACCTATCTAGTAGAGTATATACGTACAAGGGGAAACTTGAAAATTCAGCTGGTCATTGCAGTCTGAACCAACAAAAGTGGTACATTTCAGAATAGAGTTCAGAGTAAGAATGGAACACCTTGAGGGATAGGGGGATGGCCATGCCAACGATGAAGAGGAAGCAGGGCATGACGAAGTCGGCGAGGTTGCAGCCGTGCCACGGCGCGTGCCCGATGACCGGCCACTCGCCGCCGGCGCCGTCCACCAGTATCATCAGCTGCAGCACCGAAACGAACACGCACGGTTGGAAGAGCTTGGATCAGGCAGACACGAAACTTTGCTTGTGGCATAGGAACTAAGCAGGTGTGGTCGTGTTGGTGTGGAAGGGGAAGGGGCCGGGCTGCGTACAGCGACGGTGAGGCCACGGAAGACGTCGAGGGAGGCGACCCGCCTGCTGCTGCTCCGGCGAGGCGCCTTCTTGTCGCCACCATCGTGATCATCCGCCGCCTCATGTAGAGCACGGTGCCGCTCAGGGTCCTCCTCGGCGCCGGCGGCCGCGGCCGCGGCCGCGCCGTGCCGCTTGGCGACGCTCTGGCCCCCGTCCATCAAGGACAAGGCAAAGCAGGAGACGTGCGTCGCCAACGCGGAGGGCGACAGGGGATATGGGGAGGAAGAAGATGAGGAGGAGGATTCCGATTCCTGGAAGCAAGCAAGCACCGCACCAGCTGGTCACTCTCGCGTGGATCACCACTCGCTCACCGGACAGCGACGCGTTTGGATCGGAGCTGGCTGAAAGATTGGACGCACACGGAGCTCTTCTTATCCCTTCTCGTCGTCGTTTTCGACGGAAGCTACGCTATCTTGGAACATTGGGTCAAAGTTTTTTCCGGCGACGCAGTGAAAAGCTGCTGGATTTGCTGAGCGACACATTTTTTTTGTTCCGGGAAATGGCTACTCCCGTGACTACGGGAACCATGTTTTCTTCGACTGTAATAATAATAGATAATTTATATCGGGGGAACTGGAAACACCAATAATTTGAGGCTACTAGAACATGGGGCAGCAGATCATGCGAGATAGCATGCATCACTACGAATCGCGGACAGAATCGCGGCGATCAATCGAATCGAGCAGTTGATTATTGGGCCTGCAACTGCGAGACGATCTTGGCCACGGCCTGCGCCGAGATGGGCGACAGGCTCAGCGCGCACAGGCTCTCCCACGCTGCCGCCACGGCCGACGGCTCTTCCTTCTTCTCCTCCTCTTCCTCACTCTCCTTCACCTTCTCGTCGTTCTCATTCTCCTTCCCCTCTTCCTGCTCCTCCTTGAGCTCATTCTCCTTCTGCTCCTGCTCCTTCTCGGCGGCCTCCTTGAAGAAGAAGAAGGCGGCGTGCGTGGACCCGACGATGCTGCGGGCGGCCTCGCGCGCCTCCGGCAGCCGGTCGTTCAGCAGCTCGGCCGCCACCTGCAGCAGCGCCGGCAGGCCGAACTCCTTCATCGTCTCCACGTCCTGCCAATTCACACATGATTCGCGGGTGAGGAAAATAAAACAAACAGAGCGAGTTCCGCTGCCTGGATTTGAGTCGACAAGCGGTACGTACCATCCTGGCTGCGCAGTGCGCCATGGCGACGGCGGCCTTGGCGCGGACCCTGAGGTTGGCGTGGTGGACGTACGACTTAAGCTTCCTCAACAGGGGCAGGGGCGGCATGGAGGTGGCCATGGCGCGCATCGCCTTCTCGGCCTCCTCGCACACGAACCGCTTGTCCTGCGACGCCTTGAGCAGCAGCTGCAGCAGCAGCTTGTCGAACGCGTCCGCGGACGCCGAGGAGATGAGGTTGCCGAAGCCCGTGAAGACGTCCGTGCAGGCCATGACGGAGGTCTTGAGCACCGCGCTGCGCGGGTTCTTCATCGTCTTCACGATCCCCAGCACCACCTTCTCCCTGCCATTAACCAAAGGGATCTCAGATCAGATCCAGAACGGAATTCGACAGAAATTAACAGGCAAAATCGGAGGAGACAGAGAGGAGCTTACAGGATGGGGGCGAGGAGGGCCGGGTGGTGGATGGCGAGGCGGCGGGCGTCGTTGAGGGCCTCGCAGACCTTGACCCAGTCCTTGGAGTCGAGCCCCGCCACGAGGCCGGCGGCGCGGGCCTTGGGCGCCGGCACGGGCAGCAGGTCCTCGGACCGGACGTACTCCACGGCCGGCTCCGCCGCGGCCGCCGCCACAGGCGACGCGGGCTTGGTCAGCGGCGCCGAGTTCTCGTCGTTGCGCTGCTGCTGCTTCCTGCCGTTGCCGCCGCTGCCGGTGGGGGAGAGCAGCTTGGCGGCCTTCTTGGGGCGCTGGTCCGCCACGGCGGCCGGCAGCGTGTTGTCGAGCGCGCGGAGGGCCATGGGTGGGAACGGGATCACTTGCTGATGGATGGAGACGCCGAGATTCGGAGGGAGGATGAGAGATTTGGAGGGGTGCGGCGGCGTCGGAGTTTAAAATGGGGA
>NC_041385.1:757640444-757646694 GCF_002162155.2 Triticum dicoccoides
AACGGCTATAAGGAGATTGAGATTCGAACTGGCAAGTGAACGTTGGAGGGGTTTGCTTCGCGATGCGGGCTTTGATTACTTTTTGTACCGTTGCCAGACAAAAAGTTTCGAAAAAATAGGAAGGAATTCTTGAGATCTGTACTCTTGAGATCTGTCTAATTTATTGAAAAGATAGTGAAACGGTTTTAATGCGAATTCGGTAATTTTCCAAAGAGTTCATGTTCTCTGGCAAGCGGGGAAAAAAAAAAACTTCCGCCTGCTAGCAAAGCCTTCATCTCAAAGAGCTCCATAGTTCTGGCACATATAACAAGCCGACATTGCTTACATCAAACCTGACTTCAGTTCAGCTATCGAAATCTTACATCGTCTCTGAGACAAGTTAAGGTGTCCAGTTCATTGTTCGTTCATGCTAGCTCCAAAACTTGCCAGCAACAGCAAAACAAAAAACAGAGGCATTCTATCTAAATTCGTGTCGGCGTCCTTGTCGGATAACTGTACAAAAGGGAAGGCATGCACCCCTTTAGGCCGGCCCAGGTCAAGCGGTGCTCCACCTGGGCATCATCGCGCTGCTCGTCTGAGCCTCCCACCAGGCGCTGAACACCGACGGCTCCTGGAACTGCCGGTACCCCTCCTGCATGGACCTGCCATTCCCGACCAGGCCGCGCGCCGCGAACCCCATGAGCTCGGAGGCATCCGTGCGGCGGCTGAACCAGTGCGGGACGCGAGAGATTGGAGAAAAAACGCTCTGTTCCTCCTCGAGGCGCGGCTCGGGCTCTGCCTGCTTTGCTGGAGAGGCACTTTGTTCCGCCAGGAGAACTTCGTGCTGGATCTGCTTTGGTGGCGGCTCCTGGGCCGACGAATGTTCGGCTGACGACAGCATGTTCCCTATGCCGAACGACTCCCAGTCGACCTGCTGCCACACCTTGTACCCGTCGTTGACTGTATCATTGGCCACATGACGGTTTTGGAGCTCGGCCTTCTGCTCTGCCGCCAATCTGTCAACCTCCACCTTGAGTTGCTGCAGCCGCTGCCCAATCCTTTCGGTTACTTTGTCATACAGGTCACCTCTAGAAATATGTTGGGAGTCGTTACTGTTCTCAGCCATCAGGTCGTCAAAGTTGATTGGGTCACCAACAACCACTATCACCTAGAGAATCAAATAAATAGCTCAGTATTCAGCTAAATTCCATGTGACAATAATAAATACGAGTTGCATATATAGGGGCACACACCCTTTTGCCTGTTCTTGGGATACGTTTCCCAACAGGCATTATGTCTTGCATCCCAGTATGAACAAAGGGGACAACAACCGGTAGGCTGTCAGCATCCATTATCAATCTGGTAAAGAAGAAAAAAGAGAAATTAAATAGGTGCACCTCAACAATGGACTACAAAGTGTTAAAACACCCAAAGTTCAGATGAACTGATGTGCATATGCAGAATGCAGGATTTTAAATACAAAAATAAGTTGAGACTGAGTTTCTATTCATCGCAGACAGTACAAGGAAATAAACTTCTAACCTTCCAACACCTCTCTTAGCAGGAGCAATGGTTTTCCCTCCGTCCCTTGAACGACTTCCTTCAGGAAATATGTGAACCCATCCGCCATTATTAAGCTTCGACAGCGCCATATCCATTCCCTAAACAACAACAAAAAAGAGTGGTGTTTTGTGAAGAAAAAACTCAAGAGACTCAACCATGTACAGGCATACTGCATCCACTCTATTAATTTCAGAGGTAGAACCAGGAAAAATGGTGTGCAGTCTACAGTGCTCAGTTAAGACCCTTAGCAGATTGGAGCACTGATCCAAACATACAATGTCATTCACTTGTCAAACCTCTTGTGAATTTCTAACAGCGATGAGGCACTAGATATTATAGGTACTAGCTCAAAACTTTGTTTTGAATACAAGGATGTAGCATGCTAGTGGTTAAGTTCATGGTCTTAATATAATGATGGGAAGTTTAACTGAGCTAGGCAAAGCCCAGTGAGTATCTCCCAACAATGTGACACTGGTTTAAATGGCACCATTAGTCAAAAAAACTAAATATCAACATTTCTCCAAGTATATACCATAAATAAACTGGTTTACCAACATCAAAATTTGCATGGCCAATCTACTGCACACATACCTGAAATAAATAACTTTAGACCCCTACATACGGTAAACAAAATGTATCTCATACCTTTTGGTAGATGCCTTCACCACGGTTAACAGGCAACACTTTAACAGACCTGAAGAACGTGGACAGAACTGGATTTGTAAAGCAACGATCAGTCGCACATAGTGTCCATCTCAGCTTTTGTGCTTCCAACATAACAGATGGTGGCAGAAGGGAGGCAATCACAAAAGGGTCATCCATAGCAGCCACGTGATTGCTGACCTAGGATTATAAAAATGATAGAAGCATAGTGTGATTAGAAGAATGCATAGTGGAGAAATATGCAGTTAGGAAGAAATGCGGTATGTAAAACTTGACTAATGTTCAAAAGTTAAGCGATGCCACAATTCTTAAGAGAAAATATGCAGGTCATCGTCTTCTAAAAGAACATATACCACCAATTCACCACTTCAGTACAAGTTGCAGTCATATAAGAGTATGGATTTATGACTACTAGCGACCTTCAGACAACATGTCATGCAATGAAATGGAGTAACATTTTGCAATTATTCGACCACATGAGCACATACCGTTAGCAGAGGCTTGTCTTTAGGCCTCTCTTGTAACGCCTGCTGAAGTTTCTCTGCACCATAAATCTGCACAACTTGACAGGTTAGCAGAAGCCTGTGCACTCGAATTCGGACAATCAATCACTCTTGAGCTACAATACCTGGACAGAGTTAAGGCCATGCATAAAAACATGGCAAGCATTCCCGATAAGAGGAACGGCCAGCGCTTGGAGCGAGCGGAAAATCACGGAGTCTTCGACCCCGTTAACTTCTTTGCCCACTGCATTGACAAAGTGATGCGATTTAGAAACTGGTGCAATGAGGGAAACAGTATTCCCCCTCGTATCATGAGAGTAAGATAAAGGATACATCACCAGGACGGAGCGCCACATTTATCATCTCATTAGGCTAAATCAGATTGTTATGGACTCAGATAGTAGTACAAAGGATATTACCAACAACGGTGACATCAAACAAGCATTCGTTTCGCAATGGTTTTTGACATGGAGCTATGAGACCAGTGGCACCAGAGAAGAGATTGGCGTACCTTTCTTCCTGTAGAACTTGAAGGCGCTATAGGAGGGCTTCGCCGCCGCGGCGGCGCTGGCGTCCGGGGAACCGGGGCCCTGCTGCTGGTCGGGTCCCTGATTCTGCTTGTCCCGCTGCAGGATGGCGCGGAGGCGGTCGGACCACTGGCGCACGGCCTCGGAGGCGGCGCGGCCCTCGGGGCGGCGCCAGAGCCAGCGGCGGTCGACGGGCGCCACGCGGAGGCGGTTGCGGATCTGGGCCCCGACGGCGCGGGCCCCCTCCGCCCACGGCACCCCGCCGCCGGCCGCCATAGAGGGGTTGGCCATCGAAGAATGGTCAGCAAGTTAGGGTTTGCTCGGTCGCGAGTGCCGCTCAGCTCGGTTCCGTTCCGATCCGCGCCGGTATCAAATCGACTTTGATGAAAAAAATCAAGCGGAAGAAAGAAGCCGGCCCTGCTCTTGGGGTGGAAGAAAGGAATGTGGTGGTGGGTCCCGGGGCGCAGTGGGCGCGAGGAATGGAGTGGCTGGGGCCCGGTGGCAGCGGGAGAATGGTGGGAGTGGGTTCCGATAAGGACGCTGCTCGGGGAGTCACAGTCCACGTCATCCACGACGGGGACGTGGCTGGATGATCGAAAATTCTAAATCCAACTCCACCGCATGACCCCAAACGGACGTCCGTTTCGTCCCGATTTCGTCCGTTTGGAATGGCAATGAGGAATTCTAGCCTCACCCCCTGCCCGCGCCCGAGCTCGCCACGCCCGGCCTGCGCCTGCGCCGGCCCGCGTGGCCACTCCCGCGGCGCCAGCCCGCCTCCCGTGCTCGCCCATGCCTCGCTCTCTCGCCGGGGCCACGCCGGCCAACGCGCCCGTGCCGCGTCCGAGCTCACCATGCCCGCAGCGCCGCCCCGCCTCCCGTGCTCGCCCATGCTTCGTTCTCTCGTCGGGGCCACGCCCGCCAGCGTGCCGCCGCCGCGCCCCCAGCAGCGTCGGCCCTGCCGCATTTTGCCGAGGAGTCGCCGCTGCTGTAGCTACTATGACGAGGAGAGAGAGAGAAAAAAAAGTGAGAGAGAGACCGATGGGAGGCCTGAGTGGGTGACCAGTGGGTCCAGGCGCGGACGAGAAAGCGTTCACTTGATGTCCGCTCGACCGCAAAGCCGAACTAAATTTGGGCTCGGGATGGGGCAAAGCGGACCAAAAGCGGACATCTTTTTACGAATGGGGTTGCGCGTTCAACCACTTCATTTATCCGTTTAGATCCAAACGGACAGACCTAGACGTTTTGGAGTCACGGCGAAGATGGCCTAAACGCACGGACTGGTTACTGGCTTCTCGTCTGGAAACTTCTTTTCTTGGGTACATCCCTTCGGTCAAAGTTTAGTCAAATTACCCTAAAAGAGGTTTTGTCAAATTCCGGGCGCAAACATCAGAATATTGATTCACTCAAACTGCTCGTCCGAATGAGCTGAAGCTTAATCCTCTGTAACACTAACCTAGTTTTAGAGATGTCATGTCCAATTAAGGTCTTTAATTTAAATTGGATCGCCCCATTTTGACGGGGTCAACAATTTCTCAAAGCTCTCCATTCCTAATAAATATAAGTATTTTTAGAGATTTCACTATGGACTACATACAGATGTATATAGACATACTTTAGAGTGTAGATTCACTCATTTTGCTCCGTATGTAGTCCCTTATTGAAATCTCTAGAAAAACTTATATTTAGGAATAGAGGGGATACTATACAATATGGTTCTTATTTTCTAAGACTCCACAATTAATTGAGGTGTTCAATTTAGAATTGGATCACCCAATTTTGAATGGATAACACTTTATCAAGTTTTCTCATTCAATTATTTTAATTCACTATATTTCCTAATTTTGAACCACTTTCTTTCAATTTTGGATTTGATTTAAGATTTTGACCGGGCCAACGATTTTTCAAGTCAATCAGCAACAACTGGCATGTAAAAACGTGTCAATCCCGCGCACCCTCCCACCATCTGAAAAAAAAAGCGCCATCATGTAATATTGTAGCACCAATATTGTAATACATGCCACCACTGATATAGGATTTTCACCACATAAATATAGGTTGGTTAGCGGATAATGTATAATCACACCAAGAAGGGCTCACTAAATCATTGCATTATAAATAAAAATAAAACACACTCTATCATCTCCCCCACCCGCCAAACTAAATATTCCATCATTTCCAAAATATAAGGGGCCGAACTGCGGGCACATGAGCCCCTGGCCTGTGTGTTGCGTCTGCTCTACTCCAAGGCTCCAACATCCATACGTGCCGGTGCTGAACTGAATTTTGCTGAGACACATCGGTATAAACACAACACCAAAGGCAACACCAAATTCCCCATTTGATAAGCAATAGCCTGCATGGACTACACGTCAGTACATCACACACAGCAGCAAGGCAACACCAAATTGCTCATTTGATAAGCAATAGCCAGAAATATGTGCATATGTGCTTGCTCCATCTTATAACCGTGTATCATATACTAATGCTCATCATTCAAAATTTTAGAAAAACGTGTGTTCTTCTTTAATCTGACCCGCCCAACTTTTTCTTTCAAGCTCCGCCACTGCAAGAGACGCTACTCTTCCACCACCGCACGCACACATACACACATGCACGAGTTCATGTCGAAATTGTGGACTAGTCCACAGCTCGAACAATAATAATAATACTGCATTTTGCACTTTGACAATATGAAATGCACAAGTAAGAAAATAAGATGCTGAAATACAAGGACACCTGACGCGAAATGTCCAATGAAATGAACTATATCAACACATCACAGTAAAATATGTAGAATCCATCCACGTAGAATCGACGAGCCAAAATTTAGACCATAATCTACTGTACAATACACAATTTAAGTATGTTTCCGAAGCGATATTGTCCAAATCAAATCAGAATCTGAAGTGACTGTTACAATCTCGTCCTCCACAATGTTTGATGTGCTCAGCAGCCCGCCGAAATTCATGCTGGTGTTATCTGGAGAAAAAGTTCAGCAAGACTATTATTCAGAAA
>NC_041385.1:757647294-757659900 GCF_002162155.2 Triticum dicoccoides
CTATCAGATAATAATGTTGACATACAAGAATGAGGTTGCAAGTTAGATGCCTGTACCTAGGTTCCACCGGAGACCGGTAGTGGTGCTGCTACTTGACGGCGCGCCCATGGGGATCAGTCCACAATGAGGACCCTCGACAGACCGCTCGATGTGGATCTCGTGACTGTGCGTCTTTGGGAGCAGAAAGATCGAGGAGTCGTCTGACAGGAGGATGATCCTGGTGTTTGAGAAGCGATGCAGCACGTTGATGTTCCCCATCTCGTGATCGAACCTTCCTCCAAGCGCACCGAGAACGAGAATGCAGAGCTGCAGTTAAACAAAACAGAGTAACATCCGTGTAAGCGGGTGTTGCAAAGACTGATCTGGAGTAAATACTGAAAACTGATCTGGTGTACATTAGAATTGTCTGGCCCGGGTGGATTTCTGGTGATGAATGATATGCATTTGTTCAAGTCTGTGGTGTCCTGATCATGTGAGTCATCGATTATTTGGGTACCCTGCAATTGATCATAGAAGGGTGTCGTCAGTAATATCATTTTGCTGTAAGTCAGCAATCATTCCAGTCCCAGTTTCAAGGCCTCATTGGCTAATCTTAAACCAGAAAAATTATCTATTGTACAGAATACTAATAATGCCCAGAGTTGACATTCATGTTGCATCTTTCAGTAAAGCAGGGCAAATCAAATGCATGTGAACTTGGTTTACATTTACATTATCCCTGCTGCTACTCCACAACATTTCCAGGAAGAAACTTGAGGTTCACGGCTAGGGGTACGACTGATTCATGCCAATTTAATCAACACTGAAATAGTACTTGCAATTACCAGGACAAGCATACCAAAAATATTGGTATAGAAACAAAAGCCTACTAAAAATACAATAAAACAAGGCGTCGCTCCCTTCAAGGCTAGGGGTACAACTGGCCATGCCAATTTAATCAACGCTGAAATAGTACTTGCATTTACCAGGACCAGCATACCAAAAATATTTGTATAGAAACAAAAGCCTGCTAAAAATACAATAAAACAAGGCATCGCTCCCTTCATGGTTTTCTAGGACAATTTAATCAATGTAATTATTTCAGCAGCTTGATTTCACACAAGAAAATAGATTTCTTTCCCGCATTGTTGTCAGTGAGAGTCATCTAAACTTGCGGACATGAAATTCTGATATTTCCATAGCTCATTGCAGCTAACATCACACAACAGTCCAAAAGAGAATCGCAAACATATTCATGTGGACCAAGATGGCCAATAAATGATATCTTTCTGCCTGCTTGTTTTTTGCTACGCATGATATCTTTCTCCCTAACAAGTACTCCCTCCGTCCTAAAATACTTGTCGAAGAAATGCATAAAAATGAATGTATCTAGAACTAAAATACATCTAGATACATTCATACCTCCGACGAGTATTTCCGGACGGAGGGAGTACTAGAAACTGCCCCGGACAGTTGTTGCATACAACATGATTTTTGGTTCAGCATCTCATTTTCAGCAAGGTATGATGGAAGGAGTTTTAAATTAGTTACTTACCAAACTGGAGTAGTATTCCTTCACTTCTGGCCTTACAGAATCCATATCTCCTTCGATGGCGTCGGGCTTGTACCTGCAGCAAGGTAAGGACAAATTAATGAATGAAACGTCACATACAAACAACCAGCAAAGAAAATCTGTCTTAAACCTACCTCCCAACTACCAATAAATAGGTTTTAAAAATCTCTTCCCAACTACTTTTTGGCATGGGCGAACAACTAAATGTGTCCCATCCATTGATGCAGTATAAACTATTTCAAATGTGATGCATACTCTGTCGCCGTGGTATGATTTAATCTGCCAAACCCTCTGGTGGCGCCTAGGTAAACTTAAGAACATTTTTCCTCCATAAAAAACTCTTCAGCATTACATAGATAACCCAAGCAGAGTTGAACTCTGTAATATGTTTCAAAAAAATGATCAAATGAAAAGGCGTACAATCATTTAAAGATCAGAGACTACATCGAGTACGAAGACTGAAAATTCATTGGATGAACTGTTGAAGTACTTTCTCAAGAAACTCTGAGTTTTGCTAGGACACATGGGAAAAAAGCATATAAGGACACTTGGAGGTTTTGACTAAACAAAGAGGGCAGATGCTGAGACGCGCCATGCCAAAAAAAAAGAAGAAGAAAAAAAGCATATTGAGAAGCGAACCCCGGTTCAAACTTCAACTTGAACCAAAGGAGGTCCACGGACCGCATTGACAGGCCACCGTTTATGCTTGCACGCGACAGCATCGGCATACAACCAAATGGAATTTCTACGACGCATTCCAACAAGCACGTGATGGGCATTGATCCACGAGAGGCAGAGTCAACTAGGAACAGGTGGGAGGCGTAGGCACGCAGCTATCACTGGGCGAGAAAAAGAAAAAAAGAGGAAGGGCAGAGAGAAGACTTTGATCGATCACCTTGCGCGGACCTCGTCGGGGTCCTCGGCCGGGAGCAGCTCCGGCATGCCGTCGAAGACCCGGTTGGCGCCGCCGTCCGCGCACACCCGCAGCTGCGCTGCTCACACAACAACACAGAGAGCCGACACGTCAAAACTTGTCCACGAGGACGGAGAGCGAAGGCAGCGATAATGCCCACGGAACAGAGGAGAGGGAGGGAGGGAGGGGCGCGCGCTGGTTGGGTTGGTTGGTCGGTTACCTCGGGTCCAGAGCAGGGGCGCGAAGCGCGGGAGGCGCTGGTTGAGGACGACGACGGCGTAGGAGACCGTGTCCTCGGCGTCGGCCGGAGGAGCAGGCGGGGGCGGGAGGAGGAAGGAGGAGGAGTGGGTCATCGTCGGGAGCGGCGGCATGGCGAGGGCCGCGGAGGTGGCGTGGCGGGGTCGGCGGGGGACTTGGGCTGGAACAGGGGAGAAGACGAGCGAACAGGGTATGCGAGAGGAAAAGAGGTGGCGTAGGTCGCGTGGACAAAAGGAAGGGTTTTAACGAAGGCGAGAAGGAGAGACGGTGTCGGTCTTTTCTCCTCTCCTCTCGACCCGAAATCGTCCTTGGCGGACGGTGGTAGTTGCGGGGTGCGGCGAGTACGACTGGCGGGGGCAGCGTTGATCAGCAGCGCCGCACAAGCGGAATCGGGGATCTTTCTTGTGACAGACAGTGAAGGGAGGGGTCGGAGCCGAGGTCAAGGCCAGGTTGGCCACGGCCCCGTCCCCGTTCCCGTTGGGCAACTGCGTAGTTTTTTTTTTGGTCAAATCCTGACCTCAGGCCAGCCGTCCAAGGCAGACTCCCAGCCCAAAACTGGCTCTTGGTTGAGAGGCTGACTGACAAGAAAAGAAGGGCGTGAGTGTTGGCGTGTGGACCATACCATACTCTGAGAGCATCTACAGCTGGACCTACCTACCTAATCGGCCCCCCTAAACGGCACCCGACTGTGAAATCCAGCCCCCCTAAACGAACACGGACGCGCCCGACAATGACCGGTCACCCCTCAAACGTCTACACTCACAACCAACCAGATACGTGCTCAGCAAAATGCTCCGGCCTACTGCTCCACCGCTTGGGTGGCACCAAATGTTTTTTGCCGCCTCCGCAAATGTGATTACTTTGCGAAATTTTGCATGTGTAGGGAAAACATCGATATTTGTTGCCAAATAATCAAGAATCACTACAGGAATCAGCTTCTTTGCCGTCCGCTGACAGACGACAAAGAGCTTAGCTAGGGCAGCACTGGGAAGCTGCCACGTGGCCAGCTATACCGTCTGCCAGCAGACGGCATAGATGGCCCTGTTTGCCCGGCCTATTTGATCACTTTGCCATCCCCTTACAGACGGCAAAATGACCAAATAGGCAGCCAGTGTTCCCAGTTTGCACTGGTGACTGCCACGTGTCCTCTTTGCCGTCTGCTAGCGGACGACAAAGCTCTTTGTCGTCGGCTAGCGGACGGCAAAGAGGCTATACATCCCCTGTTTTTATTTAAATCCAATTAATTAGACATGGTTTCAAACACAGATATACATGCATACATATCCAACATATCAACAACATGTCCAACAACATAGTTCAACAAAGTCCAACATATCCATATATACATAACCAGAAACAAGTTTCCAACAACATATCCGTATAGACATACATATTCAAACAAGTTTTCATAATCAACAAGGAAGCACCAAAAGAATAGTACACTCCATGAATCCAAGCTTCCTCATGTAAAGCAAATTTGCAAATTGGGAAAGATAGAAGTTAGAAGAAGAAGAAGAAGAAGAAGAAGAAGATTTTTTTCTTCTCTTTCTTTTTCTCTTCTCCTCTTCTTTATCTTCTTCTTCTTCTAACTAAGGTAAGTAAAAATGCCATTTTATTGCTAAGCTAGGTAAAAATGCTAAGTGTAGGTCATTTTAGAGCTAAGCTAGGTAAATAGGTCATTTTGGAGCTTAGTAAGGTTATTATGTCATTTTCGAGGAAAATAAGCTAAGTCTATATCATTTTGGAGGTAACAAAGATTATCATGCCATTTTTGACCTAAGTATGCTAAGTATGTCATAAATGAACTGAATAAGCTAAGTATAGCTCTTTTTTTATCTAATTAGGTAATTATGCCATTTAGGAGGAAAATAAGCTAAGCATCAATTTGTAAAGCAAAACATTAGAGAAAACATACCCTCATCACAACAAATATGATGAAGATCGCAACTAAGGTAACAATTGATCCAACGACATAATGATACCAAGCCTCATTATCAATGGCATATTTTCTAATCTTCTTAAGCTTCAGGCGCATTGCATCCATATTCAAGCGCATTGCATTCATCTTCATCTTGTGATCATCGATGACATCGGCAACATACAACTCCAATGTCATCTTCTCTTCTTCAATTCTTTTGATTTTTTCTTTCAAATACTCATTTTCTTTTTCAACTAAATTTAACTTCTCGACAAGAGGGTCGGTTTCAAATTCCGGTTCACATACCTCCTAGATTAAAATATCTCTATGTCAACTTGATGGCCATAATTGTCATAAATGCGAAATGCAAAAAATAGTTATGAAAGAGAATTTACCACATTCGAATCATAAAGCGGGCGAGGGCCGACGGGGACGGACAATCAAGACCATGGCACTATGTATAAGAAACAATCATACAAAGTAAGAAAATTATACATACCAACTATATAAATCATAAAATCATACAAATAACTATATAAATCAAGTACAACATAAAAATTTGAATACCTAATAATCACTATCGGTAATGACATGCTCATCATCATCATTAATAAATGCATCATCATCATCATCACTATCGGTAATGACGTGCTCATCATCATCATTAATAAATGCATCATCATGTGGAAGGCCACCTTTACGTAATCGTTCAAGCATTGACAGGTCATCTACATCAGTAAATTCTTCTTCTTCCGGCTCTTCTTGTTCCGGCTCAGGGGTGAAGTCGAATTCACTATCAGTGTCTACTTCAATGTTCTGGGGTGGATTAGAGCGGTTCTTGAAACATTTTTTGGCAAGACATGTTTTTTGGAAGAATTCTCCTTCGTCATATGTGTCTTGGTTAATGTGAGGTTCATAATCCTCTTCATTGGGGGGAGGTGGTCTAACACGTGACGGCACTTCATAAACGACATCCCAACCACTAAGATTTGGATTTGACAGGCCCACGGTAGATAGAAAACTTGGGTTGCCTGTTGAGCCGTAATATAGACATCGGGAACATCCAAATGGGTGCTTTGTTTGATTTCGACTAGCCCTATATGTTCATGAGTCCTTCTAGTCTCCCTGGGATGTAACCAATAACATCTGAAGACTATGATGTTTGGTGGGTTTTCACCATAGAATTGAAGTTCATAAATTGCTTCAACTCTTCCATAATACTCGATACCTCCTTCGCCGATAGCAGAGACACAACAATTTGTAGACTTTCGGCCGGCCATAGATAGCTCTTTGCCATAGGTACGAAAGCGATACCCGTTGATGTCGTAATTGTCAAATGAACGGACCTTATAGTCAAAACCATTAGCCAAAGAAATGAAAGGGTCTAATGGAAATTACCCTTTTTTTGAACCAAGAGATGAAACCGGGATATTCGCCTCCTTGCTTTGCCAGAAGCTCATACTCTTCGACAGAATCCTTTTGGATCACCGCTCCATACGAGAATATGGCGTTGTATCGACTTCATCAAATATCCAGGAATAAGAGCAGTTCAAAGAAATTAGAGTTGCGAAACAATGTACCGAGATCTTACTCGATGTACGGCCGCACTTCTGTTAGGTTGTTAAAGAGATACAACGAAATGGTCCGCCATTCTTCAACATCCACTGGCTGGTGCAAGATTCCCTTTGAATAGGCTGAGGTTGGATTGACCCTTTTTAGGGTCGTCAGCATTGTACCGAGGCTTCGGATTATGCAAATGACGATTTTTGGCTTTTGGCTTCGTAGTGTGCTGTCACGAAGTTTGCCGCCTCCTCAGTGATGAATCCTCGGCCATCGATGCTTCTATTCTACGTTTATTTTTACATTTTGCTCGAAGCGTCTTCTGCATCCTCTCAGTTGAGTAGCACCAACGATTTTGCACGCCCCCCCCCAATCGTGCCTCGGTCGGGAGATGCAAAATCAAGTGTTGCATTGGATTAAAGAAGCTTGGCGTAAAGATCATCTCTAACTTGCAGATCAACTCCGGCGCCAACTGTTCCATTTCTTCTAGGAGGCCAGGCGATAGTTCTTTCGCACAAAGAACACAGAAGAAATAGCTCAGCTCTGCCAGTACTAGCCATTCATCCTCAGGGATGAAGCCACGCAACATCATCGGCATTATCCGTTCAACCCATATGTGCCAATCATGACTTGTAGACCAAATATTTTCAATTTTTCAAGACTCGCTCCTCTCTTTAGATTTGCTGCATACCCATCTAGGAACATCAACTGCATTTTCACCCACAAAATAATTTCCTTCATAGCTGGCCTTCCAAGATTGAACCATGCCTTTGGCTTCCTCCAGTTCCGCTTTCCTTTTGGTTCTTGCATGTTTTGTAATGGTCTATCACATAGCTCCTCTTGATCGTCTCTAGCCTTAGTATTATCCTTTGATTTCCCCTCTATGCCGAACAATGTACCAAAATTGGCTTTGGCGATATTCTTTTCAGTGTGCATCACGTCGATGTTGTGTGGGCAAAGGAGGTCTTTGAAGTAAGGCAGATCCCAGAAGCATGTCTTGTGAGTCCAGGCATGTTCCTTATTATACCCTTGAAATACTCTGGACGCTCTGGATCTGGCTCGAGAGCGTTTAACTGATCTAGGGTATGTTGGCCTGTCAACGCAGGTGGTGCAGAGTGTTTGACAACTCTACCTTTGATGAAGTTCTTCTTGTCTTTTCTAAACTTATGACGAGAATGTAGAAACGGTCTATGCAAGTCGAAGCAACTATACTTGTGCCCTGCCGTCAGCAAACGAAACTCAAGAGCTCCCTTGTATGTGGTTTCAAACACAGATATACATGCATACATATCCAACATATCAACAACATGTCCAACAACATAGTTCAACAAAGTCCAACATATCCATATATACATAACCAGAAACAAGTTTCCAACAACATATCCGTATAGACATACATATTCAAACAAGTTTTCATAATCAACAAGGAAGCACCAAAAGAATAGTACACTCCATGAATCCAAGCTTCCTCATGTAAAGCAAATCTGCAAATTGGGAAAGATAGAAGTTAGAAGAAGAAGAAGAAGACTAGTTAGAAGAAGAAGAAGAAGAAGAAGAAGAAGAAGATTTTTTTCTTCTCTTTCTTTTTCTCTTCTCCTCTTCTTTATCTTCTTCTTCTTCTAACTAAGGTAAGTAAAAATGCCATTTTATTGCTAAGCTAGGTAAAAATGCTAAGTGTAGGTCATTTTAGAGCTAAGCTAGGTAAATAGGTCATTTTGGAGCTTAGTAAGGTTATTATGTCATTTTCGAGGAAAATAAGCTAAGTCTATATCATTTTGGAGGTAACAAAGATTATCATGCCATTTTTGACCTAAGTATGCTAAGTATGTCATAAATGAACTGAATAAGCTAAGTATAGCTCTTTTTTATCTAATTAGGTAATTATGCCATTTAGGAGGAAAATAAGCTAAGCATCAATTTGTAAAGCAAAACATTAGAGAAAACATACCCTCATCACAACAAATATGATGAAGATCGCAACTAAGGTAACAATTGATCCAACGACATAATGATACCAAGCCTCATTATCAATGGCATATTTTCTAATCTTCTTAAGCTTCAGGCGCATTGCATCCATATTCAAGCGCATTGCATTCATCTTCATCTTGTGATCATCGATGACATCGGCAACATACAACTCCAATGTCATCTTCTCTTCTTCAATTCTTTTGATTTTTTCTTTCAAATACTCATTTTCTTTTTCAACTAAATTTAACTTCTCGACAAGAGGGTCGGTTTCAAATTCCGGTTCACATACCTCCTAGATTAAAATATCTCTATGTCAACTTGATGGCCATAATTGTCATAAATGCGAAATGCAAAAAATAGTTATGAAAGAGAATTTACCACATTCGAATCATAAAGCGGGCGAGGGCCGACGGGGACGGACAATCAAGACCATGGCACTATGTATAAGAAACAATCATACAAAGTAAGAAAATTATACATACCAACTATATAAATCATAAAATCATACAAATAACTATATAAATCAAGTACAACATAAAAATTTGAATACCTAATAATCACTATCGGTAATGACATGCTCATCATCATCATTAATAAATGCATCATCATCATCATCACTATCGGTAATGACGTGCTCATCATCATCATTAATAAATGCATCATCATGTGGAAGGCCACCTTTACGTAATCGTTCAAGCATTGACAGGTCATCTACATCAGTAAATTCTTCTTCTTCCGGCTCTTCTTGTTCCGGCTCAGGGGTGAAGTCGAATTCACTATCAGTGTCTACTTCAATGTTCTGGGGTGGATTAGAGCGGTTCTTGAAACATTTTTTGGCAAGACATGTTTTTTGGAAGAATTCTCCTTCGTCATATGTGTCTTGGTTAATGTGAGGTTCATAATCCTCTTCATTGGGGGGAGGTGGTTTAACACATGACAGCACTTCATAAACGACATCCCAACCACTAAGATTTGGATTTGACAGGCCCACGGTAGATAGAAAACTTGGGTTGCCTGTTGAGCCGTAATATAGACATCGGGAACATCCAAATGGGTGCTTTGTTTGATTTCGACTAGCCCTATATGTTCATGAGTCCTTCTAGTCTCCCTGGGATGTAACCAATAACATCTGAAGACTATGATGTTTGGTGGGTTTTCACCATAGAATTGAAGTTCATAAATTGCTTCAACTCTTCCATAATACTCGATATCTCCTTCGCCGATAGCAGAGACACAACAATTTGTAGACTTTCGGTCGGCCATAGATAGCTCTTTGCCATAGGTACGAAAGCGATACCCGTTGATGTCGTAATTGTCAAATGAACGGACCTTATAGTCAAAACCATTAGCCAAAGAAATGAAAGGGTCTAATGGAAATTACCCTTTTTTTGAACCAAGAGATGAAACCGGGATATTCGCCTCCTTGCTTTGCCAGAAGCTCATACTCTTCGACAGAATCCTTTTGGATCACCGCTCCATACGAGAATATGGCGTTGTATCGACTTCATCAAATATCCAGGAATAAGAGCAGTTCAAAGAAATTAGAGTTGCGAAACAATGTACCGAGATCTTACTCGATGTACGGCCGCACTTCTGTTAGGTTGTTAAAGAGATACAACGAAATGGTCCGCCATTCTTCAACATCCACTGGCTGGTGCAAGATTCCCTTTGAATAGGCTGAGGTTGGATTGACCCTTTTTAGGGTCGTCAGCATTGTACCGAGGCTTCGGATTATGCAAATGACGATTTTTGGCTTTTGGCTTCGTAGTGTGCTGTCACGAAGTTTGCCGCCTCCTCAGTGATGAATCCTCGGCCATCGATGCTTCTATTCTACGTTTATTTTTACATTTTGCTCGAAGCGTCTTCTGCATCCTCTCAGTTGAGTAGCACCAACGATTTTGCACGCCCCCCCCCCAATCGTGCCTCGGTCGGGAGATGCAAAATCAAGTGTTGCATTGGACTAAAGAAGCTTGGCGTAAAGATCATCTCTAACTTGCAGATCAACTCCGGCGCCAACTGTTCCATTTCTTCTAGGAGGCCAGGCGATAGTTCTTTCGCACAAAGAACACAGAAGAAATAGCTCAGCTCTGCCAGTACTAGCCATTCATCCTCAGGGATGAAGCCACGCAACATCATCGGCATTATCCGTTCAACCCATATGTGCCAATCATGACTTGTAGACCAAATATTTTCAATTTTTCAAGACTCGCTCCTCTCTTTAGATTTGCTGCATACCCATCTAGGAACATCAACTGCATTTTCACCCACAAAATAATTTCCTTCATAGCCGGCCTTCCAAGATTGAACCATGCCTTTGGCTTCCTCCAGTTCCGCTTTCCATTTGGTTCTTGCATGTTTTGTAATGGTCTATCACATAGCTCCTCTTGATCGTCTCTAGCCTTAGTATTATCCTTTGATTTCCCCTCTATGCCGAACAATGTACCAAAATTGGCTTTGGCGATATTCTTTTCAGTGTGCATCACGTCGATGTTGTGTGGGCAAAGGAGGTCTTTGAAGTAAGGCAGATCCCAGAAGCATGTCTTGTGAGTCCAGGCATGTTCCTTATTATACCCTTGCAATACTCTGGACGCTCTGGATCTGGCTCGAGAGCGTTTAACTGATCTAGGGTATGTTAGCCTGTCAACGCAGGTGGTGCAGAGTGTTTGACAACTCTACCTTTGATGAAGTTCTTCTTGTCTTTTCTAAACTTATGACGAGAATGTAGAAACGGTCTATGCAAGTCGAAGCAACTATACTTGTGCCCTGCCGTCAGCAAACGAAACTCAAGAGCTCCCTTGTATGTGGTTTCAAACACAGATATACATGCATACATATCCAACATATCAACAACATGTCCAACAACATAGTTCAACAAAGTCCAACATATCCATATATACATAACCAGAAACAAGTTTCCAACAACATATCCGTATAGACATACATATTCAAACAAGTTTTCATAATCAACAAGGAAGCACCAAAAGAATAGTACACTCCATGAATCCAAGCTTCCTCATGTAAAGCAAATCTGCAAATTGGGAAAGATAGAAGTTAGAAGAAGAAGAAGAAGACTAGTTAGAAGAAGAAGAAGAAGAAGAAGAAGAAGATTTTTTTCTTCTCTTTCTTTTTCTCTTCTCCTCTTCTTTATCTTCTTCTTCTTCTAACTAAGGTAAGTAAAAATGCCATTTTATTGCTAAGCTAGGTAAAAATGCTAAGTGTAGGTCATTTTAGAGCTAAGCTAGGTAAATAGGTCATTTTGGAGCTTAGTAAGGTTATTATGTCATTTTCGAGGAAAATAAGCTAAGTCTATATCATTTTGGAGGTAACAAAGATTATCATGCCATTTTTGACCTAAGTATGCTAAGTATGTCATAAATGAACTGAATAAGCTAAGTATAGCTCTTTTTTTTATCTAATTAGGTAATTATGCCATTTAGGAGGAAAATAAGCTAAGCATCAATTTGTAAAGCAAAACATTAGAGAAAACATACCCTCATCACAACAAATATGATGAAGATCGCAACTAAGGTAACAATTGATCCAACGACATAATGATACCAAGCCTCATTATCAATGGCATATTTTCTAATCTTCTTAAGCTTCAGGCGCATTGCATCCATATTCAAGCGCATTGCATTCATCTTCATCTTGTGATCATCGATGACATCGGCAACATACAACTCCAATGTCATCTTCTCTTCTTCAATTCTTTTGATTTTTTCTTTCAAATACTCATTTTCTTTTTCAACTAAATTTAACTTCTCGACAAGAGGGTCGGTTTCAAATTCCGGTTCACATACCTCCTAGATTAAAATATCTCTATGTCAACTTGATGGCCATAATTGTCATAAATGCGAAATGCAAAAAATAGTTATGAAAGAGAATTTACCACATTCGAATCATAAAGCGGGCGAGGGCCGACGGGGACGGACAATCAAGACCATGGCACTATGTATAAGAAACAATCATACAAAGTAAGAAAATTATACATACCAACTATATAAATCATAAAATCATACAAATAACTATATAAATCAAGTACAACATAAAAATTTGAATACCTAATAATCACTATCGGTAATGACATGCTCATCATCATCATTAATAAATGCATCATCATCATCATCACTATCGGTAATGACGTGCTCATCATCATCATTAATAAATGCATCATCATGTGGAAGGCCACCTTTACGTAATCGTTCAAGCATTGACAGGTCATCTACATCAGTAAATTCTTCTTCTTCCGGCTCTTCTTGTTCCGGCTCAGGGGTGAAGTCGAATTCACTATCAGTGTCTACTTCAATGTTCTGGGGTGGATTAGAGCGGTTCTTGAAACATTTTTTGGCAAGACATGTTTTTTGGAAGAATTCTCCTTCGTCATATGTGTCTTGGTTAATGTGAGGTTCATAATCCTCTTCATTGGGGGGAGGTGGT
>NC_041385.1:757660347-757661005 GCF_002162155.2 Triticum dicoccoides
CGGCCATAGATAGCTCTTTGCCATAGGTACGAAAGCGATACCCGTTGATGTCGTAATTGTCAAATGAACGGACCTTATAGTCAAAACCATTAGCCAAAGAAATGAAAGGGTCTAATGGAAATTACCCTTTTTTTGAACCAAGAGATGAAACCGGGATATTCGCCTCCTTGCTTTGCCAGAAGCTCATACTCTTCGACAGAATCCTTTTGGATCACCGCTCCATACGAGAATATGGCGTTGTATCGACTTCATCAAATATCCAGGAATAAGAGCAGTTCAAAGAAATTAGAGTTGCGAAACAATGTACCGAGATCTTACTCGATGTACGGCCGCACTTCTGTTAGGTTGTTAAAGAGATACAACGAAATGGTCCGCCATTCTTCAACATCCACTGGCTGGTGCAAGATTCCCTTTGAATAGGCTGAGGTTGGATTGACCCTTTTTAGGGTCGTCAGCATTGTACCGAGGCTTCGGATTATGCAAATGACGATTTTTGGCTTTTGGCTTCGTAGTGTGCTGTCACGAAGTTTGCCGCCTCCTCAGTGATGAATCCTCGGCCATCGATGCTTCTATTCTACGTTTATTTTTACATTTTGCTCGAAGCGTCTTCTGCATCCTCTCAGTTGAGTAGCACCAACGATTTTGCACGCCCCCCCCC
>NC_041385.1:757661015-757671937 GCF_002162155.2 Triticum dicoccoides
CCCCCCCCCAATCGTGCCTCGGTCGGGAGATGCAAAATCAAGTGTTGCATTGGATTAAAGAAGCTTGGCGTAAAGATCATCTCTAACTTGCAGATCAACTCCGGCGCCAACTGTTCCATTTCTTCTAGGAGGCCAGGCGATAGTTCTTTCGCACAAAGAACACAGAAGAAATAGCTCAGCTCTGCCAGTACTAGCCATTCATCCTCAGGGATGAAGCCACGCAACATCATCGGCATTATCCGTTCAACCCATATGTGCCAATCATGACTTGTAGACCAAATATTTTCAATTTTTCAAGACTCGCTCCTCTCTTTAGATTTGCTGCATACCCATCTAGGAACATCAACTGCATTTTCACCCACAAAATAATTTCCTTCATAGCTGGCCTTCCAAGATTGAACCATGCCTTTGGCTTCCTCCAGTTCCGCTTTCCTTTTGGTTCTTGCATGTTTTGTAATGGTCTATCACATAGCTCCTCTTGATCGTCTCTAGTCTTAGTATTATCCTTTGATTTCCCCTCTATGCCGAACAATGTACCAAAATTGGCTTTGGCGATATTCTTTTCAGTGTGCATCACGTCGATGTTGTGTGGGCAAAGGAAGTCTTTGAAGTAAGGCAGATCCTAGAAGCATGTCTTGTGAGTCCAGGCATGTTCCTTATTATACCCTTGAAATACTCTGGACGCTCTGGATCTGGCTCGAGAGCGTTTAACTGATCTAGGGTATGTTGGCCTGTCAACGCAGGTGGTGCAGAGTGTTTGACAACTCTACCTTTGATGAAGTTCTTCTTGTCTTTTCTAAACTTATGACGAGAATGTAGAAACGGTCTATGCAAGTCGAAGCAACTATACTTGTGCCCTGCCGTCAGCAAACGAAACTCAAGAGCTCCCTTGTATGTGGTTTCAAACACAGATATACATGCATACATATCCAACATATCAACAACATGTCCAACAACATAGTTCAACAAAGTCCAACATATCCATATATACATAACCAGAAACAAGTTTCCAACAACATATCCGTATAGACATACATATTCAAACAAGTTTTCATAATCAACAAGGAAGCACCAAAAGAATAGTACACTCCATGAATCCAAGCTTCCTCATGTAAAGCAAATCTGCAAATTGGGAAAGATAGAAGTTAGAAGAAGAATAAGAAGACTAGTTAGAAGAAGAAGAAGAAGAAGAAGAAGAAGATTTTTTTATTCTCTTTCTTTTTCTCTTCTCCTCTTCTTTATCTTCTTCTTCTTCTAACTAAGGTAAGTAAAAATGCCATTTTATTGCTAAGCTAGGTAAAAATGCTAAGTGTAGGTCATTTTAGAGCTAAGCTAGGTAAATAGGTCATTTTGGAGCTTAGTAAGGTTATTATGTCATTTTCGAGGAAAATAAGCTAAGTCTATATCATTTTGGAGGTAACAAAGATTATCATGCCATTTTTGACCTAAGTATGCTAAGTATGTCATAAATGAACTGAATAAGCTAAGTATAGCTCTTTTTTTATCTAATTAGGTAATTATGCCATTTAGGAGGAAAATAAGCTAAGCATCAATTTGTAAAGCAAAACATTAGAGAAAACATACCCTCATCACAACAAATATGATGAAGATCGCAACTAAGGTAACAATTGATCCAACGACATAATGATACCAAGCCTCATTATCAATGGCATATTTTCTAATCTTCTTAAGCTTCAGGCGCATTGCATCCATATTCAAGCGCATTGCATTCATCTTCATCTTGTGATCATCGATGACATCGGCAACATACAACTCCAATGTCATCTTCTCTTCTTCAATTCTTTTGATTTTTTCTTTCAAATACTCATTTTCTTTTTCAACTAAATTTAACTTCTCGACAAGAGGGTCGGTTTCAAATTCCGGTTCACATACCTCCTAGATTAAAATATCTCTATGTCAACTTGATGGCCATAATTGTCATAAATGCGAAATGCAAAAAATAGTTATGAAAGAGAATTTACCACATTCGAATCATAAAGCGGGCGAGGGCCGACGGGGACGGACAATCAAGACCATGGCACTATGTATAAGAAACAATCATACAAAGTAAGAAAATTATACATACCAACTATATAAATCATAAAATCATACAAATAACTATATAAATCAAGTACAACATAAAAATTTGAATACCTAATAATCACTATCGGTAATGACATGCTCATCATCATCATTAATAAATGCATCATCATCATCATCACTATCGGTAATGACGTGCTCATCATCATCATTAATAAATGCATCATCATGTGGAAGGCCACCTTTACGTAATCGTTCAAGCATTGACAGGTCATCTACATCAGTAAATTCTTCTTCTTCCGGCTCTTCTTGTTCCGGCTCAGGGGTGAAGTCGAATTCACTATCAGTGTCTACTTCAATGTTCTGGGGTGGATTAGAGCGGTTCTTGAAACATTTTTTGGCAAGACATGTTTTTTGGAAGAATTCTCCTTCGTCATATGTGTCTTGGTTAATGTGAGGTTCATAATCCTCTTCATTGGGGGGAGGTGGTCTAACACGTGACGGCACTTCATAAACGACATCCCAACCACTAAGATTTGGATTTGACAGGCCCACGGTAGATAGAAAACTTGGGTTGCCTGTTGAGCCGTAATATAGACATCGGGAACATCCAAATGGGTGCTTTGTTTGATTTCGACTAGCCCTATATGTTCATGAGTCCTTCTAGTCTCCCTGGGATGTAACCAATAACATCTGAAGACTATGATGTTTGGTGGGTTTTCACCATAGAATTGAAGTTCATAAATTGCTTCAACTCTTCCATAATACTCGATACCTCCTTCGCCGATAGCAGAGACACAACAATTTGTAGACTTTCGGCCGGCCATAGATAGCTCTTTGCCATAGGTACGAAAGCGATACCCGTTGATGTCGTAATTGTCAAATGAACGGACCTTATAGTCAAAACCATTAGCCAAAGAAATGAAAGGGTCTAATGGAAATTACCCTTTTTTTGAACCAAGAGATGAAACCGGGATATTCGCCTCCTTGCTTTGCCAGAAGCTCATACTCTTCGACAGAATCCTTTTGGATCACCGCTCCATACGAGAATATGGCGTTGTATCGACTTCATCAAATATCCAGGAATAAGAGCAGTTCAAAGAAATTAGAGTTGCGAAACAATGTACCGAGATCTTACTCGATGTACGGCCGCACTTCTGTTAGGTTGTTAAAGAGATACAACGAAATGGTCCGCCATTCTTCAACATCCACTGGCTGGTGCAAGATTCCCTTTGAATAGGCTGAGGTTGGATTGACCCTTTTTAGGGTCGTCAGCATTGTACCGAGGCTTCGGATTATGCAAATGACGATTTTTGGCTTTTGGCTTCGTAGTGTGCTGTCACGAAGTTTGCCGCCTCCTCAGTGATGAATCCTCGGCCATCGATGCTTCTATTCTACGTTTATTTTTACATTTTGCTCGAAGCGTCTTCTGCATCCTCTCAGTTGAGTAGCACCAACGATTTTGCACGCCCCCCCCCAATCGTGCCTCGGTCGGGAGATGCAAAATCAAGTGTTGCATTGGATTAAAGAAGCTTGGCGTAAAGATCATCTCTAACTTGCAGATCAACTCCGGCGCCAACTGTTCCATTTCTTCTAGGAGGCTAGGCGATAGTTCTTTCGCACAAAGAACACAGAAGAAATAGCTCAGCTCTGCCAGTACTAGCCATTCATCCTCAGGGATGAAGCCACGCAACATCATCGGCATTATCCGTTCAACCCATATGTGCCAATCATGACTTGTAGACCAAATATTTTCAATTTTTCAAGACTCGCTCCTCTCTTTAGATTTGCTGCATACCCATCTAGGAACATCAACTGCATTTTCACCCACAAAATAATTTCCTTCATAGCTGGCCTTCCAAGATTGAACCATGCCTTTGGCTTCCTCCAGTTCCGCTTTCCTTTTGGTTCTTGCATGTTTTGTAATGGTCTATCACATAGCTCCTCTTGATCGTCTCTAGCCTTAGTATTATCCTTTGATTTCCCCTCTATGCCGAACAATGTACTAAAATTGGCTTTGGCGATATTCTTTTCAGTGTGCATCACGTCGATGTTGTGTGGGCAAAGGAGGTCTTTGAAGTAAGGCAGATCCCAGAAGCATGTCTTGTGAGTCCAGGCATGTTCCTTATTATACCCTTGAAATACCCTGGACGCTCTGGATCTGGCTCGAGAGCATTTAACTGATCTAGGGTATGTTGGCCTGTCAACGCAGGTGGTGCAGAGTGTTTGACAACTCTACCTTTGATGAAGTTCTTCTTGTCTTTTCTAAACTTATGACGAGAATGTAGAAACGGTCTATGCAAGTCGAAGCAACTATACTTGTGCCCTGCCGTCAGCAAACGAAACTCAAGAGCTCCCTTGTATGTGGGGCACGGGAACCTTCCATGCACACACCAGCCAACAAATAGCGCATACGCCGGCAAGTCATGCGTCGAGTACATGTACCAGGCACGCATTATGAAGTTCTCTTTGCTAAAGGCGTTGTATGTCTTGAACCCATTATCCCAAGCTTCTTGCAATTCGTCCTTAAGCGACTGCATGTACACATTCATATTCTTCCCCGGATAGTTGGGCCCTGGAATTACCAACGTCAGGAAAATGTTCTTTCTTTGCATAATCTGCCCGGGGGGGGGGGGAAGATTGAGTGGAATGACAAACACGGGCCAACAGCTGTATGGGGTTGCCATCTGACCAAACACACTGAACCCATCTGTGCTGATGGCGACTCAAGGATGCCTTGGATCTGCCATTTTTTCCTTATGTAATGCATCGAAGCGCTTCCACGCTTCACCATCCGATGTGTGCACCATCATCACATTCCCATCTGCATCTAGTTTGGTTCTTTTGCCCATTTTGTGACATGTCATCTGTCTGGC
Source organism: Triticum dicoccoides (assembly GCF_002162155.2). Lineage (NCBI taxonomy): Eukaryota > Viridiplantae > Streptophyta > Magnoliopsida > Poales > Poaceae > Triticum > Triticum dicoccoides. Next base: position 757,665,932 of record NC_041385.1, read on the forward strand.
CGTCTCTTCGACCATGAAAAGACGTTGAAGTCTTGGTGTACATCCACGCATGATCACTCATATTGACTTCCTACTGGACGCACAAGAAATATATACATAATTAAGCAAACCATATCCATCAGTTAATGGAGTTTGTTAGTTTTATTACATCCATGCAACCTACACGCTAATAGGTAAAGATAGGTCCTAATCCCACCCGAGTATGTGTAGATTGGGTTTGTTTTCCCATGCTCTGCTCCGGATCCGACGCAACAATTTGGCAGCACCTCCCCGTTGTTCTCTTGATACACATCTCGGCAATAAGCAGAGAGGATGTACCCGGAGAACAATAGGGAGGCACTGACGAAATTCTGCATCGGATCCGGAGCAGAGCATATGGGAAAACGAACCCAATCTACACATACTCGGGTTGTCCATGGATAACATTGGACAGTTCGAAAGAATCACGATTATAAATATGCAAATGCATGCATATTTATAGATGTAACCCTTTCAAACGGGAGACACATAGTGGTTACGCATACTGATGATTGACACCATAGCTAGCAAGTTTCATCGGCACGAAGACCGGAACATAGCAAATGAAGGGGGGTGGGGAGATGTCATTTGTGCTCACCAACGAACGCATGGGCGGAGCTCGTCGAACACTAGACCCTCGCAACGACGAAATAACTACACATTTAAATCGAAAGATGAGTAACATAGCAAGTATTCGACACCGACGGCAACATGTACCTCACACTGATGATACTTGCTATTTACGGTACCATCAACACCGAGGAACCCCCTAACCCGCTCATCCCCGGGTAAACTAAATAGCAACTACCATCGGTGCAAGTTACATGAGGCGGTCGGCGTTGAACACCAGATCCACATCCCACAAGTGAAGCCGGCGCCCGGCGTCCCGCAACAATAATTCTGGTGGCCGATGACGGTCGACACTACAAAAAAAAGACACATCCGTGACATTTTGTGCCGAACGAATTTTTTTTCTGTCATACTTATGACACTTCTATGACGATAATTGTGACAAAACCCGGTATCATCATAGATGTGGTGGGCTCCTACTTCTATGACAAATAATCATGACAGAAAATGGGCTTTTCATCCTAGGCGGGCTGGAGACGCAGTTGCATGACATTCTTTGGGCCATCCATGATGAAAAAAACCATGGTAGAAGCGAGGGCGAGGAAAATATCGGGGTGTTCCCGGTTACGGTGGGTGGTCGTGGCCGAGCGATGCATGGAGGTTTGCGCGTTTCTCTTGTACACGCAAGCGCATGGGTGCGAGGCGTTGGGCTCTAACTGAACCCGAGCGAGGTGTTCGCCTACTGAACCTAAGCAATTGCACTGCAGGCTACGTGTTACTAAACCCGAGCGATCGATCGATGGCTGTTAACTAAACCCGATCGAGCGATTCCTTCGCTACTGCTGCTAAGTGAAGCCGATCGATGCTGCCTCTGGATGAATAGTGAGCATTGTAGGGGGTTTGGATGAACAGTTCCCAGTGGGGGTGGATGAACAGGACCCCGTGGTGTTGCCTCTGGATGAACAGGACCCTGATCGATCGAGCCGGTTGGGGCTGGATGAACAGTACCCCGTGGAGGGCTGGATGAACAGTAGACGGTGGATGGGTGGATGAACAGTGCCCGTGGAGGGGTGGTTGAACAGGAGCCCGTGGAGTAGTGCACGGTGGAGATGGATGAACATGAGCCCGTGGATGAACAGTCACAGGTGGAGGCTGGAGGAGGTCGATGGTGGATGAACAGTAGCCCGTGGAGGCTGGAGGAGGTCGGCGGTGGAGATGAACAGTATCCCGTGGAGTCCCGTTACGCGGTACGTCACACCCTCCCGATGAACAGGACCCCCGTTTCGACCGTAGCGCTCCAACACAAGTCCGTTTCCTCCGTTTTGCAATATGCCACACCCCTCCTGATCAACAGGACCCTGTTTGGACTGTAGAAGGTCCAACACAATTTCGTTTTCTCCGTTTTGTGGTACGCCAGACCCCTCCCGATCAACAGGACCCCCGTTTCGAATGTGGCCGGTCGAACACAAGGTTGTTTCCTCCATTCTGCGGTACACCATGCCTCGTTTCCATCGGCTGTTCCATCCAAGCCCTCCCGATGAACACGACGACGCATTCCGTTCCGACCCAGCCGGTTGGCTCCCCATGAACATGACGACGACGCAGTTTCTCCGTTCCGACCCAGCCATGTACATGAGCCCTGGCCGTACGTATGCGCGAGTAGGAGTTCGAGACCCTGCCCGTATGTACGTACGTGCCCGTATTTTCTTTCTTGCACACTGGTCGATGTACGTACGTGTACATGCTACGTGCGCGCCTCTACTACGACACATGCGCGTCTCTACATCGACCAGTATGTACGTACACGTTCGCGGCCAGAATGACAACGCTACGTATGCTTCGACCAGGTGGGTCCTGACTGTTAGGCACTTCCTTGCGTGCGAAGATGTAGCTGGTGGGTCCCAACAGTCAGGGGGGCGAATCGTTTTGTTTCTGCACAGACGCACTTCCTTGCATGCGAAGATGTAGCTGGTGGGTCCCAACAGTCGGGGGGAAACATTTTTTTCACGAAATACGGTGGCCCGTCTAGTGGGTCCCAGCTGTCAGGTGGAGGAATACTTATTTTGCACGAAATAAGGAGGCACTTCCTTGCAGCCGTCATGGACCCAGCTGTCAGCCTCTACACGTACAGTACTCTTCCGATGGAAGTCGTTCGTTGACCATGTTGACCACGCCGTGCCGAGAGCACCAGAGTGACTACTACCTGTGTTATCCTACAATTCTCACAAACACATTAGTCCCTCGACCAGGTTTGTCGTCAATACTCCAAAACCACTAGGGGTGGCACTAGATGCACTTACATCTTCAGGATCACCAGAGCTACAACCATATTCTTCTTCAGATGAGGAAACAACTTTTGCCTTCAGGGCACGGGTTCGGCCATAGTTGGGACCATAGATATCACGCTTCTCGGATAGCTGGAACTCATGTGTGTTGAGCCTCTCAAGTATGTCAGATGGATCGAGATCTTTGAAGTCAGGGCATTCTTGTATCATCAGGGCTAAGGTGTCAAACGAGCTGTCAAGTGATCTCAGCAGCTTCTTCATGATCTCATGCTTGGTGATCTCAGTGGCGCCGAGAGCATGAAGCTCATTGGTGATAGCAGTCAAGCGATCGAACGTGAGCTGGACATTCTCATTGTCATTTATCTTGAAGTGGTTGACGAGATTGTGAAGAACATCAATTCTTAAGTCTCTCTAAGTTGAGACGCCTTTGTTGACCTTGGACAGCCAGTCCAAAACCAGCTTTGCAGCTTCCAGTGCACTCACACGGCATACTGCCCTTTGGTCAGATGAACACAGATGATGTTCTTGGCGGTTGAGTCCAATTGTGCAAATCTCTTGACATCAGCAACGGTGACACCTTCACCGACTTTGGGAACGCCAGTCTTGACGACATACCAGAGATCAACATCAATGGCTTCAAGATGCATGTGCATATTGTTCTTCCAGTAGGGGTGGCCAGTGCCATCAAAGACGGGGCACACAGCGGAGACCTTGATTATCCCTGCAGTCAACATAGCTAAAACTCCAGGTGGTTAAACCGAATCACACGGAACAAGGGAGTACCTTGCTCTGATACCAATTGGAAGTGCTAGTTATCGCCTAAAGGGGGGTGAATATGCGATTTTTATGAAAGTATTCAAAACATGGTGGCTTTGAATACAAACTAGTAAGCTAAACCTATATAGTAAGTAGCGGAATGAAAACTACACTTGGCAAGCATTAGTCAAGCATACAATACAGTGAAAGCACGAAGACTAACTGCAACTAGGTAGATAATATCAGAATGGAAGATAGTACGAAGCCAAACAGATAAAAAGTCTTCCCACAGTGAAGTCAAATGAATCAGGTAAGCAGGCAATGACTTCACAAAGACAAACTGAAGAGTAATGAGAGTATAGGATAGAACCAGTTGCTTGGTGAAGACAAGGATTTGGTAGACCAGTTCCAATTGCTCTGACAACTGTATTTCTGGTTATGGGGGCTGAGATTGAACTCAGAAGACCGTGTCTTCACCTTATTCCCCTTGAGCTAAGGACACCGCCTAATCACTCTGGTAAGTCTTCAAGGTAGACTTCCAAACCTTCACAGACTTCATTCACCGGCAATCGACAATGACTCTTGGATGCTCAGAATGCTACACCTAACCGGCTGGAGGATTCACAGTCCTCAAGTGTAACAAGTCTTCAGATCACACAGACAGAAAGACTTCAATGATGCCTAACACTCTTTGGCTCTGGGTGTTTTGGGCTTAATCCTCGCAAGGATCTCTCTCTCAAATGCTTCGGAGGAGGGTTGCTCTCAAACGACAAAAGTCATGCACTAACTCTAAGCAGCCACCAATTTATTGTGTAGGGGGTAGGCTATTTATAGCCAAGTGGCAACCCGACCTCATATGTCCGAAATGACCCTGGGTCACTAAGGAACCGACACTAGTCCAACGGTCGGATTTCAAACACACACGCCAGCTTGGCTTGGGATACAAGCAAAGCTGACTCATCCAGCTCCGGATAAGGTTTGCTCTCATTGTCTTCGCTTGAAGACATAGGATTTGGTTGAGCATCACATTAGTCACTCTGACTTTGTTCACTTGGACCCCACTTAATAGTACGGTGGTTCCTATGACTCAATAAAGAGGATCGGAAACTGCGAAACAGCTATGTCTTCGCACTCCATAGTCTTCAAGTGAATATCTCCACACATCATAATCTTCACCGTGAATGTCTTCACGAACCACCATTGTCTTCAATGTCTTCATACATTTTTAGGGGTCATCTCTAATAGGTAAACCGAATCAATGAGGGACTACTACCTGTGTTATCCTGCAATTCTCACAAACACATTAGTCCCTCAACCACGTTTGTCGTCAATACTCCAAAACTAACTAGGGGTGGCAATAGATGCACTTACACCTTTGTCTACAGTTCAACGGTTCAATGTAGGCTATCATACTAGATCATCCTATATTAGCCCCCCCTCTCTCAAGGCGACTTCTAGGTCCTTTCACATGTAATGTGCAAGAATGACATTTCATGAAAAAATGTTGAAAAAAGAATGATAAAGGTAGTAACAAAATTGTTGTCATCATTATAGTTGTGAGATGTTTTAATCTGGATACAATGTCATACCACAAACTACATGGAAGTTGTCAAGAAAATAGCAGCAATGCATCTTCATAGCATCAGTACATCATACTTGCACATAGCACTCTGGTTTCACACCAAAAAGGCACTTTGGTGGACGGGTGCATTGGAGCCCTATATTTTAAATAGTGCCAAAATGATATTATAATGTTTAAAAAATTCCAAAAACAATTCCACATGTTCATATGGATGTATGTTACACATGTGCAAATTCAGATGATGAAACAAGTAACCATGTGAGTTACACACAAATGACAAAATCGTGATTTTCGAAAGATGAATAGTGCATGCACTACGGGAATCAGAAGATTTGCTGTCTGCCACCTCTTTGTCGTCTGCTAGCGGACGACAAAGAATGTATTTTCCATGAGCCACAAGAAAGCAGATGGCAAAGTGGTAGCAGACGGCAAAGTAATGCTTTGTCACCAGCCATCATTTTGCCGTCCGCTAGCGGACGGCAAAGCTTCTTTGTCGTCTGCTAGCTAATGGCAAAGAGGGTGTTTGGCCCACTGGATATTAAGCCCTAATGGGTGCCCTCTTTGTCGTCCGCTAGTAGATAACAAAGAGTCTGTTGCCATCAGCATTCGGACGGCAAAGGCGACACGAACGACAACGCTTCAAAATAAGATAATGGCTCGCGACCCTGCATCGTCCTCTCTCTTTATCCTCTCCTCTCCTCTCTGCCAGACGAGCACCACTGCTGCCCCGTCACCCCACACCACCCCACCGCCCCACCATCTCTCCGTCACCGCCCCGTCGCCCCCTCCCCCGCC
>NC_041385.1:757672355-757672960 GCF_002162155.2 Triticum dicoccoides
CTCCCCGCCGCAGACGCTGGTGGACTACCCCCGAGGAGCGCCGCCCGTCGCCGCCCCCTCCCTTCCCGTCGCTACTGCGCCCCGTCGCTACTGCGCCCCATCGCCGCCCCTTCCCCGACCCGTCGCCGGCCCCACGGTGAGCCCCTGCCACCCTGTTTTTTTAGTTTAGTTAGTTTTTAGGTTCAATTAATTAAGGTTTTTTAGTTAAGGTTTAAGTTTAATTTGTTTAGGCTATTTAGTTTAGGTTTAATTTGTTTAGGTTATTTAGTTTAGTTAGTTTAGGTTTAATTAGTTTAGGTTATTTAGTTTAGGTTATTTAGTTTAGGTTTAATTTTTTAGGTTAATTAGTATAATTAGTTTAGGTTATTTAGTTTAATTAGTTTAGGTTGTTTAGTTTAGTTAGTTTAGGTTTAATTGGTTTTGGTTTTCTAGTTTAGTTAGTTTAGGTTTAATTGGTCTAGGTTATTTAGTTTAATTAGTTTAGGTTTTTTAGTTTAGTGTTGAGGGTCGAGTGGTCGGGGTGTTTTGTTGGTCGAGGGGTTGGGGTGTCGGGGGTGTCGTGTTGAGGGTCGAGGGGTCGGGGTGTCAGGGTGTCGTGTTGAGGG
>NC_041385.1:757673543-757710781 GCF_002162155.2 Triticum dicoccoides
CGACACCCCGACCCCCGACACGACACCCCAACCCCCGCGGGTTGCCGATGGTCGAGGGTTGCCGAGGGGCACCCCGAACCCGACACGACACCACCGACACCCCGACCCCAGACACAACACCCCGAGATCCCGACACCGACACCTCGATATTAATTAGTTTATGTTATTAGGTATTCAATTTTTTATTATGTTCATGATGAGGATACACACTAAATTTTTTGTTGTGTTTATGTTGTACTAATTTCATTTACTCTTTGTCATTGCAGGTGTTGACAGATGGTGGGCTTGGGTCAAGAGCGCTCCGAGCCTCCTACCTCGGTGCATGGCAGGGGTGTTGTTATTCCACCGCAGAACCTTTGGAGGGCGCTGGTAGACAGTATGCACACACACCCAACACCTTCGACGGGTGCTTCTTCTTCGGTCGGGAGAGGAGTTCGTGGGAAGAAGAGGGGTGCAGGTAGAGGTGGACGGGGCGCTGGGAGAGGTAGGAAGGTTGTTCTGCCTTCCTCGCCGCCACCCCCCTCGCCGAGTCTCCGGACCACCGGAGTGCTCTGTCTCAGGTGGACCCGTCTGACCTGGACCCGTGTTGGACTCTGGTCCATGATCCTTGGGACGACGAGCCTCTGGTCGGCGAGCCACGGGTTGCCGAGCCTCGGGTCCCAGTGTCTTCCTCCCAGGAGACTCAGGTCCCATAGTCTTCCTCCCAGGAGACTAGGGTCCCAGAGTCTTTGTCACACATGACTCCGGAGACTAGCGACCATGACGATGATGTAGAGGAGACCTTATCTGAGGATAGCTTCAGCGAGAGCGAGCGGGTTGAGGAGGGCAAGAAGGTCTACCAGCGTGGTGGTACTAAGCTACCGTCCGTGCCAGTGACCCGCGACTAGAGGTGGTTAATTCAGCCTAATAGGGAGAAGTAAGTGCATTAATTTACTTTTTTAACCTTTTTCCTTCATGTTTGTTCAAATTAATATCTAATGTATTGGCCTTGTCATACTGTAGGGGTTGGATACACGCAGATCGTGTCCGCAGGCCCAACCAGGTCCTTGGTACTCTAGTCTGGCACCACTTCTGCGGGTGGGTCGCGTTGCCCGGTGAGGGTGAGATTCCACAGCTAGCACTGACCTGGGAGCTGTATGAGGTTGCCCCGGCCCCATCAGTGGAGACGGTCGATGGTGTCGTGTGCGAGACGGTGACCGACATTGGGAGACGGCGGTTTTGGGTAATTTCTCCTTTATGGAATTAAAAATCAACAGTACCTAGTGATTGTACTAATGATCAGCGTTGTCTTGTTTGATTGCAGACCTTCTACAGGTGTCTTGAGGAACACGAGGCGGATGCGGCTATGGTTCTCGAAGCCGAGTGCAAGCGCCTACTTCAGAACACACAGCACTAGGCTCGGACCCAGGCTGTCCGAGACTACTACGCCTCGACTAACATCAGGAGGCAGAAGAAGAAGTGCCACCTCAAGTATCTGAGTAAGGAGAAGTACATGATGGTAATTACCTATTCTTAAGGCCTTGTACCAGTTTCCTTGATTTGATTCGTAGGTGTAGCGCTGAAATTTCTCTTTGTCTAACTTAGGTGCCCCCGAGATGGTGTGCGGATAAGATGGACTGTTGGGAGAGGTTGGTGGATGAGTGGTGCTCTCCCCAATGGCTAGCCGTCCACAACAAGGCTAGGGACAAGCGTGCCTAGATGCGAGGTGTGCCGCACCATCAAGGGAGCTCCAACCTATTTGAGTGCGGGGATCACTGGGTATGTGGTTTGATTCATGCAATTTCATTCTTCATGCTAGCTTTAATTACTAATTTACCCTATTCCTCTCTTCCAGGCGCGACACAACAAGAAGGAGGTGTCGCCGCTGTACGACCTCGATGCCATGGCCCATAGTGCCCCGTACAAGAAGGCCAAGGCATTCTCGGAGGATGACCTCAATCATCCAGATAGCTTCACCAACATCTCCTCCCACGACAAGCTTGTGAGGTATAGAGATTGGGGGAAGGAGATGAAAGGCAAGGACTTCAATCCGAGCCAGAGTCCTTTTGATCCTGAGCTTGTGATGCTATCTGGTGATGGGAGGAAACATGGCCACATAGCCATTGGTGATGGGCTCATACATTGTCCTAGAAGTCTCCCGGAGATCAAGAAGCGGCAGACGAAGTCTCTTCCCAAGATGAGGCCTCGACCATGGCCAGTGGATCTCGCTATCGAGGCTAGGGCCCAGGAGCTTGTGGCGGAGGCAACCAGGCAGGCGGAGGAGAATGTGAGGGACATGAAGGAGAGGACGACTAATCTGTTGGAGGTGGGGAGGAACCGGAACAATGTGAGTCACCAGGCCCTATACGAGATCCTCGTGGTAAGTTTCTCCTGCATACTAGCCAAATCATGCATGCAATGTTCGTTTCATTACTAACTAATATGACTGACTCATGAAAACAAAATGTGCAGTCCGTGTGCGAGAAAACCGGCCAGACCCCTCCGCCGATGCCCCAGATTGCTATAGCGGACACGGTGAGTTTCATTTGAATGGTCATTAGTTACTAGTATTCACATTTCAGTTGCATCATGCTAACTAAACATTGCAAATGATCTTTCGTGCAGCACGCCTCCCATAAAGGATCGACTGATCCTTCTCCGTCTCACGGTAGCGCAACCCCGGCCGACCCTTCACCTCCCGGATTATGGTAAGTTTTCCCAAGTTTTTTGCTTAACAAATGCTTTGTTAGCTAGAAAATGGCATAACAACCTAGGATAGCTCAATAATGGTCTATAGCTAGCTTAGCTAGTTCATTTATGACATAATTAGCTCACTTAGGTACAAAATGGCATAACAACCTAGGATAGCTCAATAATGATCTAGAATTAGCTTAGATACTTCATTTATGACATAATTAGCTCACTTAGGTACAAAATGGCATAACAACCTAGGATATCTCAATAATGATCTATAATTAGCTTAGCTACTTCATTTATGACATAATTAGCTCACTTACGTACAAAATGGCATAACAACCTAGGATAGCTCAATAATGATCTATAATTAGCTTAGCTAGTTCGTTTATGACATAATTAGCGCACTTAGGTAAAACATGGCATAATAACCTTGGTTTAGCTCCAAACTATCATATAATTTGTGTATTTTCCTCCAAAATGACAAAATAACCATACCTAGCTCCAAAATGACCGATTTTAACTAGCATAGCTCTAAAATGACCTACACTTACCATTTTGTCCTACAGAATGAATAAATATGCTTAGTTAGCTAAAAAATGGCATAACTACGTAGGTTAGCTCCAAAATGACCTATTTACCTAGCTTACCTCTAAAATGACCTACACACTTAGCATTTTTACCTACCTTAGCTAAAAAATTGCATTTTTACCTACCTTAGTTAGAAGAAGAAGAAGAAGAAGAAGAAGATTGCTTCTTCTTCTTCTTCTTCTTCTTTTTCTTCTAGCTAGTCTTCTTCTTGTTCTAACTTTCATCTTTCCTAATTTGCAGATTTGCTTGAGATGAGGAAGCTAGCATTGATGAAAACTTGTTGCAAACTTTTACTTGTGCTTGTGCTTCCTTTTTATTTATGGAAACTTGTTGCAAACTTGTTGGATATGTTGTTGGAATCTTGTTGGATATCTTGTTGCAAACTTGTATATATGGAAATGTTGTTGGAAACTTGTATATGTTCTTGTTGTTGGAAACGTGTATTTGTTGTTGGAAACTTATTGTTGGTATGATTGTTGAAATTATTTTGAAATGTATATATATACAAACGGTCTATTCTGCTAATATTAGCAGAATAACTATTCTGCACACCACTTCGGCACTGCACTCTCAACAGAAGCGCACTGCATCATTTTGACGACGAGCACTCCAATAGAGACTAGTGAACTTCGTGTCGAAAAAAATTGCATGCGGTGTTTTTTCGGTACTGTTTTCTCTCTAATTTTTTAACCGTTTATCGGAATGAGGCGTGTAATATACCATTGAAAAGCTATGGATTAGGCACAACTTTGACATGTTGAACACTTTTCGAGATTCCACACGGTTTAAGAGCAGTTTTAAAAATAGTGCGGCGGATGACGAGTGGCAGCGAGCGTTTTTTCGCGTTTTTTTCTAAACCGCTTGTCGGAATGAAGCAAATGATACGCCGTTGGATAGATATCGTTGAGGCGCATCTTTTTCATATATAAATCTTTCTCTAATTCGTTACATTTTAAGAGTAGTTTCAAATTTACTAAATCGCGGAATTCTGTTTTTTAAATGTTTTCAAATTTTCGGCACTGTTTTCACTCCAGTTTTTGAACCGTTTGTCGAAACGAGGCGTGTGATATGCCGTTGGAAAGCTACGAACGAGGCGCAACTTTCATATGTTGCAATGGTTTTGAGATTCCTTACGGTTTTAACTTAATTTTGAAAATCGTGTGGCGGACGATGAGTGGCAGCGGCCGTTTTTTTGCGAAATTTTTACAAACCACTGGTCAAAATGATTCAAACGATACTCCGTTGGAAAGATATCGACGAGGCAGAACTTTTTCATGTAGAACACTCTCTCTAATTCTTTACGGTTTAAGAGGAATTTCAAATTTACCGAAATGCGAGCACTTTGTTTTTCGCGACACCCAAATCGACGTGGGTGCTTCATCCGACTGAGAACCACACTGCATCGGATGAAAAGCCGCACTACGTCACATGGGTAAGAGAACTGCATGGTTTTCTTTTTATGGGTCATAAATTTTTAAAGACAGGGAAGAAAACCGCACTGCTTTTAGACTGAAAACCGCACTGCGTCAGACGAGCTAGTGGACTGCATGATTTCTTTTTTGTGGGATGTGAATTTCTGAAGACGAGGAAGAAAACCGCACTGCTTTTAGAATGAAAACCGCACTGCATCAGACGGGCTAGCAGACTACTTGATTTCTTTTGTTGGACGCAAATTTTTTCACATGGGAAGCAGTGTGCTTCACATCGGGCGTAAGCGAACCGCAACACCATCAAGAAGTGCACCGCATTACTTTTTTGTTATTTTTTACAGCATAAGTGAACCCTAATTATTATTGGGTGTAAGTGAACCTCAACACTACCAAAAATGAACAGCCACACTACCAACACCAAACTGCACACACGTCATAACATCGGATTTCGTCAAATAATTTTTCCAACATTTTTTGTTTTACGCAGTGAACCTCAACACTTCTGTAACAAGATCCTTTACAACAAAACTTCACTTTGTTCCAATTTGTTCTATGAGCCAATAAACACATGAATATCTTTCCCTGTTTTGGCAAACTCCAAAATACAACAAGTGCACTGACTTGCACAAAAATAGTGAACTCCATCATTTTGTACAAACCTATCGTCCACTTCACAATAGAATTTAGAAATGCATATAGGATGCATAAAAGGAAATGACAACAGTAGCGTATTGAACCTCTCAAAACACAGAAATAAGCATACGAAATGCACAAGGAAACTCTCAGCACCATCGCGCCTGGGAACTGCAAGCTGGCAGCAGCCATATTGCATCGCGGCGCACTCCAATGGATACCCAAGTGAACTGCAGCAAGCAATAGAACTGCATTCTTGGTCTAAGTTCACTGTTTTTCTTTTTGTGATGTTTTTCCATCTGCTGCAAACCATCAAAACTGAACTTTAAAAATATTTGCAACGAGTAGACATGGGTTGAGGTGCAATTCCTAGGAGGCAGAATAGAACTACACGTCACACGGGGGACGAGCTGCACGCCAACGACTACCGAAGAGCACAAGGCCTGACCAAGGGTCCAGAACGCACTGCACTGCACGCTGGATTCACGAGCACTGCACGCCAGCAGCGTGAGCACTGCACGCCAGCACCGCAGCGAAGACCCAGGCTAACACCAATTTTTGTGCCCAAGCGAAATCTGAAAATGCAAAAAAAAAATCTCGAACTTCGTCAGTGCGTCAACCGCACCGCATCTTTCCACAGGCCTCCATCCCACGAGCTGCAGTGGCGGACCGCTGGGGTCGTCGACGATGGTCCATGTGCCCTGTGCAGCAGGGCTTCGCTGGTTAACAATGGAGACGGGAAAAGGCAAGTACAGGGGGGAAAGCGAACTACACGAGATGGAGGAGCACACCACGGCACACACTGGATCCAGCAGCAAGGGCATCCTGTAGGTTGCCGGTTGGGGAGGGAAGGGAGGGGCATTCGCCGCCTGTCAGCAGAAGAAAGGCGTGGGGGCAGCCGATCCATGGGGGTGGTGCTGAGGGACGAAGCCAGCAGGTGTGATGCCGACCGATGGCCGCGGCAGATCCGGGTGTGGGGAGAGTGGTTCCGACCACAGCGGCGCAGCAGGAGGTCGGGGCCGAGCCATGGCGCGCTGATGTAGTAGGAGGTCGTCGGGTGGGGGGCGAGCCATGGCGGGGCGGCCGGATCTCGCCGGATCCGGCAGGGCGGCAGCGGTTGGAGGTAGCCGGGTCGCCTCGGGTGGTGGTGAACAGAGCGGCGGCGGCGCGCGGGTCCGTGTGGACGGCGGTGGTGCGCAGGTCCGTGTGGAAGGCAGCATGCGCGGCTGCTAGTGGTTTAGCAGCGGTGTTGGTTACGCCAGGTGTTGGAGATGGCTGGGCCGGACGGCGGCGCAGCCCTTGGCGGTCCTGACGGCAGAAGGCATGGGAGGTCGTGCGGTGGAGCGGGAGGAAGGTGGGGGTCGTGGGGAGTGGGAGGAAGAAGGCGCAGGTTTTGAGGAGGGGGAGACAGGGAGGTAGAGCCGGATCTTGTCGGATCCGGCCGTTGCTTGACGGGGCATGGCCGGTGGATGTAGGTGTCTTGGCGGGGGCGGCGGCACAGGGGAGGGAGGTGGCATGGCGGTGGGAGGTTGTGGGGTAGGGACCAGCAAGGGTCGCCAGGGACCCCTAGGAGGCCGGTGAGGCGCGGTGGGAGGGGAGGGCGGAGGCGCGCCGACTGGCGGAGGGGCTGGCGTTGGAGATCTGGGACGGGGACGATGGTGAAGGAGGTGGGGCACCGGAGCCGGCCTGGCGGTGGGAGGCCTGGTTGAGGTCCGTTGTGGGGAGGAGTGGAGGAGGAGAGGTGGCAGGTGGGTTGGATCGGTGGTGTTAGCTAGGAGGAAGAAAGTGGAGGGGATCGGGGGGAGGAAGAAGATGGAGAGAAGTGAGGTCGTGGGAGGAGAGGGAAGAGTGGGTGGGGTGGGGATTGCTTCGGCCGGCTCTGTGCCTCTGTGGTAGTGTGGTGCACGTCGGGTCGGTTAGGGTGGTGTTATCAGAATAAGCAACCAGTGTGCAGAATAAGCTCTTAAGGGGGTGTTATCATAATAGACCCACCCTATATATATATATATATGTGTATGTGTGTGTGTGTGTGTGTTTGTGTGTGTGAAATTCTGTCAAAATTGAATGAATTTAAGAAAAAACGGAAAAAACAGGGGCTATATAGACACTTTTCCGTCTGTTAGCGGACGGCAAAGCTGCCACGTGGCAGCTACCTATGAAACCAGGGAATTAGGGGCTGGCCTATTTGGCAGATTTGCCATCAGCCAGCAAACGACAAAGGCCTTTGCATCTTTGTCATCCGCTGGCTGACGGCAAAGCACGTCGTTAACCACTTGACGGACCTGAACTACCATGTGTGCCGTCCAAACTCTTTGCCGTCTGTCAGCTGACGGCAAAGCCCTTTTCATCTTTGTCGTCCGCCAGCAGACGACAAAGAGGCCTTTGTCGTAGCCTATTCAGCCGGACCTGTTGACCTATTGTCGTCTGCTGGCTGACGGCAAAGGTCTTTGCCGTCCGCCATGTGTGCCTTTGCCGTGAGCCGTGGCGGACGACAAAGTTCCTGATTTCTGTAGTGATGTATTATTCACTATTTAGATGTCGTCATTTTGTCATTTTTACATAGCTCACATGTTTACTTATTTCGTCACCAAACTTTACACAGGTGTAATATCCATCCATATGATCATGTAGAATTCTTTTTAGGATTTTTTGAAATTTTGAATGTGATTATTAAACTACTTAAAATAAAGTCCTCCAATGCACCCATGTTCCAAAAATCCACTCTCAGTTTCACACCACAAAAAGAGGCCAAAACAGTAGTATCATCACATGATTGTAACATCACATCATAAATGCATCACATCATTGCGTATAGATGTTTACATCACAAAAATATGGGTAAAAGCATGATAGCGTGATTCTAGCTAATGATTTGTAGCTTGATAGCAACGGAAGATTGTGAAACAATGTGGGAAGCGTAGAACCCTTCGTCTGGGCCGCGTTGTATATATTGAGCAATAGCCTTGGCATAAAAATTGTGGGAGAGATCGATCAGGAGAGATCGTTACAGAGACATATGAGAGGAGAAGCAATTACAGAGAGATACGAGAGAGAAGAAAAAATAGATGAGGATTACAAGTTTAAACAAGATTCCTAACTCTATACAGTTTATGTTGGGGAACGTAGTAATTTCAAAAAAATTCCTACGCACACACAAGATCATGGTGATGCATAGCAACGAGAGGGGAGAGTGTAATCTACATACCCTTGTAGACCAAAAGCGGAAGCGTTAGAACAACGCGGTTGATGTAGTCGTACGTCCTCACGGCCCGACCGATCAAGCACCGAAACTACGGCACCTCCGAGTTCTAGCACACGTTCAGCTCGATGACGTCCCCCGACCTCCGATCCAGCCGAGTGTCGAGGGAGAGTTCCGTCAACACGACGGTGTGGTGATGATCTTGATGTTCTACCGTCGCAGGGCTTCGCCTAAGCACCGCTACAATATTATCGAGGAGGACTATGGTGGAGGGGGGCACCGCACACGGCTAATAGATCTCAAGGATCAATTGTTGTTGTGTCTTTGGGGTGCCCCCTGCCCCCGTATATATAGGAGCAATGGGGGAGGAGGCCGGCCTATGGAGGAGGCGCGCCAAGGGGGGAGTCCTACTCCCACCGGGAGTAGGACTCCTCCTTTCCTTGTTGGAGAAGTAAAGAGGAGGAGTAGGACTCCTCCTTTCCTTGTTGGAGAAGGAAAGAGGAGGAGAGGGAGAAGGAAAAGTGGGCTGCCCCCCTTGTCCAATTCGGACCAGAGGGGGGGGGGGCAGGCCTCCTTCCTTTTGGCCCCTCTCCTCTATTCCCGTATGGCCCAATAAGGCCCATATACTCCCCGGCGAATTCCCGTAACTCTCCGGTACTCCGTAAAAATACCCGAATCACTCCGAACCTTTCCGAACTCTGAATATAGTCGTCCAATATATCGATCTTTACGTCTCGACCATTTCGAGACTCCTCGTCATGTCCGCGATCTCATCTGGGACTCCGAACTCCTTGGGTACATCAAAACTCATAAACTCATAATATAACTGTCATCGAAACCTTAAGCGTGCGGACCCTACGGGTTCGAGAAAAATGTAGACATGACCTAGAAGTATTCTCGGTCAATAACCAATAGTGGAACCTGGATGCTCATATTGGCTCCCACATATTCTATGAAGATCTTTATCAGTCAAACCGCATAACAACATACGTTGTTCCCTTTGTCATCGGTATGTTACTTGCCCGAGATTCGATCGTCGGCATCCAATACCTAGTTCAATCTCGTTACTGGCAAGTCTCTTTACTCGTTACGTAATACATCATCCCGCAACTAACTCATTAGTTGCAATGCTTGCAAGGCTTAAGTGATGTGCATTACCGAGAGGGCCCAGAGATACCTCTACGATAATCGGAGTGACAAAACCTAATCTCAAAATACGCCAACCCAACATGTACCTTTCGAGACACCTGTAGTACTCCTTTATAATCACCCAGTTACGTTGTGATGTTTGGTAGCACCCAAAGTGTTCCTCCGGTAAACGGGAGTTGCATAATCTCATAGTTATAGGAACATGTATAAGTCATGAAGAAAGCAACAGCAACATACTAAACGATCAAGTGCTAAGCTAACGGAATGGGTCAAGTCAATCACATCATTCTCCTAATGATGTGATCCCGTTAATCAAATGACAACTCTTTTGTCCATGGTTAGGAAACATAACCATCTTTGATAAACGAGCTAGTCAAGTAGAGGCATACTAGTGACACTATGTTTGTCTATGTATTCACACATGTATTATATTTCCGGTTAATACAATTCTAGCATGAATAATAAACATTTATCATGATATAAGGAAATAAATAATAACTTTATTATTGCCTCTAGAGCATATTTCCTTTAGTCTCCCACTTGCACTAGAGTCAATAATCTAGTTCACATCATCATGTGATTTAACACCAATATTCACATCTGTATGTGATTAATACCCATAGTTCACATTGTCATGTGATCAACACCCAAAGGGTTTACTAGAGTAAATAATCTAGTTCACATCGCTATGTGATTAACACCCAAAGAGTACTAAGGTATGATCATGTTTTGCTCGTGAGAGAAGTTTAGTCAACGGGTCTGTCATATTATAGAGTCGTATGTATTTTGAAAATATTCTATGTCTACAATGCTTTGCACGGAGCTACTCTAGCTAATTGCTCCCACTTTCAATATGTATCCAGATTGAGACTTAGAGTCATCTGGATCAGTGTAAAAGTTTGCATTGTTGTAACTTTTTACGACGGGCTCTTTTATCACCTCCATAATTGAGAAACATCTCCTTATTTCTCTAAGGATAATGTTGACCAATGTCCAGTGATCTACTTCTAGATCACTATTGTACTCCCTTGCCAAGTTCAGAGCAAGGTATACAGTAGGTCTGGTACATAGCATACTTTATAGAACCTATGACTGAGGCATAGGGAATGACTTTCATTCTCTTTTCTATTTTCTGCCGTGGTCGGGATTTGAGTCTTACTCAATTTCACACCTTTGCAACACAGGCAAGAACTCTTTCTTTGACTGTTCCATTTTGAACTATTTCAAAATCTTGACAAGGTATGTACTTATTGAATAACTTATCAAGCGTCTTGATCTATCTTAATAGATCTTGATGCTCAATATGTAAGTAGCTTTACTGAGGTCTTTCATTGAAAAACCTTTTATTCAGGTATCCTTTTATGCTATCTAGAAATTCTATATCATTTCCAATCAACAATATGTCTTGCACATATAATATCAGAAATGCTACAGAGCTCCCACTCACTTTCTTGTAAATACAGGCCTTTCCAAAAGTCTGTATAAAACCATATGCTTTGATCAACTCATCAAAGCGTATATTCCAACTCCGAGATGCTTGCACCAGTCCATTGATGGATCGTTGGAGCTTGCACATTTTGTTAGTACCTTTAGGATTAACAAAACCTTCTGGTTGCATCATATACAACTCTTCTTTAATAAATCCATTAAAGAATGTAGTTTTTGACATCCATTTGCCAGATTTCATAACATGTGACAATTGCTAACATGATTCGGACAGACTTAAGCATCGCTACAGTTGAGAAAATCTCATTGTAGTCAACACCTTGAACTTGTCAAAAACCTTTTTGTGACAAGTCGAGCTTTGTAGATAGTAACACTACTACCAGTGTCCTGTCTTCCTCTTGAAGATCCATTTATTTAACATGGCTTGCTAATCATCGAGCAAGTCAACCAAAGTCCATACTTTGTTCTCATACATGGATCCTATCTCAGATTTTATGGCCTCAAGCCATTTCGCGGAATCTGGGCTCATCGTCGCTTCCTCATAGTTCGTAGGTTCATCATGGTCTAGTAACATGACTTCTAGAACGGGATTACCGTACCACTTTGGTGCGGATCTTATTCTGGAAGACCTATGAGGTTCGGTAGTAACTTGATCTGAAGCTTCATGATCATCATCATTAACTTCCTCACTAATCGGTGTAGGCATCACTGGAACTGATTTCTGTGATGAACTACTTTCCAATTTGGGAGAAGGTACAATTACCTTATCAAGTTCTACTTTCCTCCCACTCACTTCTTTCGAGAGAAACTCCTTCTCTAGAAAGGATCCATCTTAACAACGAATGTTTTGCCTTCGGATCTGTGATAGAAGGTGTACCCAACAGTTTCCTTTGGGTATTCTATGAAGACGCACTTCTCCGATTTGGATTCGAGCTTATCAAGTTGAAAACCTTTTTCATATAAGCATCGCAACTCCAAACTTTAAGAAACGACAGCTTAGGTTTACTGCTAAACCATAGTACATATGGTGTCGTCTCAACGGATTTAGATGGTGCCCTATTAAACGTGAATGCAGCTGTCTCTAATGCATAACCCCAAAACAATAATGGTAAACTGATAAGAGATATCATAGATCGCACCATATCTAGTAAAGTACGATTACGACGTTCGGACACACCAGTACATTGTGGTGTTCCAGGTGGCATGAGTTTGTGAAACTATTCCACATTGTTTTAATTGAAGACCAAACTCATAACTCAAATATTTATCTCCACGATCAGATCGCAGAAACTTTATTTTCTTGTTACGATGATTTTCCACTTCACTCTGAAATTCTTTGAACCTTTCAACTATTTCAGACTTATGTTTCATCAAGTAGATATACCCATATCTGCTCAAATTATCTGTGAAGGTCAGAAAATAACGATACCCGCCACGAGCCTTAATACTCATTGGTCTGCATACATCAGTATGTATTATTTCCAACAAGTTTGTTGCTCGTTCCATTGTTCCGAAGAACGGAGTTTTAGTCATCTCGCCCAAATGCACGGTTCGCAAGCATCAAATGATTCATAACAAAGTGATTCCGAAAATCCATCTTTATGGAGTTTCTTCATGCGCTTTACACCGATATGACCCAAACGGCAGTGCCACAAATAAGTTGCACTATCATTATTAACTTTGCATCTTTTGGCATCAATATTATGAATATGTGTATCACTATGATCGAGATCCAATAAACTATTTTCATTGGGTGTATGACCATTGAAGGTTTTATTCATGTAAACAGAACAACAATTATTCTCTGACTTTAAATGAATAACCATATTGCAATAAACATGATCAAATCATATTCATGCTCAACGCAAAAGCTAAATAACATTTATTTAGGTTTAACACTAATCCCGAAAGTATAGGGAGTGTGTGATGATGATCATATAAATCTTGGAACTACTTCCAACACTCATCGTCACTTCCCCTTCAAACAGTCTCTGTTTATTCTGTAACTTTCGAGTTACTAAATTTTTAGCAACCGAACAAGTATCAAATACTCAGGGGCTACTATAAACACTAGTAAGGTACACATCAATAACCTGTACATCAAAATATACCGTTGTTCACTTTGCCATCCTTCTTATCCACCAAATATTTGGAGTAGTTCCACTTCCAGTGACCATTTCCTTTGCAGTGTAAGCACTCAGTTTCAGGCTTTGGTTCAGCTTTGGACTTCTTCGTGGGAGTGACAACTTGCTTGTCATTCTAGCTGAAGTTCCCTTTCTTTCCCTTTGCCCTTTACTTGAAACTAGTGATCTTGTCAACCATCAACACTTGATGCTCTTTCTTGATTTCTACCTTTGTCGATTTCAACATCACGAAGAACTCGGGAATCACTTTCGTCATCCCTTGCATATTATAGTTTATCACGAAGTTCTACTAACTTGGTGATGGTGACTAGAGAATTCTGTCAATCACTATTTTATCTAGAAGATTAACTCCCACTTGATTCAAGCGATTGTAGTACCCAGACAATCTGAGCATATGCTCACTAGTTGAGCGATTCTCCTCCATCTTTTAGCCATAGAACTTGTTGGAGACTTCATATCTCTCAACTCGGGTATTTGCTTGAAATATTAACTTCAACTCCTGGAACATCTCATATGGTCCATGACGTTCAAAACGTCTTTGAAGTCCCGATTCTAAGCCGGTAAGCATGGTGCACTAAACTATCAAGTAGTCATCATATTGAGCTAGCCAAACGTTCATAACATCTGCATCTGCTCCTGCAATAGGTCTGTCACCTAGTGGTGCATTAAGGACATAATTCTTCTGTGCAACAATGAGGATAAACCTCAGATCACGGATCCAATCTGCATCATTGCTACCAACATCTTTCATCACAATTTTCTCTAGGAACATATCAAAATAAACATATGAAAGCAACAATGCAAGCTATTGATCTACAACATAATTTGCAAAATACTACCAGGACCAAGTTCATGATAAATTTAAGTTCAATTAATCATATTACTTAAGAACTCCCACTTAGATAGACATCCCTCTAATCCTCTAAGTGATTACGTGATCCATATCAACTACACCATGTCCGATCGTCACGTGAGATGGAGTAGTTTCAACAGTGAACATCAATATGTTGATCATATCTACTATGTGATTCACGCTCGACCTTTCGGTCTCCATGTTACGAGGCCATATCTGTTATATGCTAGGCTCGTCAAGTTTAACCTGAGTATTCCGCGTGTGCAACTGTTTTGCACCCGTTGTATTTGAACGTAGAGCCTATCACACCCGATCATCATGTGGTGTCTCAGCACGAAGAACTTTCGCAACGGTGCATACTCAGAGAGAACACTTCTTGATAATTTAGTGAGAGATCATCTTAAAATGCTACCGTCAAACTAAGGAAAATAAGATGTATATAAAAGATAAACATCATATGCAATCAAAATATGTGACATGATATGGCCATGATCATCTTGCGCCTTTGATCTCCATCTCCAAAGTACTATCATGATCTCTATCGTCACCCGGCACGACACCATGATCTTCATCATCTTGTTTTATATCAATGTGTCGTCACATGGTCGTCTCGCCAACTATTGCTCTTGCAACTATTGCTATCGCATAGCGATAAAGTAAAGCAATTATTTGGCACTTCCATCTTATGCAACAAAGAGACAACCATAGGGCTTCTGTCAGTTGCCGATAACTTCAACAAAACATGATCATCTCATACAACAACTTATATCTCATCACGTCTTGACCATATCACATCACAACATGCCCTGCAAAAACAAGTTAGACATCCTCTACTTTGTTGTTGCAAATTTTACGTGGCTGCTATGGGCTGAGCAAGAACCGTTCTTACCTACGCATCAAAACCACAACGATAGTTCGTCAAGTTAGTGCTGTTTTAACCTTCTCAAGGACCAGGCGTAGCCATACTCGGTTCAACTAAAGTTGGAGAAACAGACACCCGCTAGTCACCTGTGTGCGAAGCACGGCAGTAAAACCAGTCTCGCGTAAGTATACGCGTAATGTCGGTCCGGGCCGCTTCATCCAACAATACCGCTGAACCAAAGTATGACATGCTGGTAAGCAGTATGACTTGTATCGCCCACAACTCACTTGTGTTCTACTCGTGCATATGACATCTACGCATAAAACCTGGCTCGGATGCCACTGTTGGGGAACGTAGTAATTTCAAAAAATTTCCTACGCACACACAAGATCATGGTGATGCATAGCAACGAGAGGGGAGAGTGTAATCTACATACCCTTGTAGACCGAAAGTGGAAGCGTTAGAACAACGCGGTTGATGTAGTCGTACGTCCTCACGGCCCGACCGATCAAGCACCGAAACTACGGCACCTCTGAGTTCTAGCACACGTCCAGCTCGATGACGTCCCTCGAACTCCGATCCAGCCGAGTGTCGAGGGAGAGTTCCGTTAGCACGACGGCGTGGTGATGATCTTGATGTTCTACCGTCGCAGGGCTTCGCCTAAGCACCGCTACAATATTATCGAGGAGGACTATGGTGGAGGGGGGCACCGCACACGGCTAATAGATCTCAAGGATCAATTGTTGTTGTGTCTTTGGGGTGCCCCCTGCCCCCGTATATATAGGAGCAAGGGGGGAGATGGCCGGCCTATGGAGGAGGCGCGCCAAGGGGGGAGTCCTACTCCCACCGGGAGTGGGAGTGGGACTCCTCCTTTCCTTGTTGGAGAAGGAAAGAGGAGGAGTAGGACTCCTCCTTTCCTTGTTGGAGAAGGAAAGAGGAGGAGTAGGACTCCTCCTTTCCTTGGTGGAGAAGGAAAGAGGAGGAGATGGAGAAGGAAAAGTGGGCTGCCCCCCTTGTCCAATTCGGACCAGAGGGGGGGGGGGCGCAGGCCTCCTTCCTTTTGGCCTCTCTCCTCTATTCCCGTATGGCCCAATAAGGCCCATATACTCCCCGGCGAATTCCCGTAACTCTCCGGTACTCCGAAAAATACCCGAATCACTCGGGACCTTTCCGAACTCCGAATATAGTCGTCCAATATATCGATCTTTACGTCTCGACCATTTCGAGACTCCTTGTCATGTCCCCGATCTCATCCGGGACTCCGAACTCCTTGGGTACATCAAAACTCATAAACTCATAATATAACTGTCATCGAAACCTTAAGCGTGTGGACCCTACGGGTTCGAGAACAATGTAGACATGACCTAGAACTATTCTTGGTCAATAACCAATAGCGGAACCTGGATGCTCATATTGGCTCCCACATATTCTATGAAGATCTTTATCGGTCAAACCGCATAACAACATACGTTGTTCCCTTTGTCACCGGTATGTTACTTGCCCGAGATTCGGTCGTCGGTATCCAATACCTAGTTCAATCTCGTTACTGGCAAGTCTCTTTACTCGTTACGTAATACATCATCCCGCAACTAACTCATTAGTTGCAATGCTTGCAAGGCTTAAGTGATGTGCATTACCGAGAGGGCCCAGAGATACCTCTCCAATAATCGGAGTGACAAAACCTAATCTCGAAATACGCCAACCCAACATGTACCTTTGGAGACACCTGTAGTACTCCTTTATAATCACCCAGTTACGTTGTGACGTTTGGTAGCACCCAAAGTGTTCCTCCGGTAAACGGGAGTTGCATAATCTCATAGTTATAGGAACATGTATAAGTCATGAAGAAAGCAACAGCAACATACTAAACGATCAAGTGCTAAGCTAACGGAATGGGTCAAGTCAATCACATCATTCTCCTAATGATGTGATCCCGTTAATCAAATGACAACTCTTTTGTCCATGGTTAGGAAACATAACCATCTTTGATAAACGAACTAGTCAAGTAGAGGCATACTAGTGACACTATGTTTGTCTATGTATTCACACATGCATTATGTTTCCGGTTAATACAATTCTAGCATGAATAATAAACATTTATCATGATATAAGGAAATAAATAATAACTTTATTATTGCCTCTAGAGCATATTTCCTTCAGTTTATTCTAACACTCCCCCTCAATCTGAACCTCAAGGAGCTTTGCCAAGGTTGAGATTGTACTTAAACTTATCCAACCCTCTCATGGTAAGGGGTTTTGTAAACCCATTTGCAAGTTGATCTCCTGTAGGAATGAACTTGATCTCAAGCAACTTCCGAGCTACTCTTTCTCTGACAAAATGAAAATCAACCTCAATGTGTTTTGTTCGTGCATGGAAAACAGGGTTGGCTGAGAGATAGGTTGCACCAATATTGTCACACCATAGTCTCGCAGCCTGTGGAGCCTTAATTACAAGCTCATATAGTAGTGTCTGTATCCGCATTACTTCAGCTGTACCATTTGCTAAGGCTTTGTATTCAGCCTCTGTACTTGATCTTGAGACAGTGGTCTATTTTCTTGCGCTCCATGACACAAGATTTGTTCCCAGAAACACAACAAAGCCACATGTAGATCTTCTATCATCAGCATGCCCTGCCCAGTCTGCATTTGAATATGCAGTTACAAGCATACAAAGGACTTGGTAATTTGAAGTCCAAGACCTTCTGAATACTTGAGATACCTTAGAATTCTCTTAACTGCAGTCCAATGAGTAGTTCTAGGTGCATGCAAGTATTGATATACCTTGTTCACTGAATAGGAAATGTCAGGACAAGTAAGGGTTAAATACTGTAAAGCACCTACAACACTCCTATAATTTGTTGCATCCTCTGTTTCAAGAACTTCTCCACTTCCTACTGTGAGCCTTTCTGAGGTAGATATTGGTGTACTAACTGGCTTGCAATTTTCCAATCCCACTCTCCTGAGAATATCAATTGTGTACTTTTCTTGTGAGAGAAGTATGCCATCTTTTATGTTCTTTACTTCTATACCAACAAAATAATGAAGATCACCCAAGTCTTTAAGAGCAAATTCTAACTTTAAATCCTTAAGCAAGCAAGTAGTGGCATCTAACTTGAACTAGCAACAATTATATCATCAACATAAAAAACCACAAAAATAGTGACATTGCCTTTATTAAAAAAGAACAATGAGGTATCTGCCTTGGATGGTATGAACCCAAGATGTTGTAACTTCATTCTCAATCTGGAATACCAAGCTCTTCGGGCCTGTTTCAGACTATATAAGGATTTATCCAACTTACAGACATACTGTGGTGTGCTGTGATCCTCATAACCTGGTGGTTGCCGCATGAACACTTCTTCCTCAAGAACACCATGAAGGAACGCGTTCTGAACATCTAGTTTTCTTAGACTCCTACCTCTGGAGATAGCAATAAACAAGACAAGTCAAATGGTAGCAAACTTAACAACATGACTAAAGGTATCTTCATAATCAATGCCAAACCTCTGTTTAAATCCTTTGGCAACTAATCTAGCTAGCCTTATACATGTTTATGCTTCCATCAGACTTTGTTTTTATCTTGTACACCCATTTAAAATCAATAATATTTTCTCCATATTTTGGTGGTACCGAGTGCCAATTCTTATTTTTCATAAGTGCATTATATTCATTGTCCATAGCTTCCTTCCAATCCTTATTAGAAGGATCGTCACGCAAATGAATTGGTTCACCAGTAGTGGTAAGAAAGGCATGTTTGATTCTGTCATACCTTATCGCACCATCATTGTACTGTTTTTCCTTGACAATACCTGACCAAGACCGACGGTGGTAGTTGCGGGGTGCGACGAGTAAGTCTGGCGGGGGCAGTGTTGATCAACAGCATCACACAAGCAGAATCGGGGATCTTTTTTCTTGTGACAGTGAAGGGAGGGGTCGGAGCCGAGCCGAGGTCAAGGCCAGGTTGGCCACCTCTGCATTCCCGTTCCCGTTCCCGTTGGGCAACTGCGTAGCTCTTGTTTTCTTTTGTCTCATCCTGACCTCAGGCACAACCGTCCAAGGCAGACTCCCAACCCAAAACTGGCTCTTGGTTGAGAGGCTGACTGACAAGAAAAGAAGGGCGTGAGTGTTGGCGTGTGGACCATACCATACTGTGAGAGCATCTACAGCTGTACCTACCTAGTCCGGCCCCCCTAAACGGCACCTGACTGTGAAATCCAGCCCCCCTAAACAAACATGGACGCGCCCGACAATGACCGGTCACCCCTCAAACGTCTACACTCACAACCAACCAGATACGTGCTCAGCAAAATGCTCCGGCCTACTGCTCCACCGCTTGGGTGGCACCAAATGTTTTTTGTCCACCTCCGCAAATGTGATTACTTTGCAAAATTTTGCGTGTGTAGGGAAAACATCGATATTTGTTGCCAAATAATCAAGAATCACTACAGGAATAAGCTTCTTTGCCGTCCACTGACAGACGAGAAAGAGCTTGGCTAGGGTAGCACTGGGAAGCTGCCACGTGGCCAGCTATACCGTCTGCCAGCAGACGACATAGATGGCCCTGTTTGCCAGGCCTATTTGGTCACTTTGCCGTCCCCTTGCAAATGGCAAAATGACCAAATATGCAGCCAGTGTTCCCAGTATGCACAGGTGACTGCCACGTGTCCACTCAAAGCTCTTTGCCGTCGGCCAGCGGACGGCAAAGAGGCTATACATCCCCTGTTTTTATTTAAATCCAATTAATTAGACATGGTTTCAAACACAGATATACATGCATACATATCCAACATATCCAACGACATGTCCAACAACATAGTTCAACAAAGTCCAACATATCCATATATACATAACCAGAAACAAGTTTCCAACAACATATCCATATAGACATACATATCCAAACAAGTTTTCATAATCAACAAGGAAGCACCATGTAACGCCCCGAGACCGACGCTCCAGAAGACTTCCAACTACTCCGAGTTTCGTCATGTGATTTGTTTTGTTTGTTGCATTCATCATGGCATCATCCGCATTGCATCGACACTCATTGTCGTCATTGTTTTTAAAACTCATAACCGTTCGTAGTTGTCGCCTCTCTCCTTGTCTCCGTAGCATGTCGTCAAACCGTTTGTCTTCTTTGACCATTCTCAGTCCAATCACACACTTGACACCAGATCTGAATTAAAACGCATCAACCGCGTGTGTAGCCGTGATGGTCTCTTTTCGGCGGAGTCCGGGAAGTGAACACGGTTTTGGGTTATGCTTGATGTAAGTAGGAGTTCAGGATCACTTCTTGATCATTGCTAGCTTCACGACCGTTCCGCTTGCTCTCTTCTCGCTCTTATTTGCGTATGTTAGCCACCATATATGCTTAGTCGCTGCTGCAACCTCACCACTTTACCCCTTCCTTTCCCATTAAGCTTTGCTAGTCTTGATACCCATGGTAATGGGATTGCTGAGTCCACGTGGCTCACAGATTACTACAACAACAGTTACAGGTACAGGTTATGTGATGATCATGACGCAAGAGCGATGTTTACTTGTTTTTGAGTTCTTCTTCTGCTTCTTCTTCGATCAGGGGATAGGTTCTAGGTCGGTAGCCTGGGCTAGCAGGGTGGATTTCGTTTGAGCTTCTGTTTGTGTTTCATCCGTAGTCGGATGTTGATATTGTGTATGATATATTGTTGTATTCGTGTGGCATTGTATGCCTTATGTATGTATCCCTATCTATCATGTAATGTTGATGTAATGATATCCACCTTGCAAAAGCGTTTCAATATGCGGTTCTATCCTTGGTGGGACCTTCGAGTCTCTTTAGGATAGTATCGCATATTGGGCGTGACACACCAAAAGAATAGTACACTCCATGAATCCAAGCTTCCTCATGTAAAGCAAATCTGCAAATTGGGAAAGATGAAAGTTAGAAGAAGAAGAAGAAGACTAGTTAGAAGAAGAAGAAGAAGAAGAAGAAGAAGATTTTTTTCTTCTCTTTCTTTTTCTCTTCTCATCTTCTTTATCTTCTTCTTCTTCTAACTAAGGTAAGTAAAAATGCCATTTTATTGCTAAGCTAGGTAAAAATGCTAAGTATAGGTCATTTTAGAGCTAAGCTAGGTAAAAAGGTCATTTTGGAGCTTAGTAAGGTTATTATGTCATTTTCGAGGAAAATAAGCTAAGTCTATATCACTTTGGAGGTAACAAAGATTATCATGCCATTTTTGACCTAAGTATGCTAAGTATGTCATAAATGAACCGAATCAGCTAAGTATAGCTCTTTTTTTATCTAACTTAGGTAATTATGCCATTTAGGAGGAAAAAAAAGCTAAGTATCAATTTGTAAAGCTAAACATTAGAGAAAACTTACCCTCATCACAACAAATATGATGAAGATTGGAACTAAGGTAACAATTGATCCAACGGCATAATGACACCAAGCGTCATTATCAATGGCATATTTTCTAATCTTCTTAAGCTTCAGTTGCATTGCATCCATCTTCGAGCGCATTGCATTCGTCTTCATCTTGTGATCATCGATGACATCGGCAACATACAACTCCAATGTCATCTTCTCTTCTTCAATTCTTTTGATTTTGTAAGTGCATCTAGTGCTCCTTAGTGATTTTGGTGTATTGAAGACTTATAGGTTAAGGGACTGATGCATTTGTAAGTGTACACAGGTATATAAGTCTATGAGGAGTTTGATATTTACAGAGAATGTCGACTCCTAAAAATGAAGTTCTTCATCTGAAGACTTTGGATTTCTGAAGACTTTCTGAAGACTTACTGAAGACTTTGAAAGTGAAGAAATTGGTGTGACCTTGAATACTTGGTATTCATTCGAGGAACATGAAGCGTGAAGACTTTTGTTTTTATAGTTTCATTTTCTCTTTCTTGAGTCATAGGAAACACCGTACTGTTAAAGGGGGTCGAGGAAATACTAAGGAAAAATTTCCATGTGATGCTGAACTCAAAATCCTACACCTACCAATCCCTTCGAGTGAAGCCATTGGAAATCTCATACAGTTCAGTCATATTCTTCAGTGACAGAGACGATGTTCTTATGATCTCTGAGGAATTTGTTCTGACTGAGGAGTTAGGAATTCACCAGAGTGAATTTCCTACACAGTGAGAAACATGATAGCCCTGAGGATTTTGATAGTCAAAATTCCGACCGTTGTTGTGCTATGCGCCAGCGGTTCCAAAATAGCTACCCACCTAACGGTCATATCAGACATGGGAATTTATGTCTTATCATGTCAGGATGCTCCCTAGGATCTAAATAGCCGCCCCCTTCAACCACTAGCTGGTTGGCTGCTCGAAGAGAAACTGACACTTGTCATTTGAGAGGAACCCATCCTCCGAGTACTTT
Source organism: Triticum dicoccoides (assembly GCF_002162155.2). NCBI lineage: Eukaryota > Viridiplantae > Streptophyta > Magnoliopsida > Poales > Poaceae > Triticum > Triticum dicoccoides. The sequence goes on from NC_041385.1 coordinate 757,695,887, forward strand.
GAGCGAAAATCATCAAGTGAGCAAATCCCAAAGCCAAACCTACAAAACCCCAAGTGATTGAGCATCACTGAAGAGATTGATCCTGCGTGGATCCGATGCTTGTTTCCTTTGAAGACTGTGCTTCTTCCAAACAGTTAGGCGTCAAGGTCTAGAGCATCCAAGAGGAATTGTGGATCGCCGAGTGACCAAGTTTGTGAAGGTTCGGAAGTCACCTGAAGACTTACCACGAGTGATTGGGTGAGGTCTGTGACCTTAGCTCAAAGAGAATACGGTGAGGACTGTGTGTCCGGGACTGGGTGTCCTCGAGTTTAAATACTCACCCGCTCCTACCAGATGTACAACTGAGACATCAGTTGGAACTGGTCTACCAAATCATTGTCTTCACTGAGCTAACTGGTTCTAATTCCTCAACTCTTTAATTTCCTCATGTATGTTGCCGTGTGCCTGTTCATATCTGTTTGAAGACTTTTGACTGAAGACTTTCTCAATTTCCTCAGTTCAATTTCTTCAGTCTGTCTGTCTTCATCTTGTGTTATCATGTGTTTATGCTTTCTGTACTCTGTGTTTGTCTTCATTTCATCATGATGACTGTGCTTGTGTTCTGTTATGTTCCTTTCTGAGTACTTATTCCGCTGCAAGTAGTTCTTCATTTAGGAATTTCCTCACCAGCAAATTCCTCAGTGAAGAATTCATAAAAATCGCCTATCACCCCCCTCTAGTCGATATAACGCACTTTCAATTGGTATCAGAGCAAGGTACTCCCTTGTTCTGTGTGATTTTGGTTTAACTGCCAGGAGTTTTAGTTATGTCGACCACAGGTATGATCAAGGTCTCTGCTGTCATTAATTCCTCATCTAAGGACAATGCAAGTATCACTGATGGTGCAGGGCTGAAGGAATTGTACATGACAGGCATGTACAAAAGCCTCAAAGGGCAACAGACTCTTTGTGATGTGCTCAAAAAGCAGATCCTCAACAGAAACCCTAGGAAAGAGGGTGTTGCCTTTGAGAGGAAACTCAATGTTGATGGAACATATTGGAAACCTGAGCAATCCCCCAAAACCTCATGGTTTGCTACAAAAGGACCTCTAGTTGATCCATCCAATCTATCTGGCTTTACATGTGAATCTTCTCATTCGTCTGATGAGTCATTTGACTCTAACTATAAACTGTTCAAAAATCAGAATAGTGAAGTATTTGCTAGATATGTTGGCACTAACTGCTGGAACGGTTCTCCTATGAAGAAAATCTGGGTTCCCAAAAGTTGCCTTGAAAGTATTCAGGTGAATGTCCTCATGACACCACCTATGAAGAAAAGGAACTCCAGATCAAATTCTTCATATGAACCAAATTCTTCATATGGATCCAAGTCCTCATACGGACCAAATTCCTCACGTAGATCGAATTCCTCAAAAGGATCAAAGTCCTCATATGATCATCATCGTGCTAACCCTTCTGTTTCGCAGGGTATAGCTAAGGGCTATGAATATGTGCATTATTCTTCAAATCATTATGTTCATAAGTCCTCGAAGAATTTATCTGCTTATTCATATGCTTATCCTAACCCCACCTATGTGAAACAAAGTGGACTGGCGTCTATGCCACCTTTCTCATATGGTGCTCGCAGAGTGATGAATTCTTTGCCACCCCTCCAGATGTGGGTGGTGAAGAAAAAGAACTAATCTCTTAGGCAGGATCAGGTCTCCAGTCATGCTCAAAACGACTGAAGAATTTGCTGGAGACCTGAACAATGCCTGAAAGGACGCAGGCTAATCATTAAGAAATGAATTGTCATTTCTCACGTCCTCATACTGAATTATCTGTGCTATTTCTTGATGAAATTGAACTGATGATACTGATATCATATTCTTCACTGATGAAGTATATGAGTTTGTAAGCTGCACTAATTCATCTGCAAGATGATCAACCCAAAGCAAATGAGTGGGTCCTCGATAGTGGATGTACAAATCACATGACTGGTGACAAGAATCTATTGATGGATGCTCCCTTATCACCGTCACATCTGAAGCACATCATCTTCGCTGACAAAGGCAAAAGTCAGGTATTGGGTCTAGGTAAGGTTGCGATCTCACAGGATCGACACATGGACAAAGTCATGCTTGTCGAGTCCTTAGGATACAACCTCATGTCTGTCTCAATGCTTTGTGATCTTGATATGGTTGTTGTCTTTGGCAAGTATCGTTCTGTTGTGATCATGGAAGCTGACCATTCCAAAGTGTTCGAAGGCTTTAGGAGAGGAGATCTGTATATTGTTGATTTCTCTACAGGACCACAGCCTATCGTTCGCTTACTTGCAAAAGCTTCAGAAGGCTGGCTATGGCATCAACGACTTGGTCATGCTGGCATGAGGAATCTACACAGGCTTGCGAAGAAGAAGCATGTCATTGGCATTGAGCATGTCAAATTCCTCAAGGATCACTTATGCGGAGCTTGTGAAGCTGGAAAGATGACAAAGGCCAAGCATCTAGCGAAGACTATCATGACTACCACTCGACCATTTGAATTGCTTCACATGGAACTCTTCGGTCCTAATCATTATTCGGCTATGACGAATGATGCATCTCTATATGACTTTGTTATTGTTGATGATTATTCTCGTTACACATGGGTACACATTGTCACTTACAAACATGAAGTGCAGGAGGTCTTCAAACGATTTTCCTCGAGGGCTTCAACCAAATTTGGTGTGAAGATCAAACACATCAGAAGTGACAATGGGGCTGACTTCAAGAATTTCGGTCTTGATGGCTATCTTGATGAACTTGGTATTACTCATGAGTTATCTGCTCCTTATACTCCTCAGCAAAATGGCATCGTGGAGCACAAGAACAGAACACTCGCTGAAATGGCTTGCACTATGCTTGATGAATACAATACACCTTGTCGGTTCTGGATTGATGCAATTGATACTGCTTGCCACATCATCAACAGAGTATATCTTCATAAATTCTTCAAGAAGACTGCCTATGAACTCCTCACTGACAAGAAACCCAATGTAAGTTACTTCAAAGTCTTCGGTGCTAAATGTTGGATTAGAGATCCACATCACAATTCTAAATTTGCACCGAAAGCACATGAGGGTTTCATGCTTGGTTATGGAAAGGACTCGCACACGTACAGAGTCTTCAACAACGTTCTTCACAAGATTGTTGAAACTGTAGATGTGCCGTTCGATGAAACTAATGGCTCACAAAGAGAGCACCTACCTTCTATGATAGATGAACCAGCACCTGAGGATTCTATCAGGTTCAAGGCCACTGAGGATGTCATTCCTACTGAAGAATCTGCTGAAGAATTCATTCCAGAACGTGACGAACGTCGTGCTAGCGCACCTGAAGAAAATGGTGCTCAGGAAAATGCTCTTGAAGAAAATGCGGATCAAATTCCTCGAAGAAAACCCGCTCATCCTCGTATTGCAAATGAAGTGCAAGTCGAGAAGATCATCGATGACATTCATGCACCAGGTCCTCTCACACGCTCAAAAGCTTCACATTTATCTAACTTTTGTGGGCACTTTGCTTTTGTCTCTATCACAGAGCCCACTAAGGTAGATGAAGCATTTCTGGAGCCTGAGTGGATTCAAGCTATGCAAGAAGAATTACATCAGTTCGAGCTCAACAACGTCTGGGAACTGGTCAAACGTCCAGATCCTCGCAAGCACAACATCATTGGCACAAAATGAATCTACCACAACAAGCAAGATGAAAATGGCCTTGTGGTGAGGAATAAGGCATGGCTTGTAGCTCAAGGCTACACACAGGTTGAGGGTTTTGATTTTGATGAAACTTTTGCACCTGTTGCTAGACTTGAGGCTATTCACATACTACTTGCTTATGCTAACCATCATAATATCACTTTATGTCAAATGAATGTGAAAAGTGCATTCCTCAATGGTAAGCTTGAGGAAGAAGTATATGTTGCTCAACCCCCGGGTTTTGAAGATCCAAAGAATCCCGACAAAGTCTTCAGACTCAACAAGGCCCTGTATGGCCTCAAGCAAGCCCCTCGGGCGTGGTATGACACTTTGAAGGAATTCTTCATGAAGAAAGGCTTCAAACCCGGTTCACTCGACCCAACTCTTTTCACTAAGTCTTATGATGGTGAAATGTTTGTGTGCCAAATATATGTTGATGATATTATCTTTGGCTGTACTGACCAACGCTATAGTGATGAATTTGCCTATATGATGAGTGAAGAATATCAAATGTCTATGATGGGAGAGTTAAAATTCTTTTTAGGTCTTCAAATTCATCAACAGCGCAATGGTATATTCATATCGCAGGAGAAATACCTCAAAGATGTATTGAGGAAATTCGGCATGCAAGATTGCAAAGGGGTCAAAATTCCAATGCCCACAAATGGTCATCTATGCACTGATGAAAATGGTAAAGACTTTGATCAAAAGGTATACCGCTCCATGATTGGCTCTTTATTGTACCTATGTGCATCTAGGCCGGATATTATGCTTAGTGTTTGCATGTGTGCCCGATTTCAAGCTACACCGAAGGAATCACACCATAAGGCTGTGAAGCATATTCTTCGATACTTAGCTCACACACCAACACTTGGATTATGGTATCCCAAGGGCTCTTCATTTGATCTCATTGGATATTCAGACTCTGACTATGCTGGCAATTGCGTGGACCGCAAGTCAACATTAGGCACATGTCATTTCCTCGGACGATCTTTGGTCTGTTGGTCCTCGAAGAAACAGAACAGCGTATCACTCTCCACTGCAGAAGCCGAGTACATTGCTGATGGATCGTGTTGTGCTCAATTACTTTGGATGAAGCAAACACTCAAGGACTATGGCATCAACTGAAGAATGTGCCTCTCTACTGCAACAATGAGAGTGCTATCAAAATTGCTCATAACCTAGTTCAGCACTCGAAGACAAAGCACATACAGATTCTCATCATTTTCTTTGTGATCATGTGTTGAAGGGCGATATCTCCATCGACCACGCTAGCACTGAAGATCAGCTGGCTGATATCTTCACTAAGCCCTTGGATGAGAAGAGATTTAGCAAGTTGCGGTGTGAGCTAAATATCCTAGAATCTTCGAATGTTCTTTGAAATGGACACACATCCTAACACTTATGCTGACTTTATGACTTAAATGCACAACACACGAAGTAACGTTTTTCTTCAATCAATGAAGACTAACCCTCTAAGTGTGAAGAAATTAATGAAGAAATTGACTCTCAGAGCCCTACGGCAATTGTACGCGGTGTCTGAAGCCAACTTTCTTATACGGTGGGTTACGCCACCACAAAAGTTGAAAATCTTCAATTTGAGTTATTCCTCAGTTTTGAAATTCCTCAGTTTTTCAAATTCTTCAACTTGCAATATCTTCACTATTTCCGTCGTTTGTCTTAATTTGAATATATATATATATATATATATATATATATATATATATATATATATATATGAGTTTTATATCCTCTACAACATTCACTTACTGCTAATTCTTCAAGTTGACTGTTTCCGCTAAGTGAATGTGATCGGACCCTTCCCCCTCTATGCTAAACTCAATCTAATCTTTTAACAAATTCTTCATATGCGTTCTGATTTGAAACCCGTTCAAAATCTTCACTGTGTCCTTGACAACTGAAGAAATTGCGAACGGTAACTTAAAACTTATCTTATCTGAATTTTTGGCTTTGCCGCTCAAACCGTTTCGCTTCTCACGAAAAATACTTATCTATTCACCCACAATCTACACGATCGCCACCTTAGAGTACGTGGGTGACACATGTCATGTGAATGGGAAAAGCCAGGGGCACGTTCGTCCGAAATCCTCGGGCGCACAGTTTTTTCACTACCGCTATAAATACCCCTGTCTTCTCCTCACTTCACTTTTACTCCGCTCGACCTCTCTCCCACTCGAGCTTCCCAAACCCTAGCGCCGCCGCTACTTCATCATCGCCGGTGAGGAAGAGCTTCACTGCCTCGACCTCGTCGCCATCGTACTCGCGCCGGTTGCGGATTTATTCACTCTGCCGCCGCCGTAGTTGTCTTCCTCTGCCAAGTTAGGGCGTGGAAGATCTGAACGGACGAACTTCATATCAACACTTCCCAGTTCGTCGTGTTCTTCACTTCGGCTAATTAAAATTTGCTTATATTGCCCTTTTTGATTCATATGTTTTTCTAAAAATCTTCAAAGGTGTTTATTCTTCAAATCTTCACACACTAAAACACCTCACATGTTATGTGTTCTTGATTCGTTTCTCTAAGCAATGATTTTCTTCAAGATTCTTCAATTGTGTGGATTTTCAAATCTGTACAGCTCTGGAACCTAAGACAAAGAACGCTTAGTGAAATTCCTCAAGACTCATCTGGTCAAATTCCTCAAAATCTATTCTTTTTGAAAAACCTTCTGTGAACGCATATGACCTCTCCAAATTCCTCGCAACTATACTCTGTTCATAGGTACAAATGTCCGCTGCTGAATCACTAGGTTCTTATCAACTTAACTCATTTGCAGCGTTCCTCGAAGAAAAATTGCATACCTCTTCAGAAACTTCAGTTGTTCATATTCCTCAGCCGAAGAAAATGGCTGACAAGAAGCCATAGAAGGGAGGAAAAAGGCCTGAGGTCAACACAGGTTTGAAATCCCTGAGGATATTTATGCTGGATACTGCACTCCTGATGAGGCCAAGTTTGGCAAGGAGGACAAGAATCAGCACAAGGTGCGCATACAACGAATTGAGAGGAGATGGGCACGAGAATGGAGGGAGTACATATACGTTACTCCCAAGTACATGAAGAAATTCGCGCTCAACCCTCCATGCTCAAGACCTCCATTGAGACCTGGCCAACTGGCGGATCCCACCAGCCTCAAGCGCGGTGAGGACTATGCTACTGAATGGGCTAGGCGCCAGGCCAAACTAGCCAAGCAAGCAAAAGAAGCAGTGAGGAAATTCAATGAAGATTCTGCTGCTGCTACTAACACTGCTGAGGCCTCTGGTAGTAAGCCCAGGAAGGCTATGCCAAAGAAGCCTGCCCACAAGTCCAGTGCTTCTCCTTCAATGCCCTCACGGCCAAGCTCGCCAGCATCTTCGAAGCCCTCACGGCCAATTCCTCAGTCTGCTCCTCCTCCTCCGACAAAGTCTTCAGTTGCTCCGACAAAATCTTCGGCACCTGTGCATCTTGCCACGTGCCAAAGGACTCAAGGCTTCTCTATTGCCTCTGGAGCATCTACAAGTCCCTCAACTGCTCGACCTTCCTCAGCTGGTCCCTCACTACTGAAGAAAAAGGCAACTGTTGGACGAGGTCTTCGACCAAGTCCTCACAAGAAGCAAGTCGCCTTCCAAGTGCCCTCTGATGATGATGAGGCAGATGATGATGAATTTGTCGAAATCATCAGAGACAGGCAAGTCAGGGCCGCTAGAGCCAAAGGCAGCAATGTGCCACTACTTCTGGATCCCAAGGTGATCCTCGATTTCATTGACTTATGGCACAAGGACCCTGCTACACCTTTGTTGGAGATGAACCTCACTCCTGGTCAAAGTCATGTCCTCACTCACTTCATTGAGGAAGAAAAGTGGAAATATGAAGAAGGAAGAAGGCTGAAGCAAGTGCAATACAAGAAATAGTGCTACCTCAAGGACAATGTCCTCACTCTTACCCCTGACCAACTCATTGCTGTACAAGCTGAAATCAAGCAACTGAGTGATGATTTCAATCGGTATCATGCTGATTGGAAGGGAGCAAAGGTTCGGTTCGTCAATTTGATGAAGACTTTCACTTCAACTGCCTCTGCACCAGTGCATGTTGAAATTCCTCAAGCTGAAGAATCTGCCCAGCCCACTGAAGAACATGCCAGCACCGCTGATGTCAGTATGGCTGCTGAAGAAAATGAAAGTACCAGGGTTGATGACTCCATTCCAGCCGCTGATGATATTGCCAGGGTACCCACTAGTGGTGCGCCTGAAGAAAGTGAACAAGTCAGGGCAACTACAACTGTTGTGCCTGAAGAAAATGCACCTCCTGCGCCTACACCAACTCCGATCCTTCCATCTGCATTAGATGTGAAGAAGACCAAGGCTGCAGAACATGCAACGATGAAAAAGAGGAAGGCATCAACCTCTTCAAATTCTTCAGCTTCGAAGAAGATGAAGACTCTGATCAGTTCAATTGACAATCCAATTGATGCCGTTCCCGTCTGTTCAATGCCATCAAAGGACCTTGTTCCTTTTGGTGAAGAATATGTGATTCCTGATGAATCAAATGAAGAAACTCCTTCTGCTGCTCCGACAGAGCAGTTGGATGAAGAAATTGAAGTGGATAAGATCCCTTCAACCCCAGTCATTTCCTCACCTATGCCTCAGTTTACTGCTAAAGAGGCAGGGGTTGAAGAAATTGAAGAGGAGGATGTGGACATTGGTTGTACCACTCGTGTGCTAAATGAGGAATTTTGGGACAGTCAACATCCCAACTCTCCAATGTTCACTCCCCTTCAAGCTATTCCTCAGTCCCCTACCGCCACTGAAGTGCAAATCTGATCTGAAGAACCTCATGCAACCCCAAGTGTTCATGAAGAAATTCCAGCCACTAGTGCTGAAGAAATTGTCAATGAAGAATTGATAACCCAGGCTGAAGCTGCTGAAGAGCCTGAAATTCCTCCACCTGAGGAACCTGAGATTGCGATCCCTGAGGTGGTAATGCAATTGACTGATACTCCTCAGCCCAAGCCAAAGGATCCCTTCTCTAAGAAGCAAAAATTCAAGGCTGATGATTTCTTCGGTGAGCACGTGTTCTTCACGGATTTCAGACAATGCTCATCTTAGAAGGAAGCGTTTCTGGACTGCTAGTCAGGCCAACTTCTATTCCTCAAGGCTCTTTAGTTCTACGCAACCTTGCATATCACAAGCGATGTTGCCGACGTCAACTCATGGGTGTTGGACTGGATGACTGAAAACACTCATTACAAGGCACCAGCCACCGAATTGCTTTGGGCCTTACCAATCAGTTCTCCACCTGACGGTGCTTGCTGTCTGTATGATGAACCTGAACTTACTAATCACTATATGCAAGTCCTCATGAAGCCGCTGAAGCCAGGACAAGCTCCAAGGACCAAGTTCCTCATGAAGGAATTGCTCTATGTGCCCAGAACAATCTACCACATTCTGACGAAGACCATGAGTCCCATCAAAGGCCATGACTCATCCGATGAAGAAATTATCGGAATGATGAAGAATATGCTTTTCAATATCATGCATGGCATCCCCATAAATTATCATGATTTCTTCATGAGGACTTTGGCGAATGTTGCACTTTCACCATTTGAGCTGAAGCCTTACGGGCTGTGGATCATGAGATTCCTCAGAACAAGGTCTTCACTCAACTACAAGGCAGATTTTCAGAATCACCTCAGCTACTTACCCCCTATTGAAGTACTCAAGCGGATAATTTCCTCATCCGATGAGAAGGGTAAGTCACCAGCTGTGATCGATGAAGGCACTCATCCATTGGATGGTCAGTTCCGCAAAGCTGCATCCTACTCCACCAATGATGACTCTGCCAGACATGATTCTGCTGCTAATGCTCCAAAGTCAAGTCCTCAAGCTACTGCTCCTCGTGTGATGACTGACCGTGAACTGCTTATAAGTCTTCACCAGTAGGTCGATCGAAATCACAAGTGGGTTAAGCGTCAGTTTGGTTCTATTCTTCACAACATGACTTCCACAAATAATGTAGTGAAGAAAAACCACTACTACCTCCATGAAGTATTTGATCGCACCTGGGCTATTTTGTCACATCTATGTGGTGAAGAAGATCTGAAGCAAATGGGCTTCAAGGAAGACTTTGACTGGTCTGCTCCTCCTCTGAAGAGATACAAGAAGGTCAAGGTTCCTCCCTTGGTGGCTAGCTCATATTCCTCATCGCGTGACACGGACGAGCATGAAGACTTGGACGACACTACAGCAGGCCCTACCACGACTCAAGACCCTGACAATGCTGGCGCTCCTCCATCATCATGATATTCTTCAGGGGCGTTAGTCCTCAGTTTCAACCCTTTTGGTCATTCGATGACAAAGGGGGAGAAATTTGAGTTAGTCTTCAAGTGGGTCTATATATGGGCATTTTTTGCTAAGTTACAACTCTCGTTCTTGATGACTTTGCTGGATTGAGTTGTAATCTTAAACTCTATGGTGGCTTGATACTTTTGATGTGTCCTTCTGCATGCTTATTCCTCATTTATGTTAATGCACGCATGCTGAATTACATCAGTCACCATATTTCATCATGCATTTCAAATTCCTCATATTATATGTCAAATGCGTGTATGAATTACAAGGTATAGGGGGAGATCTCCATGATTATACTCTTCAAGTGTGCATTGCTTCAAAAGCTAATTCCTCACTATGCACATCTTCAGGGGGAGTTCTTCTATATCTTGCAATCAAATTCCTCAATATCAGTATTTACACTTCATATGTTTATCCCCGTTGAAAACTTAACCTATATTGTCATCAATCACCAAAAAGGGGGAGATTGTAAGTGCATCTAGTGCCCCTTAGTGATTTTGGTGTATTGAAGACTTATAGGTTAAGGGACTGATGCATTTGTGAGTGTACACAGGTATATAAGTCTATGAAGAGTTTGATATTTACAGAGAATGTCGACCCCTAAAAATGAAGTTCTTCATCTGAAGACTTTGGATTTCTGAAGACTTACTGAAGACTTTGAAAGTGAAGAAATTGGTGTGACCTTGAAGACTTGGTATTCATTCGAGGAACATGAAGCGTGAAGACTTTTGTTTTTATAGTTTCATTTTCTCTTTCTTGAGTCATAGGAAACACCGTACTATTAAAATGGGTCGAGGAAATACTAAGGAAAAATTTCTATGTGATGCTCAACTCAAAATCCTACACCTACCAATCCCTTCGAGTGAAGCCATTGGAAATCTAATACAGTTCAGTCATATTCTTCAGTGACAGAGACAATGTTCTTCTGATCTCGGAGGAATTTGTTCGGACTGAGGAGTTAGGAATTCACCAGAGTGAATTTCCTACACAGTGAGGAACATGATAGCCCTGAGGATTTTGATAGTCAAAATTCCGACCGTTGCTGTGCTATGCGCCAGCGGTTCGAAAATATCTACCCACCCAACGGTCATATCAGACAAGGGCATTTATGTCTTATCATGTCGGGCTGCTCCCTAGGCTATAAATAGCCCCCCCCCCCTTCAACCACTAGCTGGTTGGCTGCTCCGAGAGAAACGGACACTTGTCATTTGAGAGCAACCCATCCTCCGAGGACTTTGAGCGAAAATCATCAAGTGAGGAAATCCCAAACCCAAACCTACAAAACCCCAAGTGATTGAGCATCACTGAAGAGATTGATCCTGCGTGGATCCGACACTTGTTTCCTTTGAAGATTGTGCTTCTTCCAGACGGTTAGGCGTCAAGGTCTAGAGCATCCAAGAGGAATTGTGGATCGCCGAGTGACCAAGTTTGTGAAGGTTCGGAAGTCACTTGAAGACTTACCACGAGTGATTGGGTGAGGTCTGTGTGACCTTAGCTCAAGGAGAATACGGTGAGGACTGTGTGTCCGGGACTGGGTGTCCTCGAGTTTAAATACTCAGCCGCTCCAACCAGATGTACAACTGAGACATCAGTTGGAACTGGTCTACCAAATCATTGTCTTCACCGAGCTAACTAGTTCTATTTCCTCAACTCTTTCATTTCCTCATGTATGTTGTTGTGTGCCTGTTCATATCTGTTTGTAGACTTTTGACTGAAGACTTTCTCAATTTCCTCAGTTCAATTTCTTCAGTCTGTCTGTCTTCATCTTGTGTTATCCTGTGTTTACGCTTTCTGTACTCTGTGCTTGTCTTCATTTCATCATGATGACTATGTTTGTGTTCTGTTATGTTCCTTTCTGAGTACTTATTCCGCTGCAAGTAGTTCTTCATTTAGGAATTTCCTCACCAGCAAATTCCTCAGTGAAGAATTCATAAAAATCGCCTATTCACCCCCCCCTCTAGTCGATATAACGCACTTTCAGATTTTTTCTTTCAAATACTCATTTTCTTTTTCAACTAAATTTAACTTCTCGACAAGAGGGTCGGTTTCAAATTCCGGTTCACATACCTCCTAGATTAAAATATCTCTATGTCAACTTGATGGCCATAATTGTCATAAATGTGAAATGCAACAAATAGTTATGAAAGAGAATTTACCACATCCGAATCATAAAGCGGGCGAGGGCGGACGGGGACGGACATCAAGACCATGGCACTATGTATAAGAAACAATCATACAAAGTAAGAAAATTATACATACCAACTATATAAATCATACAATCATACAAATAACTATATAAATCAAGTACAACATAAAAATTTGAATACCTAATAATCACTATCGGGAATGACGTGCTCATCATCATCATTAATAAATGCATCATCATCATCATCACTATCGGTAATGATGTGCTCATCATCATCATTAATAAATGCATCATCATGTGGAAGGCCACCTTTACGTAATCGTTCAAGCATTGACAGGTCATCTGCAACAGTAAATTCTTCTTCTTCGGCTCTTCTTGTTCCGGCTTAGGGGTGAAGTCGAATTCACTATCAGTGTCTACTTCAATGTTCTGGGGTGGAGTAGAGCGGTTCTTGAAACATTTTTTGGCAAGACGTGTTTTTTTGGAAGAATTCTCCTTCGTCATATGTGTCTTGGTTAATGTGAGGTTCATAATCCTCTTCATTGGGGGAGGTGGTCTAACACGTGGCGACACTTCATAAACGACATCCCAACCACTAAGATTTGGATCACTTTGACAGGCCCACGGTAGATAGAAAACTTGGGTTGCCTGTTGAGCCGTAATATAGACATCGGGAACATCCAAATGGGTGCTTTGTTTGATTTTGACTAGCCCTATATGTTCATGAGTCCTTCTAGTCTCCCTGGGCCGTAACCAATAACATCTGAAGACTACGATGTTTGGTGGGTTTTCACCATAAAATTGAAGTTCATAAATTGCTTCAACTCTTCCATAATACTCGATACCTCCTTTGCCGATAGCAGAGACACAACAATTTGTAGACTTTCGGTCGGCCATAGATAGCTCTTTGCCATAGGTACGAAAGCGATACCCGTTGATGTCGTAATTGTCAAATGAACGGACCTTGTAATCAAAACCATTACCAAAGAAATGAAAGGGTCTAATGGAAATTACCGTTTTTTGAACCAAGAGATGAAACCGGGATATTCGCCTCCTTGCTTTGCCAGAAGCTCATACTCTTCGACGGAATCCTTTTGGATCACCGCTCCATACGAGAATATGGCAATGTATCGACTGCATCAAATATCCACGAATAAGAGCAGTTCAAAGAAATTAGAGTTGCGAAACAATATACCGAGATCTTACTCGATGTACGGCCACACTTCTGTTAGGTTGTTAAAGAGATACAACGAAATGGTCCGCCATTCTTCAACACCCACTGGCTGGTGTGAGATTCCCTTTGAATAGGCTGAGGTTGGATTGACCCTTTTTAGGGTCGTCAGCATTGTACCGAGGCTTTGTATTATGCAAATGATGATTTTTGGCTTCGTAGTGTGCTGTCATGAAGTTTGCCGCCTCCTCAGTGATGAATGCCTCGGCCATCGATGCTTCTATTCTATGTTTATTTTTACATTTTGCTCGAAGCGTCTTCTGCATCCTCTCAGTTGAGTAGCACCAACGATTTTGCACGCCCCCCCAATCGTGCCTCGGTCGGGAGATGCAAAATCAAGTGTTGCATTGGATTAAAGAAGCTTGGCAGAAAGATCATCTCTAACTTGCAGATCAACTCCGGCGCCAATTGTTCATCTCTAACTTGCATTGTATTAAAGAAGCCAGACGATAGTTCTTTCGTACAAAGAACATAGAAGAAGTAGCTCAGCTCTGCCAGTACTAGCCATTCATCCTCAGGGATGAAGCCACGCAACATCACCGGCATTATCCGCTCAATCCATATGTGCCAATCATGACTTACTAGACAAAATATTTTCAATTTTTCAAGACTCGCTCCTCTCTTTAGATTTGCTGCATACCCATCTGGGAACATCAACTGCATTTTCACCCAAAAAATAATTTCCTTCATAGCTGGCCTTCCAAGATTGAACCATGCCTTTGGCTTCGTCCAGTTCCGCTTTCCTTTTGGTTCTTGCATGTTTTGTAACGGTCTATCACATAGCTCCTCTTCATCGTCTCTAGCCTTAGTATTATCCTTTAATTTCCCCTCTATGCCGAACAATGTACCAAAATTGGCTTCGGTGATATTCTTTTCAGTGTGCATCACGTTGATGTTGTGTGGGCAAAGGAGGTCTTTGAAGTAAGGCAGATCCCAGAAGCATGTCTTGTGAGTCCAGGTGCATTCCTTATTATACCCCTTGAAATACCCTGGACGCTCTGGATCTGGCTCGAGAGCGTTTAACTGATCTAGGGTCTGTTGGCCTATCAACGCAGGTGGTGCAGAGTGTTTGACAACTCTACCTTTGATGAAGTTCTTCTTGTCTTTCCTAAACTTATGGCGAGGATGTAGAAATGGTCTATGAAAGTCGAAGCAACTATACTTGTGCCCTGCCGTCAGCCAACGAAACTCAAGAGATCCCTTGCATGTGGGGAACGGGAACCTTCCATGCACACACCAGCCAACAAATACCGCATACGCCGGCAAGTCATGCGTCGAGTACATGTACCAGGCACGCATTATGAAGTTCTCTTTGCTAAAGGTGTCGTATGTCTTGAACCCATTATCCCAAGCTTCTTGCAATTCGTCCTTAAGCGGCTGCATGTACACATTCATATTCTTCCCCAGATAGTTGGGCCCTGGAATTAACAACGTCAGGAAAATGTTCTTTCTTTGCATAATC
>NC_041385.1:757711242-757782531 GCF_002162155.2 Triticum dicoccoides
ACAGCTGTATGGGGTTGCCATCTGACCAAACACACTGAACCCATCTGTGCTGATAGCAACTCAAGGATGCCTTGGATCTGCCGTTTTTTCCTTATGTAATGCATCGAAGCGCTTCCACGCTTCACCATCCGACGTGTGCACCATCATCACATTCCCATCTGCATCTAGTTCAGTTCTTTTGCCTGTTTTGTGCCATGTCATCTATTTGGCCGTCTCTTCGACCATGAAAAGACGTTGAAGTCTTGGTACGATTGGCATATACCGAAGAACATTAACGGGTATTTTGGTCTGCGTCTTCTCACCCCTACCGTTGTTTACCACAACATACCTGGAAGAATTGCAAATGGGACAATAGTTCAAGTCCTCATACAGAAGCCTAAATAAGACACATCCTTTCTCACATGCATGTATCTTCTCATAGGGCATCTTAAGAGCACGGAGGATTTTGTCTGACTGGTACAGGTTTGAAGGTAGCACAAGGCCTTTGGGTAGAAATCGTCCGAATACTGTCATCACCGCGTCGTAGCATTCTCTGCCCAAGTTGAATTGAGCCTTCAAAGCCATTATTTGTGAGATGGCATCCAGTTGACAAAGCTCAGTGTGCTCATGGAGAGGACGTTTTGAGGACTCCAACATTTCAATGAAGGCCTTTGCAGATTCCTCCATCTCCTCGTCCGAGTCCCGAGCATCGTCAAAGTCTTGCACCATGTCTGCGGTCCCGGTACCATGCTCGTCGGTGTGACGATGAACCACCTCGGCTCTGGCACGTTGGGAAGACTCACCATGTAATGTCCAGACCGTGTAATCAGGCGTACAACCAAACTTCTGCAGGTCTTTACTCATTTCAAGCTCGTCCCTCTTTTTATAGTTGTCGCACCGGGCACAGGGGCACCAGCTTAATTTCTGGCCATTTGCAAATGCGGCTCTAACAAACCCCTTGGTTTTTGTTAACCATTCCTCGATCCAAACTTTCTGACTAGTGTAACCAGTGTACATCCATGCACGATCACTCATATTGACTTCCTACTGGAGGCACAAGAAATATATACATAATTAAGCAAACCATATCCATCAGTTAATGGCGTTTGTCAGTTTTATTACATCCATGCAACCTACACGCTAATAGGTAAAGATAGGTCCTAATCCCACCCGAGTATGTGTAGATTGGGTTCGTTTTCCCAAGCTCTGCTTCAAATCCGACGTAAAATTTCGTCAGCACCTCCCCGTTGTTCTCCTGATACACATCTCGGCAATAAGCAGAGAGGATGTGTACCCGGAGAACAATAGGGAGGCACTGACGAAATTCTGCATCGGATCCGGAGCAGAGCATATGGGAAAACGAACCTAATCTACACATACTCGGGCTGTCCATGGATAACATTGGACAGTTCGAAAGAATCACGATTATAAATATGCAAATGCATGCATATTTATAGATGTAACCCTTTCAAACGGGAGACACATAGTGGTTACGCATACTGATGATTGACACCATAGCTAGCAAGTTTCATCGGCACGAAGACCAGAACATAGCAAATGAAGGGGGAAGGAGGAGATGTCATTTGTGCTCACCAACGAACGCATGGGCGGAGCTCGTCGAACACTAGACTCTCGCAACGACGAAATAACTACACATTTAAATCGAAAGATGAGTAACATAGCAAGTATTCGACACCGACGGCCACATGTACCTCGCACTGATGATACTTGCTATTTATGGTACCATCAACACCGAGGAACCCCCTAACCCACTCATTCCCGGGTAAACTAAATAGCAACTAACATCGGTGCAAGTTACATGAGGCGGTCAGCGTTGAACACTAGATCCACATCCCACAAGTGAAGCCGGCGCCCGGCGTCCCGCAACAATAGTTCTGGTGGCCGATGACGGTCGACACTACAAAAAAAAAAGAAACATCCGTGAAATTTTGGTCCAAACAAATTTTTTTTCCTGTCATACTAATGACACTTCTATGACGATAATTGTGACAAAACCCGGTATCATCATAGATGTGGTGGGCTCCTACTTCTATGACAAATAATCATGACAGAAAATGGGCTTTTCATCCTAGGCGGGCTGGAGACGTAGCTGCATGACATTCTTTGGGCCATCCATGATGGAAAAATCAGTGGTAGAAGCGAGGGCGAGGAAAATATCGGGGTGTTCCCGGTTACAGTGGGTGGTCGTGGCCGAGCGATGCATGGAGGTTTGCGCGTTTCTCTCATACACGCAAGTGCATGGATGCGAGGCGTTGGGATCTAACTGAACCCGAGCGAGGCGTTCGCCTACTGAACCTAAGCGATTGCACTGCAGGCTACGTGTTACTAAATCCGAGCGATCGATCGATGTCTGTTAACTGAACCCGATCGAGCGATTCCTTCGCTACTGCTGCTAACTAAAGCTGATCGATGCTGCCTCTGGATGAATAGTGAGCATTGCAGGGGGGTTTGGATGAACAGTTCCCGGTGGGGGTGGATGAACAGGACCCCGTGGTGTTGCCTCTGGATGAACAGGACCCCGATCGATCAAGCCGGTTGGGGCTGGATGAACAGGACCCCGTGGAGGGGTGGTTGAACAGGATCCCATGGAGAGGACTGGTTGAACAGTAGCCGGTGGAGTAGCGCACGGTGGAGGATGGATGAACAGGAGCCCGTGGATGAACAGTCGCAGGTGGAGGCTGGAGGAGGTCGACGGTGGATGAACAGTAGCCCGTGGAGGCTCGAGGAGGTCGGCGGTGGAGATGAACAGTATCCCGTGGAGTCCTGTTTTGCGGTACGCCACACCCTCCCGATGAACAGGACCCCCGTTTCAACTGTAGCGCTCCAACACAAGTCCATTTCCTCCGTTTTACGGTATGCCACACCCCTCCCGATCAACAGGACCCCGTTTTGACTGTAGGAGGTCCAACACAAGTATGTTTCCTCTATTTTGTGGCACACCAGACCCCTCCCGATCAACAGGACCCCTGTTTTGAACGTGGCCGGTCGAACACAAGGCTGTTTCCTCCGTTCTGCGGTACGCCAGGCCTCGTTTCCATCGGCTGTTCCGTCCAAGCCCTCCCGATGAACACGACGACACATTCCGTTCCGACCCAGCCGGTTGGCTCCCCATGAACACGACGACGATGCAGTTTCTTCGTTCTGACCCAGCCATGTACACGAGCCCTGGCCGTACGTATGTGCGAGTAGGCGTTCGAGACCCCGCCCGTATGTACGTGCATGCCCGTATTTTCTTTCTTGCACACTGGTCGATGTACGTACGTGTACATGCTACGTGTGCGCCTCTACTACGACACGTGCGCGCCTCTACATCGACCAGTATGTACGTACACGTTCACGGCCAGAATGACAACGCTACGTATGCTTCGACCAGGTGGGTCCTGACTATCAGGCACTTCCTTGCGTGCGAAGATGTAGCTGGTGGGTCCCAATAGTCAGGGGGGCGAATCATTTTTTTGCACGGACGCACTTCCTTGCATGCGAAGATGTAGCTGGTGGGTCCCAGCAGTCGGGAGAAAACATTTTTTTCACGAAATATGGTGGCCCGTCCAGTGGGTCCCAGCTGTCAGGTGGAGGAATAATTATTTTGCACGTAGTAAGGAGGCACTTCCTTGCGGCCGTTGTGGACCCAGCTGTCAGCCTCTACACGTACAGTATTCTTCCGATGGAAGTCGTTCGTTGACCATGTTGACCACGTCGTGCCGAGAGCACTAGGGCGGTGGATGACGACGAGACCTAGGAAGGGGACGACGCGGCAGTGGAAGCCCGCGCGGAGAGGTGTACGAGGGTTCACTGGTTTGGCTGCAGTGTGAGGCTGCCGTCGCTGCCGGGCCTGGCCAGCAGTGGGAATAGTAGGGGGCGATGAGGCCTCTGCGGCAGCACAGCCGGCCACGGGAGGCAGGAGCATGCGGCACAATCGGCGCTGCTTTGGGCGGCTGGAGCAAGAAGACTAGAGGTTGAAGAAGCACTACGTCCATTGGATGGACATCATACGGTCACTAGACCTAGAATCGTTCATATTGACTAAGTTGACAAAGCCCTTCGTCCCAGTCAACTTAGTAGGCCCACAAGTCAGCCTCCCACCAAGGAGGGTCCCAGGTAGCAGGGGGAGTATTCATTTTGTTGTGCATAATAAAGAGGCACTTCCGATGGGTCTGAGCTGACAGTGGGGGGAACGTTTTTTTCGCGAAATACGGTGGCCCGTCCGGCGGGTGCCAATAGTCAGGGGGAAAATGTTTTTTTTTTTGCGAAATACGGTGGCCCGTCCGGTGGGTCCCTGCTGTCAGGTGGAGGAATAATTATTTTGCGCGTAATAAGGAGGCACTTCCTTGCGGCTGCCGTGGACTCAGCTGTCAGCCTCTCCACGTACAGTACTCTTCCGATGGAAGTCGGTCGTTCACCACATTGACCACGCCGCACCGAGAGCACCACGACGGTGGACGATGGTGAGGCCTAGGAATGGGACGACGCGGAGCCGGGGAATACGCGACAGTGGATACCCACGCGGAGAGGAGTACGAGGGTTCATTGGTTCGGCTGCGGTGTGAGGCTGTCGTCACCACAGAATAACAGTGGGTGTGGGTGAGTGGAGGGGTGGCCTGGCCAGCGGTGGGAGTAGTAGTGGGCAGTGAGGCCTCAGCAGCAGCACAACCGGCCACGGGAGGCAGGAGCAGGCGGCACGACCGGCGCTGCTTTGGGCGGCTCGAGCAAGAAGACTAGAGGTTGAAGAATCACTACGACCGTTGGATGGACATCATACGGTCACTGAAGCTAGAATCATTCATATATTGACAAAGTTGACAAAGCCCTCCGTCCCCGTCAACTTAGTAGGCCCACAAGTCAGCCTCCCACTATGGTGGGTCCCAGCTGGCAGGGGGTATTCATTTTTTTATGCACAATAAGAAGGCACTTCCTTGCATGCGAAGATATAGTTGGTGGGTCCGACCTATCAGCGGAGGGAACTTTTTTCGCGAAATACAGAGGCCCTTCCGGCGGGTCCCAGATGTCAGGTGGAGGAATTATTATTTTGCGCGTAATAAGGAGGCATTTCCTTGTGTGCGGTCGTGGACCCAGTTGTCAGCCTCTCCACGTACAGTCCACTTTCGATGGATGTCGTTCGTTGACCATGTTGACCACGTCACGCCGAGATCACCAGGGCGGTGGATGACGGCGAGGCCTACGAAGGGAAGTACACGGAGCCAGGGAAGACACGACAGTGGCTGCCCACGCGGTGGAGAGTACGAGGGTTGACTGGTTCGGCTGCCGGCGCCAGAAAATAACAGGAGGTGTGGGTGAGTAGAGGGATAGACATGCCAGGGATGCGAGTATGATGGGGCCGTGAGGCCTGACCGGCAGCACAGCCGGCCATGGGAGGTGGGAGCAGGTGGTTCCGATGGCGCTAGTTTGGGCGGCTGGGGCAGGAAGATATCAAACTGAAGAAGCACGATTGCCGTTAGATTGACATCTAACGGTGTGACGCTGGTAGAGTCGATTGTTCATTAAGTTTCTTTTTTTGAGAAACCTTATGTACGCATGAACTTAGTAGGCCCACAAGTCTGCCTCCAAAGTTGTGGCAGACAACATAGAGCCCCTTTGCTATTTTTTAAATAATTTATAGCCCATTTGCTAATTCTTAAGTAATTTATTACAACCCATTTTCTGCCTAGGACCACGGTCAAAAAGTTCAACCTTATTTTGCATATTTCGGTGGAGTCCGAACTGTTGTAATCCCGAAATGATAAACATTTTTTTAAGAACTTGTTGATTTGCCAAAAAAAATTGTTTTGTTTTTGTAAGCAAATAAGACGTGGGGCAATTGAGTTGGTTTAGAGTAAAACCAGTGGTAAAAAAATGAGCGCTGGGAGAGAAACAACAACAAAAATAAGGATGTAAATATGAAAAGGGAATTTTATGTATTTTCAATATAATGATACGTGTATATGAACTAGTAAAACTATAGGTGGAGATTAGAAAACGGATGTAGGACATGCGTTTCAAGAGGAAAATAGAACTGGGTTGTGTGTTTGATTCAGTAAAAACACTGCATGTGGATGTTGTAAGACAAAATAGAACTAAAGTTGGCAGGCCAGAGGCCAGTCGATACCTGCTGGATCTTTGTGCCCGTTGTTGTCATGGGCTGGGCCTGTTAAAACAAATCCAAGCCTGGGCAGTCTATAGCCCAGTTGAAACTTGCTCGACCTGAAAAAACAAAATACATGCTCAATAAACAAGAGAATTCTGCAAGTACAGACTGATAACTGGGATGCAGTAGGGATATTGTTTTTTCATCGTGATAATAAGTGCATGCACTTGTTTCAAAAAATTTGGAGAACTGGGAATTTGAACAGCAGGTGCTTATGCTACCCACCAAATAAAAATCAGGTGCCCGAATATTCGTTTTGAAACAAATGATTCAGCTTTATATCCGCATCGACCCTCGACATGATGGTTGGAAGCAAATACAAGGTCATACCAAAAGATCGTTAACAACAATACCAACTTGCGGACGACAAGGTAGTACAAGTACCAACACCAAACTAACTTATAACCTTTTTACTCCTAGCCCTAGTGTTTGTCTGGTAGAAAATCTTGCAGAGGACCAGCTCCCGCTCCTTCTCTTGCTCCAGGTCCCCGAGGTGGTACTGGTGCATCACCCAGCTGGTCGAAGTTCTTGTTGGTATGCAACACCAGAACCTTTTTGCTGCCCGTCTGTCGGCCGTTGACCATCACCGGAAAGGTATTGCCGGTCTTGTGCCACATCGCCTGCATGCCGCATTCCGACTGTATCTTGCGACGCGTCCACGTGCCCCGTTTGAATGCCCTGGAATTCTGCTGGAAGAAATGCTTGCTTAGGCCACTCAGTGTGATACCTGCAGTATTGTCTAATACAAGTTTTAGTGTACGTAGTTGGCATTTTCATAACATCTTTGGCATGTTGCAGTCACTTGTTTCACTTTTTATTAACTGTCAAATTGTAATTGCTTCACCAGGTCTGCATCTAAAAAGAAAAATAGAGCTATAAACAAAGAAATATGTTTGTGCAAGTAGACGGTCGATCAGTGTCTTACCTGGAAGTTTCTCAGGATGGGTGTAGCATATGTCGTGCTCGCTGTTGATGGTTGGTATGAACAAATCGATGAGAGGGTGAGATCTCGCGCTGTCCGCACTCACTTTGGCCTCAAGGTGCTCGATCAGCTCCTGATCCGTGGGATCGAACTTGACACCAGCCGGCAGCACCGGCCAATCCTTCTTCGACTTGCATCGGTTAATTCCAGTTATATGGTACTCAATGTATGATCAATCGACTGTTTTAAGTGAATGATGAAAGATTTTGACAGATAAGTGGTACTCCAAATCTGAAGTCCAGAATACCCGAACACGCCGCCGTGATTCTTGTGTCACCTCACGCGCAGCGTGTTGTCACGTCAATTCAATGGGTGGACATGATGAATAATTTGACCAACGTATACTAGTACTGCTACTATACTACTTACTAGTCGTATTTAGTGTCACATTTTAACCATAGGTTTAACTAACAAGTACGCACTTGAAGCCTAATTGATCATTATCAGTACATCCTACGCAGGTGAGTTAGGATGCACTTGATCCCAGGAAGGTATCTATCCTTCAAACCAAAGGAGTGCTTCAAACTAATAATAGTACATAATATCCAACAAAAGAGGGTCGTGCTACAGCAGGAGAATACATGGCTCAGTCTAGATAGCAGTACGAATCAAGTTGTACATATTTGTTGTTGGCATGAACCACATCGCCGCATGTCGGGTTTGCAAAAGCCATCCATCGCATGAAAGCTTGATGCCTTTCACACACTGAAGATTATCTGGCAACAAGCTGTGTTGACGAATCTCTGGATATGGTGATTCATGAAACCCATGGTATGATGTGTAAACACAGTCCCCCCTAGCAAATGGAAGTCGCATAGCACGGTAATTATCGCCGGTGATATGATCGATGATTGGTTGGATGATCGGATAATTGAGACCGAGGAACATGGAGTGGTTGCCGAGGCTGTAAACCCGCCTCCAGTTGAATACGCCTGGCCCAACGGAGCTAGGATCTTTCTCGAACACGAAGCAGCCATAGCCATCAATGTCACGAACGCCCCATGCTTTGTACTGCATGTGGTTTGATGTAATGGTTTGGTCAATTTGGTACGTGCGAATGAGCATCAAATGACCGCCGTCAGCTGAACGAGCGATAAACCACCACCCATCGGCTGATATGATTCCAGGTCCTAGAATCATGAAGGCCAGCGTATTTGCCTGCTGCAACAATTCAAATTGGAGACCAAAAGGACAAAAATAAACAATCATGTTTAGAGTATGTGTGGAATTAAGATTATTATAACAATGACACATATCATAGACAGAGAGTTGCAATGTCGTGGTCATAATCATACCCCAAGTTAAAAAAAATAAGCCAATGGCTTTCATATTCTAGCAATATGTCATGGTTCAAATATCATGTAACAATGAGAGGAAAACAAATATGAAAGAGCCTACTCATACTCTACCATAGCACTTACTACTACTGTTCTCATATCAACTCTAAGAAATAACATGCGTTGTTATAAAAATCTTGGAAATGAGAGTAACATATAGCAATCATGATGTTATGCTCATAATATCTATTCTAACAATCATTAGATGCCAATTGCTCTCATATCAACTCTAACAATAACATGTGTGGTCATTAAAAACTAGGAAATGAGAGGAACATATAGCAATGATGTGGTTATAGACATACTATGTATTCTAAATTCATAACAATCAACAGACAGTCATATTCATAAGGTAAAGATGAGATGAGATAGAATAATTACACGACGATAGATTCCACCAGTATAGGCAGTCAATCTGTGCGTCGACCGCGTAAACGATGCCATCATGCACTATAGCATCAGACAGAAATGTTGCCTCAATAGGATTGACGATGAGCCATAACCATGTATGGCGACCGGATTCCAGATAGACTAATCCCATGTCGAACAAGGCAATGAGCTTGTAATCCATGTAGTCTTCTGATGGTGTGGGCACTTCGTAGATTACAACTTTCAGCAAACAGAGGTCGAGCCAAAAGCTTGACGCGTCTCATGCGTAGTAGGCAGGAGTGTCCGGTGGGCCGCGAGGCTCGATGGCGGTAGTATGCAATGATGGAAGGGTGATCTCTTGCTGGGTGTAGATATCCACGAGACACCAGGGACTACCAAATTGGTGGATGAGGACGATCCAGTTGGCCTTCATGCCCGCCCAGTAGTGGTCGCGCATGAAGGACAGTTGGACGGGTAGTGGTAGCATGTCGAGGGCACCACGGCAACCTCTGTAGGATCGTCAAGTCGGTGTCTGGGCCACCTGCGAGGATCGGGTATCATCAAGTAGGGTGTCTTGAAAAGAGTCGGCCGGTTGCAGAGGAGTAGATGGTACAAACACACCAAGCATGCGGCCAGACTGACGGTGATGAGTAGGTCCATACGATTACAGATCTGCTCCAAGAGAACATCGGGGAGGGAATTCCAATCGCGGCTCTCCATGTCAGTCGGTTCTGGCATTGGGGTTTTCGGTGCCTGCGAGCCAGCAGGGAAGTGGATTCAGGCGGGCGAGCGAAGAAGCTTCTCCTCGTGTGGCCGAGCAGTGAGCGGGGGGATATGGTACGCGTGAGCTACCAAGGAAGATGTCGCCGGCGGGCGAGCAGTGAGCGGGGGTAAATGGTGTGTGGCCGACGATGGGGAAGAGAGGAGGAAGAAGAAGAGAGGAGGAAGAAGAGTGGAAGACGGGGAAGAAAGTGCATCAAATCTCAATTCTACTAGTACTACTACCAGGATATACCGTCCTTCGGAGTGTAAATAGTTACACCGATGACATGTGGGTCTACCACAAGAGGGCCCATATGTCAGTTAATGGAGGACAGAGGTGCGTAGGCGTATTTGCGGAAGCGTGCTCTACTGGCAAACATGATGGCAGTACTGGGTAAGGCTGATTTAGTAACACCAACACGCCGGTTCAGCTTATTAATTAAGTGTCCCATCTGCTGCAGCGTGTATTGTCACTTCACTGCGAAGACTAGTT
The DNA here is from genome assembly GCF_002162155.2 of Triticum dicoccoides. NCBI lineage: Eukaryota > Viridiplantae > Streptophyta > Magnoliopsida > Poales > Poaceae > Triticum > Triticum dicoccoides. The sequence goes on from NC_041385.1 coordinate 757,721,327, forward strand.
GAATAGTTCTCTCTGACCGAGATGGGGAATAATGGATCGCGAAGACTTCCTTTCTACAATATCCCTATGCATCTACACTCACTTCACTCATTTTGCTCCGTACGTAGTCACTTGTTGAAATCTATAGAAAGACAAATACTCCATATTTGGGAACAGAGGGAGGCTTTTACTCCGTATTTGGGAACAGAGGGAGGCTTTTACTCCATATTTGGAAACAGAGGGAGTGTCACCATATGGAGGGAACAGAGGAAGCTTGAAATATGAACATGTCAATGGGAGGGAGTAAGCCCCATGCATGCATGCATGCATGCATGCAACATGCAACATGCAACACTCACACTCACACATGGACGCATGCAACACTCACGCAACCATGTGGCACACATCACAGGACGCAACGCACACGCTCACGCTCAAGTGCTCAACCTACTCCCTACGTCGGTGAAGGAATATACATTTAGAGATTTACACATTGACCAGGGCATAATCAATGCCCAAAAGTAGCAGATTTATGTGTGCATGCGACCATTGAGAGAAAAAGATTAAATGAAGACCGTTGCATGCTGTAATTAAGGATAGACATGTAGCCTATCCTAGAGCACAAGTTGGTGCATTAGTCAATCAATATCAATTTAGATTAAAGGCTAAATGCATTGCAAGTGTAGATGTACTTACAATCTTTGTTTTTTAGCCGATGTACACTCTTTGTTGGAAGACCGAGGGAGTACACATGCATGCAGTCACATACACAGCCAGGATGGTTCGCTCGCAAGGGTTGGACTCCTATCGCACCTGCGTAAAGTTTTGTTTAACTGATTTCTTTGCTCTGCCAACTGACAAGTGGGACCCAGAAACTAGGTGATAATTTGACCAGTCAACAAAGTGGCACGCCGGCTATGTGGCCGGTCAGTAGGGTGCAATGCGGTGCTCTATGATGAGCTAGTGATCGTATAATCCCCGCAAAACTATAATATACTAGTCGCTAACCCGTGCATTCGAACGGGCTAGTTAATTAATATTGCATTTGGATGTATATTGAGGTAGTTGGACGTACCCATCTTAATTAATAAAGTGGCACCTAAAAATAGTTTACGCTGAGATAACATAATATAAGCACATTATAAGTATGAGGAAGGAAGATTGATTTTTTTATCTCATCTCAGTAGGGTGTTAAGTCGATTAACTACTGCCTACTTGCATAGACCTAGTCATGCGGCGTGCTTAGCAAATCTTATGTTTTCCTCGGTGAGAAACGATTGCTTCCTTTGTAAATTCAATCTAGGAAAAGCAATAAAAGAATATTGTTACTTTCTTCGTATGTTTGCATTGCCTCTTCATATATCCTTCATATAAATTGGGTCAAGAAAACAGTTGGTAAACAAATGACACACCATATCCAAGTGAGATATGTAGCTAAGAAACAGTAGAACAAATAAGTTGAAATTAAAGAAAGAACACATTTATCACATCTGGAATTTGAAGAATGCCACAACCTCTAGAGAGATTTTGTGAACATCATACCAAAGATCCTTACATATAGTGATTTTATTACATGAACTTGAACCACATATTTGCATATATGTAGAATTTAAATTTGGGACTTGGATAGTATACATGTACAACATCGATGATAGACTTACGCGAAAAATGTACTTCAAATTTTAATTACAGGCCACATCGTGCTATTGTGCGTTTTTATTGAACAAATAGGCCGGGACGGTCACTCCAGATTTTCCTCTTGTATAAGCCGCCATATTTTGCTTAGATATAAGAGGAACTTTAAATGGTTTGGTCATTGTCATCGTGATTTTTGCAGCAGTTCATAATACAAATACAAATTAAAAAAAATGAATAACGCGGGAGCATTGGACTTGTACGTCTACTGCTAGTCATAGGCATGCATTTTGCAAAGACCAGCTCAAATAAGAGAAATTATTCAGTCTAGTTTTCATCTGGTACTGTGTGAAGGAAGAATGAATAAAACACGGAATATTTGTTTCCTCATTTAAAATTAAAAACGAACTCATACCTCATCGACCATCGATCCTCACCACCTGTATTCATCCTTGGTCATGACGCAGTGCAAGCAACAACTTTGTGTCCGCCATCACCATGCATGCTGAAAGTGGATTAGAAAAATTACTGAGATATTGGAAATTGGCGGATTTGTAGCACATATGGCCGCATCTCAATTTGGTTAGCACGGTCCAATGCAAAACTGCCAATTGCCTGTCGGTTGTCATTAAGTACCTACAGTTGCACACATGGGCTTTGAGTCTTGACTCGTCTAGGCATGACAGCCACCACAGGTGACTCTGGCGATTGTCCAAACTTAGATCACCGGTTGACTTCTTGTACACAACCCACATGAATATAAACTGAAGAGAGAGAATGTGAACAAATTTAATAATTTATATCTAAAGGGCGTTTGATTTACTAATGGAGAAGACAAAGACACCAGAAAAATAAACAACTGATTTAAAGTGCTGGATAACAATTGATCCGACAAAATGCGTGATAACATGATATATGCTTCACATGATATAGGCTTCATGTGTTGTCAAAGAGACGAAGACAGCCAGATTGATTTGCTAATCCAGCAACATCATTAGCTATACTAATTGAAATGATCTGGCACAATGAAACATCAGATTGGTTCCAGTAACTGGCTGAATGACGAACCCTCACGAAAATGCATTAAATTCGCATGTGGGTAATTACACCTGCAAGGGAAATCGTGCACACCACTTAGTTTTAAGTTCAAATGCAGTCTGGAACGGAAATACTAAATTCTAAGGGATGAAGCCATCATCTCAAGATGCCACACCTTCTCATCCTTCGGTGCAAGCTCCAGTGCTACAAAAGCCACAAAAACGAAATAAATGCTTTGAACTCGGATGCGCAAGAGACAGCACGTACCAGTTCTATCTGAATGACCTGTGGTCATTGATCCAAGAAAAAAGCAACATTTTCTTTCAATTTAAGGTACACAGTCTATCTGTGCTTGGCCACTCACGATATTGTATGGCTGCGATTGAGATATTGGACTTCTCTACGGGGATATATACATGGGATGAGATGGACAGATCTGATCGAGGGAGATCTCTAAAGTTGGTATATGTTTTGTTAACCAAGGTCTCCTTTTCTCATGTGTAGTTACTTTTTTTGTGGCTGTGTAAATAACACTAACCTAGAAATCTCTAAACCTGTTACGTTTTGTTGGCCAAGGATTCATTTTTTTCACGTTTAGTAATTCTTTTTGCGGATATGTAGATCAATACTAATTGACGGAAATTTCTAATGTTACTATGTTTTGTTGGCCAACACTGTTTCCTTCAACACTAACCGAGGGAAATCTGTGATGATAATATATTTTGTTGGCCAAGGACTGTTTTCTTTCACATGTAGCATTAGTTTTTTTTCAGTTGAGTATATAATACTCTTTCTTTGATCCAAGCCATTATACTGCGGTGCCACATGATCGATGGTCTATGACGCTACAGGTGTGACTAAAATCACTGTACACACGTGTATATAATATATGGGTATGTATAAACACATGTATTATTTAGCATACCACATATGAATAGTAGTCAACTGAAAGGAGGAACTACCTAAAAAAATTCTTAAAGCAAATCAAACAACATGGTTCACATTGTATATCTATTATCATGGTTGAGATCACAAATCTGAGTTAGTGGCATGATACGAACACGTAAATTTTATTACATTTGCTGAGAACCATAATCTCACGTCAAAACACATTACTAACTAAATTGGTATCTGCAAATGATAATATATGAAGCAACATGACAGGATTATTTAGACAGCCTGAAAAGTAACGATTCTAAAACACAAATAAGCCATTAAAGCTTTTTTGTCGGGACTTTAGGGATGATGCAAACTCCACTATGCATACTGACCGGTGAGTAAAAGCAGAATCGAGATACTTACATGTCAGAATGTGGAACGCAAGACAACATTCCTGCTTTGAACGCCACAATCTTGATCTTTTAATTACCACCAGGGTTGCTTGCATCAATATGGAAAAAGCAAAAAAAAAAACTGAAAGGTTCCATGAGAAGCATCGGATTATATGGAGATCTACTGGAAAAACAAATGGATCAAATCTGTTAAGTCGTAGTGCAACACACCACTGATTCTTTTTCCTCATGAGAGACACATTGCCTATGTCCGAGACACCAATTCATATGTTATGGGGGATGGGTCAGCAGACAGATAGAGAAAGATCGATTTAGCAGCCTAGTCATTATCTCGCCCTCAGCCTTCCATAGCCATCATTGTTTGTTTTACCTTATTCTCATTGGTCTCCATGCAGCCATTGTTGCCGCCATAGCAAGTACGAATGGCATCCTCCTCGTCGACCAAACTTGTCTCTCCTGGCGGCTCCCTTTTTAGCTGCAGTTTTCTCCTCGAGCTGGTGCTGTAATCGTGGCTATACTCCATTGTTTACTCATCTCGAATCTGTGGTGATGCATCCCAACAGTATCTCTCCCTGCCTGTTTCTGCATTTTCAGTTCATGGGAAAATTGGATAAAGTGATCTAAAACATTGAAAGAACCTTTGAGAAAAGGAAACATTGACAACACAGATAATGTAACAGCGGAAAGGTAAGACAATATAAGTTTCCGCTAAAAGTTTCTGCATATTTTAGTTCTGTCACTTTTCCAATCATGAACAACACTGTCTCACGTTGCACATGCAAAGCCACACAATTGACTTCTTGCTTTCTTACAGGCTTTGGTTACTTCTTGCCTTCTCCTACCATGTCTGTAAGGTAACCCCTTGTATTGAATCATAATAGGGGACATATTTGTATTGGGATGGCTGGGCAAGATATAGGGGTTGTGGTTACAAATCAAACCGATTATAGATTTATTACAAACTCGTTTTATTTATAACAGTTTTTGCATGCATCTGCACTTACATAATCTGGGACTGCAAAGATAAACACTTTTTGTGCGACGAATCCATGAAGTATCTATTCAAAACCGTAGATTTCAAGACTCCAAAGAGAATGACATGGACTGAAAGTTGTTGTGAACATAGAAGGCAATATATCAAACATCAGGTTTGAGGACGTATCGTAATCACCTAGTTCAAACCTACATGATTAATAGCATTGAGTGTATCTGTTTTTTTCAAGAAGAAAAAAGTTACTGCTTCATCTGGAGATACATACATATGAGCGTACGTCAAGGATGTTGAGACCAAACCAAGTAGGAGCAGAATATGAATCTACCTCTGGCCAATAGTTGCCCTCACGACGCTTCACCTTCTGTAAGCCAACTTCCAAAGGGAAATAAGGTATGTGAAAGAACATGAAGAATGTGAAAGAGAAAAATGCTCCAAGCCAACTACAGCCATGACCTGGAAACCTTGTCAATAAATCCTTCTTCTCAAGCGACAATCAAAACTATGGTACTTCTTTGCTTCAGACCCTGCAGACAGTAAAATAATATCGTCGAGATATTATAAAACTTGTATTCTGTTCGAGCTAGAAAGTTTACTTTGTGTGACTCGGAGCAATTTTGCTACAGACCAAAACAAATTCAAACTCTATAAATTCCCCCAATCAAAGCGTTAATTCCTGCTACCATTAAGCCATTGATCTTGCTCCAAGCTCCAGGTGCACCAAGTCCCCATCGTACTGCTTGAAGACTTCTCTCATGGATCATGGGGATCAACAGAAAAGATTCGAACCCAATAAATTTCCAAGCAAGCAAATCAATGCGCTAATTCCTTGCTAGCGTTAAGCCATCTTCCTCCTAGCTGCAGCTGCAGTGGGTCCCCATCGTACCACTTCAAAACTTCTTCTCTCATGGGGTTCAACCAGAGCGCTCCTTGTAGGAAACTGGGCAAGAAGAACGTGATCAGTAGGGGAAACCTGGAAACAAAGGGGCAACGCCTGGCAGTTGGAGAGCGGCCAAGCTAGGCGATATCTGACAACTCATCTGTGGAGAGATGCACGCGGCGGCTTCGATCATCAAATTAGTGGCCATTAGAAAGAGGCAGATGTATACCTTTTTTTCCCTTCTCTTTTCCTACATAACCGAGGAGATCTGGTCGTTGCCAATAGAGGGAGAGGCTTTGGAAACGTACGTTTGGTGCAGAGCGACGTATGCAATGCAAACTTTTTTTTTGACAGAGCGCATGCAATGCAAACTTTATTTATCGGATGGGAGGGAATTAGATCGGATGGACAATATTCTCTTATCTTTAGGGTTAAAAAACGTGGAGCCTAAGTTAGGCCCATTATCTGATTATGAGTAAAGTGGAATTTGTATGGAGTCTCTAATCAGATCTACACCGTAATAACTTGGTCCCACCAGTTGAACGGCTCCTAATTTCTAATTAACATGGTAATTACTTGGGAGTCTATAATTAGTATAGGTAGGTATAGAGGTATAGATAGATAGATATAGATAGATAATGACCGTAAAGAGCGTATTATTACATACATTGACCGCCAGTGTATTTTTCTCGTTTCAAATTAAGCCATATTAACCAGAAAGGACACAGTATGGACTAGTACTAGTAATGCTTTGATGTGTCCCATCAACTCACCGAACGAGGAGAAGCTTGCTTACTACGCCTCTCCCTCGCCCACGCGCCCGGTGGTTCGCAGGATGAGGAGAGGGTTTTGACTACGGCGCCCTCTCCCTCTCCCTCGCCCTTGCCCTCGCGGTGGGCGTGCAACAGCTCAATCGGTGTCAGATTGCCAAAAGCATATTGTACTGTAGTATCATCATTGTTGGACCTTTCGAAGAGGCGAAGAGCCAAGTGCAAGGTTCACACGAGTACGAACTGTTGAACCTCCCAAAGAGGCAAAGAGCCAAGCGCAAGGTTTTATAGGAGTTGTCGTCCTAGTAGGAGTGTACTAAAACTATGGCGAACGATGCTACTGTATGATGCCGCCACATCACGTATATCCAAAGTTGTGCCACCTTTTTTTCTCAAAGAGCGTGTTGGAGCCCGTGCAACAACCACACAAGTTGCACGTACACATAACAAATTTACTAGTAATAAATTCTAAAGGACAAATGCCAGTATGCCACACAAGTTCATCTCCAATTCATGTGATAAATTTGTGCCCGACTAGTCTACATATATTCACAGCGCTACCGTTCACAATTTACCATACTCCACTTACACATTATAGATGGGCTACATGTCCTCCTCCAGGTTCCAGTCTCAGGTGTTCTTCATGGATGGCACGATCCATAGCGGTGGGCAACGGGAATCATTGTCGCAGCTTTCTAGTCCGGTTCCACACGATGGAGACTCATCCAAGCTGAAGCGGCATAAATCAGGGATAGCGTGTCCCAGCATGTCGTTCATCCGGCGGTGCGCACTGAAGACACAACCATGCTTCATGAATGGCAGGCCTTCCGTGTCGTGCACGGAAGATGGCATCCGCTTCACAAAGGGGTAGCTGTCCCCAATGAAAAGCGAGTACTCTCCAAGAGTGTTCCTCGGCACCCACGTAGCATCACGGGGGTCGAACTCGGCGCCGTTCATCTGGTACATGCGACATCTCAGATCTAGACACATGGTGACGTACATAGTCAAGGTCCATGCATAATAATGTTGTGCTCAAATATGGTGGTCAATAATACCGTGCAACAAATAGTACTACTCCAGTATAGAGGAAGTAAAATAACCGGCTTATTATATACAGCCACTCTTGGCTACATGGATGAGATAGTAAGACATGGAAAAACAAAAATGGTGGTAGCTAGTAGGTTCAAGTCTTCAAGGGCCTAGCTAGCTATATGCATCCTCCAAGGTAAAAAGTACTCCTACTAGTACTAGTAAGTACTAGTACAACAATGAAAGAGAAGGCGAGAGGGTTAAAAATGGAATACCTGGGTAGATGGTGAGGGTCCGATCGTGGTAGATTGTGTGATCATGTTGCACATCAGTGGTACCATGGGTAACGACTGCTAAGATAGTTGATCTCAATATGCCAAAGTCAGCTACAAGGTTCCAAATTAGACCGAATCGCGGATGCAAATGCACATCTAGGATCGGCGATCTTATTTTGATCGGGGGATGACTGGTCCCTGCAAAATAATGAAGTACCGTTAGGGGTGCAAATGATGGTTTGTGCATTCCGTTTATAATCTCCCGTACCATAGTATGGCAACCAGATGAAACAAGTTCCCTGGCTTGTCACCGCGAAGATGCGGCCTAGATGGCACACGACGTCTTCGGGCGTGTAGGGGTGAAAATCTGCCGCCGCCAACATGCGCCAGCCTCTGCCGTTACTGCCTCTTGCATTGATGGCAATCCTTATGTCGAACACCGCGATGAGGTAGTAACCATCGTAGCCGTGTCGCTGTGTCGGCGGGTTTGCAATTGCTATCTTCTTCAGTCTCATCTAGGCATCATCATACGTATTCAAGCCCAACCATTCCGGAAGGCCGATCCCAATGGTGGAGAAGGGGTCTACCAGAACGGCCGCACTACTATGGATGTTGTGCAAAATGATGGTGGTATCCGGCAGGAGGTATGCAAGCCAATCTTCGTTGGCACCGACCCAAACCTATATATAAGACGGTGGGCAGTAGAGAAATTACGGGATGGAAATGGAATAACTAAGTACGACATGATCAAACTCCATCACTGACCTGCTCATCGGACAAAATCTGATTACCTCTCAACATCGGCAACTCTAGCAGAGTCAACATGCAACCATGGCCAGGAAGCGGTGGATTGTTTGAAGGATTGTCCCATAGAAGAACCTTCTCCTCGAGGACGCATGGAAGACCAACAACCATGGCTTTTTCCCAAGACTGTTTAAGCACCGTCTTGAAAAAGTTGGTGCAGGAAGCACCGAGTCTTGCGGCGGTGAGGACATCGGAGCGGCGTGCGATTTCTCCCAGAGGATCGGCGTCCAAGGTCTCCCAGCCCCGACGAGGAGGAGAACCGCCTGTTGAATCCATGGGAGCAGCGACGAACTGCCTTCTCTTCGGGGGGAGGGGAACTGGCAAGGAGGAGATAAGAGTGTAGTAACCGCAGGGCCTCATCCCTTCCAACTGTAGATCATTCCTTAGCGAAGGGGTGAGGCTATTATTTACTATTACTAGTACTGGCATTATGGGACGTTATGAGATTGCATTATACTGTAAATAATAGCACTAGTAAGAAATTTTTGGCACTAGGTAGTAGTTTTTGCTGTGGATTAAGAAATTTTGGGTATGTTTTTGCTATTTTTTGTACACGCCAGCTAGTGTCAAAAAACGTCTTACATTATGTGACGGAGGAGTACGTACTCGTACTGTAGTAGTACTAGTACTACTTTTTCTCAACTAGTAGTGTGGTGTACTGTACTTCTAGTCTAGTCTAGTATAGTGCACCAGTTTTTAACTCTTGAATCTCACGGCCAAGGAGCTACAGTTGGAACTGGAGGGTACTACTGTTCTCTAGAACCATTGCTGTACTATCAATTTAGGGAAAGTACACCTGCGTAGTGGCCTAGTGGGTACTCTCGGTGCTCTATTCAGCCGCTCCTCTCACGTAGCTGGCCTACTCAGCCACTCCTCTCACGCACACACTAGCAGCCTGTTTATCAACGACGGTTACTGCGGGGGCAGAACATTTGAGTTATTTGATACAGCGAGACTAGGCTTTTCGCTTCCATTTGTGGAGGTGTAATGGATCTCGTCGAACTTTGTTAGTAGTTCCTTCTTTATGAATAAGATGAAGCAAAGCTTTTGCCTCCGTTTCAAAAAAAACACGTCAAGAGGAATTTATTTTATAGTAGAGCCGATAATGGAGTGAAGTCCATGCATGCAACGCCACAAGCTACAGAGTAGTAGTAGAGCACTTTACATACAGAGCCATATTGCACAATTCCCAATGCCCTGCTAGGCTTTTTCGGCTCCTCGGGCTTAATTGGGAGGCGCTAGTTTAAATATGCTACTAGCTGATGAGGAAGCTGCAAGCAAGGTGCGGCTAGGGCGATCACGCGAGCCACGGTATGCTAGGAAGGAAAACCTGTTCACGTGGCTAGGCTATCCAGTGCACCCAGATTGTGGTGCCGCACGTCCGTTTGACTTCAAAACTCAAACTACCCGTGTAAAATATTGGCTCGCAGTGAAGTTACTATTTAAAAAAAAGGCCGCCGTGCGTTCGGCCGGGATCGAACCCACAAAATGAGGTATACACTCCCGCGACCACTAGTAGTACTCATTGGAGTACAACGCAATCTAGAATCGCCTTTTGTTGCTAGTAGTACATTGTTCCTTACAAGAAACCCCTAATAATGCAAGAAACCACTAATAATGCCAAGAAACTACTACCACTTGCATACGTGGCAGACTTAAGATAAGACTACCTTATCAACCATTGTACGTGCTCTTACCAACCATCCCTACCAAGAAACGACTACTCTACAAAGTGCCGTTATAGGCACGTTTCAACCCATGTCCCTGTTTGGATACAAATGTTGTCAATCTAACCTTGCCATCCAAACACCACTTTGGTTAGAGTTAGTTCAGGGTTAGAATCTAACTCTAATCTCTGACAGGGACCATGTCGCCCATTAAGTCAACGCCTTCTATTCGACCGGGCGTTATGACTTGTGGGACCTACATGTCAGTCTGCACAAAAATCCCCGAGTGACCTCCTACCTCCGGCCCGTCCACCTAGTCATCCTCAGCCATGGGACGCAACTACCGCCGCCGGCAGAAGGCAAGGTCAAAGCCGCGAGCGGTGCGGAGCCCATCTTGCGGCAACCCGGATGCCAGCTCCGTCTGGTGCTCGCGGCCGCTAGCTAGCCAAGATAGCTTCGTCCAGCTGCTTGTCTGCAAGGTTTGCTAGCTAGATTGGCACGGCGGCGCGGCTCGCGCTTGCCGTGCTAAGGCTAACCATCTGGCTCGAGCGAAGGCCAGCACGGTGGCTTGCTCGCTTGCTCGCATGCTAGGGCCAGCCTGCCAACCAGTGCGGAGGCCAGCGCGGCGTCCGACCCGTCCGGTGGAGCGGCGGCCAACTCGCTCATCACCGGTGCCACCGACGAACACGCATCAGTACTGTTTGAAGTAATGTTCAGGAAAAATAATGATTTGAGGGGGAATAACAGGATAAAAGGTCAGATGTGGGTCCCTCGTGTCAACGGTTAAACAAAATGTGTTGTTTTAAGCTGCCTCGTCAGCACGAACGTGTGGTCCAACCCTGTCATAAATGGGTTTAAACTAACCTAATCGGCAGGAGTACTAGGTAGTAGTTTTTGGTGTGGATTAAGAAATTTTGGGTATGTTTTTGCTATTTTTTGTACAATAGATTCTTCCTAGGGCTGGTTAAAAGTGGTAATTTTTGTTAAATACTCATTGTAACTAGAGTGAAATTTAAGCTTTGGAAGCCAATAAGCAAGGCTAGTTACATAGTGCATATGTGTACATGATTGAAAGTAAATATCAACCATGAGTGACTAATATCTTGATGGAAAACTCGAAACTATTGAATACTAGGAAAAAATTGCATGGTTGGAAATACTAGCAATGTTCATGTGCATTGCAACGAATCATAATTAGAATAATACTTATTCACAAACTTGATACAAAACACTCTAATTTTGATATACATATATCACTAGAGATATATTATGTTTCAATTAGAATATATTCCTTGGGCTGTTTTGGTGAGGTCGGTGAGGGATGTGGTTGGTTTTAAGATACTAATTATGGGTTTTTCTGCAAATTGGTAGACAAGTGGGATGTTGGTGAGAAAAGGCAACAACTTACCTCATAGTCGTTAGATGTAGATCTAATGGCTAGAAACGACGGATGGCAGACACACCATCATCACCAACTTAGTCTTTTGTAGGAGTACTAGCAAGATCCGTGCATTGCACGGAACATCAAGATGCATTTTTTTTATAAAACACTTGTTGTGATTGACCCATGCAGGAGTAATCCCATGTGTAAAAACTAATGATATCTCAAGAATATGAGACAAGGTGAAGAGGAGTGGGGCGTGGTGGTGATTTGGTGATCAGACTGAGCGGAGGCATGGGGATTGACGACGCCGGCAGCGGCTGTCGGTGTCAAAACTGGCGGATCTCGGGTAGGGGGTCCTGAACTGTGCGTCTAAGGATAATGGTAACAGGAGGCGGGGAACACGATGTTTACCCAGGTTCGGTCCCTCTCGATGGAGGTAATACCCTACTTCCTGCTTGATTGGTCTTGATGATATGAGTATTACAATAGTTGATCTACCACGAGATCGTAGAGGCTAAACCCTAGAAGCTAGCCTATGATTATGATTGTTGTTGTCCTACGGACTAAACCCTCCGGTTTATATAGACACCGGAGGGGGCTAGGGTTACACAGAGTCGGTTACAGAGAAGGAGATCTACATATCTGAATTCCCAAGCTTGCCTTCCACACAAAGGAGAGTCCCATCTGGACACGGGATGAAGTCTTCAATCTTGTATCTTCATAGTCCAACAATCCGGCCAAAGTATATAGTCCGGCTATCCGAGGACCCCTTAATCCTGGACTCCCTCAGTAGCCCCTGAACCAGGCTTCAATGACGATGAGTCCGGAGCGCAGATTGTCTTCGGCATTGCAAGGTGGGTTCCTTCTCCGAATACTCCATAGAAGATTTTGAACACGAGAGTCGTGTCCGGCTCTGCAAAACAAATTCCACATACCACCATAGAGAGAACAATATTCCACAAATTTAATCTGCTGACAACTTTTCATAGCGTGACATCACGCCACGACCCGGTCATTATTTGAACTGTTTTTCACGACCAGCTACTGCACATATTGCGAGGCGGTTTCCTTGGCACGTCTTGTCGAAGCAGAGATCGTGTCCCCTTATTGCGGGATTCTCATCAATACGGGCATGGGTAACCCAACCGCGCCATCAATCGTGGCGCTTGGGGAATAAGCGATTTTAACGGGCAGGTGGGGAGGTGCACAGTTTTTACCGCCTTTATAAAGAGATAGGGATTCCCCTTTTTCACCCACGCCTTCTTCCTCCTTTGCTCATACATTCTCGCACTCTCGAGCTCCAGCGCCCAAGTTCTCACCTTCTCCGTAAAGCCATGTCAGACATGTCCGGAGCGGGAGCCAAGTGGATGGCCTCCTCCGTTATATAGGAGGACATTACAAAGCTTCGGGAGGTCGGATACTTAGCCGCAGACATCGCGCACCGGCTCCCGGATGAAGGGCAGATCATCCCTACTCCGGAACCCCGCGAGAGGGTTGTGTTTCTCCCCCACTTCGTCTGCGGACTGGGATTTCCTCTCCACCCATTTGTCCGTGGGCTCATGTTTTACTATGGGCTAGATTTTCATGATGTGGCCCCAAATTTCGTCCTCAACATCTCGGCGTTTATTGTCGTGTGCGAGGCCTTCCTCCGCATCAAGCCCTACTTTGGCCTGTGGCTGAAGATCTTCAACGTGAAGCCAAAGATAGTGGTCGGCCAGCAAGCGGAGTCCGGAGGCGCCATGGTGGGCAAGATGCCCAACGTTACCTGGCTCGAAGGCTCCTACATGGAGACCGTGAAGGGGTGGCAATTGGGGTGGTTCTACATCACCAAGCCACGCGACGCCAACTGGGCGGCGGCCCCCGAATTCCGATCCGGCATCCCCATGAGGCTCACCTCCTGGAAAAAGAAGGGCTTAGCCTGGGGTGCACCTGCGGAACTGACCGGACTCCAGAACTGTGTCAAAAATATGATAAGCAAGAAGATCAAGCTTGTCAACGTGGTCCAGGTCATGCTCTTCCGCCGGATCCTCCCGTGTCAAAGACGGGCATTCAATATGTGGGAGTTTGATTCGGCCAAACACCAGACGCTGCGAGAGCTCTTCAACACAACGCACAAAGACGTCTGGAAGGTGCTGTTGAAGGCCGCCGAAGTACCTCCTCCCACAACCGAGGACTGCGGTCTCAGCGCAAAGCGCGCCGCCAATCCGGTAAGATTTCTATATTTCACAAGATGTGCCTTTCCCAGTATGTTCGTGGGAGGAATTTAAGCCACCATGCTGATTTAACAGGACTATGTGGTGACAGCGGAGCGGATCGACTGTCCGGCTCCGCTACCTGAAGATCCAGCAACCGCTCTCCTGACGGAGATGCTGGTTCCAGCGCCTTACGAGGTGCCGGAGAAGAAGGCCAAGAAGAAGGCCACGGGGACCAGGAAAGGTCTCCGGCGCAAGGCTGCATCGGACACATCGTCCGAAGACGCCCAGCCGCACTCCTCCAACGAAGACAAGGAGGAGGAAGAGGAAATTCCTCCCCCAACCAGGGAGGAGAAGAAAAGGAAGGCCGCCCCATCTGGGGAGGCCGAAGGGTCCAAGAAGGGAAGGACCCTTCCTCCGGACCAATCCACAACAACCGCCTACAACGACGAGGAGTGGTTGCCCAGGGACAAGCCCCGAGCGAAGTCGTAAGTATCCGGACACTATAATGCTTCCGGTATGTTGCTTTATTGCTTCTTATCATGTTGAACATGACCATGCAGTCCGTCCAAAGCTCGCATCGACGTATCCTCCTCGGATAGGTCTTTGAGTCAGTCGGAGATGAATAGCTATTCGCTCCCGACGGCCACCTCCCCCCGGCCTGCGGACGACACCGAGGTGTTGTCCCAGAGGATACCGGAGCAGGGGATATGGTTCTGGAGACGCCCCAAGGCGAAATCCCAAACACCAGGCACATGGGGGGATAGACCCCCATGGATATTGACGATGGGGGCCGCAGCAAGTCCGGCCCCGGCCGGATACTACGCTGGAACCTCCAACGGTTCCGGATTCAAGTAGGCAGCCCCTCGCTAAGAAGGGTGTGCCGTCTGTTATGATGAACTCTGTCCAACCAGATGCGTCGGACAATTGGCTGGAAGCGCTTCACGGTGCTTCCAATGACGAAGAGCATCGTACTCTTATGAGTACGGTGATTAAGAAGGTTCGGTCCGCCCAAAGCAGATTGACCGAAGCCTGCGCCATCCTCCTAATAGGCTTTGAGGTAAGTAATCACATTACAAGGAAATATCATAGCATAGATAGTAGCCCCTGATGCTCTGTTTGGTGTTCGGAAAGAAAGGCCGAACAAAGGATCAAATAACATCCACAGGAGTCTAATCATATTATGTGTATGTGAATAAGCAGGCGTCGCTGCTGGCCGCTGCCGCCCGCACTGCGGAGGTCTCCGGATTGAAGTGGGACCTGGGCGGGCCGAGGAAGAGCTCGGCCTCGTGAAGAGGCAGCTCGAGGAGAACAAAGTTAACTGATACCCCGTCTGTGTGTTGTATAAAGGAAAATCGTTGATGCTAATAGAAGCATCATGAATTTTAATAGGGGACACGACCGAAGTGGCGGCCCTTAAGAAAGTGTTGTCCGAGGCCGAAGACAAGGCGGCCAAGGAGCGCACCGAGCGCGAGAAGCAGGAGGCTCGGGTAAATGAGGTCCAGCAAGAGCTCCAGGACTTCGTCATAAAATTTGAGTCCTTGGAGCGTGACTCCAAGACGCAAGAGTCCAAGCTTGTGAAGGCCCTCTAGAGCACACAAGACGCTAAGGCCGAAGCCCAAAAGGCCCTCCAGGAGATCCAGGCGGCCAAGAAGATAGCATCGGGTAAGGCATTCCTTATGCAAAGCAAGCATGTGAAGGAGACTTTCCTTTTACTTACCCGAATTCGGAGCTCTCCAAGAGCGTTCGCAGATCTGCCGTGCAGCATATCGGATGCCGCGGAGTTCTACCGTGCCGAGGAGGGGAGCTCGACGGAGAAGTTGTTCTGGTCCTAGTATATTGGGGCCGAACATCTGATGTCCTTGAGCGACCAGCTTAAGCAACTGGTCGAACTACACAAGGCGGCCGAGCTAGCCATGAAGGACCTTATAGTCTGGCTGTGGCCTGGCGAGCCCCTGCCCGACAGCTACTTCGGCCTTGTAAAGCAGATGGTAAATGCCTGTCCGCGGCTTGAAGTCATTAAGCGGTCCATCTGCACTGAAGGTGCTCGCAAGGCCTTCGCCCCTGCGAAAGTGCACTGGGCGAAGATGGACGCCGATAAGCTGGTGACGGAGGGGCCGCCGAAGGGCAAGGAGCACCGTCACCCCATGCAATATTATGAGGGTGTCCTGAAGGGTGCCTGCCTTGTGGAAGATGAATGTGCTAAGGATGTAATATTTGAATGAATATACTCATGTCATCCTTGTAATATGAAAAACGAGTTCATGTGTGCTATATAACGCTTGCTGATTGAAAATATTACCTTCTGTGCGATCGTTTATAAAATCTGAGAGTTGGCCATTCGTTGGCTTCTGCCCCCATGTAGCTAGTACCGGGGTGTTCGGGATAAATCTAAACACTCTTTATCCAAATTTTTGGTCCTTTAAGGAGGTGTTTAGCGCAGCGAACAAGGCAATCAGACTTTACAACTTTATCAGTCTCACTTAGCCATAGAAGTCTACAATTTTAAATTTTGGCATAGCCCCTAGTATTCGGAAGGCCAAACTTGGGGCGCTATGCATGCCTAAATCGGACAAGGCCGATTCCTCTCCTGAAGTGGAAAACCTCTTTACGGATTTGAGACCTCTCGAACAGCGACCAGCTCTCGCCGCATCATGACAGTCAGTTTTGGCTTTCTCTACTGAGGTGCTCGTCCGGAAGAACCGGGACACAATCGCAGTAGTTCTCCCTGTGCTACCTTAGCCGATATAGTGGAACGTAAGGTACCAAAACATAGGAGCTGGGAAAACCCTACTATTGACCCAAGACATGATTCGGAGCTGATGCATATAATGCTATAAGTTCGGGGTGCCGCACTGTCGGAAGTGTTCGGACTTTTCTTGCCGTGTTATGGGGTACATTGAAGCCCATGGCGAACTGAACGTACCAAAGTGTACGGGTGCAATTTGTAGTAAATAAGCAGTCAAGGAAAAAGATGAAGAAAATGTAATAATAAGTTGACAATGTATATTTTTCCATTGTTATTTAAATAGTATGTCAAAGCGTATGTATACAAGTAGTGTGATAAGCAAAATAGGACTATTTAACATGTCCTAGCCAAGGGTAAGCTGCGTGTGGGTATATAAAACAGGTATAACGATCGTTCAGAGACCGCCTGGGTATTCCCTTATACGTCAAAGCTTCTTACCTCTTTGGTTTTTCCCTGCCATGATGAGTCCGATAATCCTTCTATCTGAAAGGGCCTCCAGAAAGTTGGGTCCTGAAAGAGAGAAAATGATGAAGGAATACAGGTCCTGAGGCGGTTGAGCCGCATTGTAGACCGCGTCGTAGCCGTGCCTCTACCTGTGCCCATGGTATTTTTAGTGCGTAATTATGTACGTGCGGCACAAATTTTGCCGCTTGACTGGGACTAGGACGGAGGCCGAATTGCTAGTCGAGCTCTGGACGTGCCGGATGATCCTGTTGCGGGGTACTCCAGACTCGCTTGACGGTGTCCGGGTTCTTCATCACTGAATTGGCTGTTTGCCTAAGAAGGTTGTTTTGTACTTCTGCCGCGAGGGCCGCAGTGTGCTCCTCCGTATGGAGCGAGCGCTCTGTATTTCCATTGACTGTTATAACCCCACGAGGTCCTGGCATCTTGAGCTTGAGGTATGCGTAGTGCGGTACCGCATTGAATCGAGCGAACGCGGTTCATCCTAGTAGGGCATGATAACCAATACGGAAGGGGACGATATCAAAGATTAACTCCTCGCTTCGGAAGTTGTCCGGAGATCCGAAGACTACTTCTAGTGTGATTGAGCCCGTACAACAGGCCTCTACACCTGGTATTACACCTTTAAAGGTGGTTTTGGTGGGTTTGATCCTTGAGGGCTCGATGCCCATTTTGTGCATTGTATCCTGATAAAGCAGGTTCAGGCTGCTACCACCGTCTATAAGGACTCGTGTGAGGTGGAATCCGTCAATGATTGGGTCAAGGACCAATGCGGCAGAACCGCCATGACGGATACTGGTAGGATGGTCCCTGCGATCAAAAGTGATCGGACAAGAAGACCATGGGTTGAATTTTGGGGCGACTGGCTCCATCGCATAGATGTCCCGTAGTGCACGCTTCCGTTCCTGCTTGGGAATATGGGTTGCGTATATCATATTCACTATTTTCACCTGGAGAGGGAATTTCTTCTGTCCTCCTATGTTCGGTGGCCAGGGCTCCTCAATGTCATTGCTATGCAGCCCCTTTTCCTTGTATTCGGCATTCAACTTGCCGGGCTGTTTAAACACCCAACATTCTCTGTTGGTGTGGTTGGCTGGTTTATCGGGGGTGCCATGAATTTGACATGAGCGATCGAGTATGCGGTCTAGACTGGACGAGCCCAGATTGTTTCTTTTAAATGGCTTTTTCCGCTGTCCGGATTTAGAGCCTCTGAATCCGACGTTGGCTGTCATGTCTTCGGCGTTGTCGCCAATGTTCCGATGCTTCTGTCTATTGCGTCGTGGCTTGCCGTTGCTATTTCTGATGTCTGAATCGCCGGAGTTTTTTGGTGTGATGTTGCTACGAGCCAGCCAGCTGTCCTCGCCCGTGCAAAAGCGGGTCATGAGTGTCGTGAGGGCTGCCATGGACTATGGCTTCTCTTGGCCAAGGTGTCGGGCGAGCCATTCGTCACGGATGTTATGCTTGAAAGCTGCTAAGGCTTCGACATCCGGACAATCGACAATTTGGTTCTTTTTAGTTAAGAACCGATTCCAGAATCTCCTGGCTGACTCTTCAGGCTGTTGGGTTATGTGACTTAAGTCATCAACATCCGGTGGTCGCATGTAAGTGCCCTGGAAGTTGTCAAGGAATGCGTCTGCCAGGTTCTCCCAACTCTCGATGGAGTTTGCCGGCAAGCTATTCAGCCAATGTTGAGCCAGTCCCTTGAGTTTTAGTGGGAGGTACCTGATGGCGTGTAGATCATCTCCGCGGGCCATGTGAATGTGTAGGAGAAAATCTTCAATCCATACCGTGGGGTCCGTTGTGCCATCATATGATTCATTGTTCACGGGTTTAAACCCTTCTGGGAATTCATGATCCATTACTTCATCAGTGAAGCATAGGGGGTACGCGGAGCCTCTATGCCGGGCTACCTCCCGGCGCAGTTCGAATGAATCTGGTCTGTTGTATTCGGCCCGGCCGGACTTTTGTTTAGTGTATCCGGCATGACGGTCATTGTCACGCATTGTGGCCCGCCACCGTGATCCGTAGATCGATCTTGACTGCCCTGCTTTGTTTTCCAATACGTCTCGCAGGTCCTTCGTGTAGCCCCGGTCCTTAACATTATTGTTTGATTGGCGACGGGGTGTGGTCTGGACTTCGGGCTTGTACGCCGCTTTGTCTCGGCCACGGGGTGGCCGGTCAGCCGCATCATGCGCTGGTAGTGCGGGTTTTAACGCCTCCTCCTCGAGTTGAGGTAGCAACCTGCGCTTTGGGTAACTTTTGGTAGGGCGCTCGAGTCCATATTCCTCAGCAGCCAGGACCTCGGTCCATCTATCAGTTAGCAAATCTTGATCAGCTTGAAGCTGTTGCTGCTTTTTCTTCAGGCTTTTTGCCGTGGCCATAAGCCGGCGCTTCACTACTAGAGAAAAGCTTACTAGTGGCGCTGGTTTTTTACATACAAGTAGCGCGGGCACCCGTGCTACTGCTAGGGCGCTACAGCTATTATTTAACAGTAGCGCGTTTCTAAACAAGCGTTGCAGCTAAAATACTTATTAGCAGCGCTGCTTCCTCCACCAGCGCTACTACTATTATCACGTAGTAGTAGCGCCCTACTTTCTCCCCACGCTACAACTAGGCAAATAGAAATAAAAAATAAAAAAGCAGTCAGGTGCAATATTCATGGAAATCAAGACAAGTCCAGTGCAAATAAACTAAGTTTACAGAACCATCTCACAAACATTAACAACAGTACCACATTTAATATAACCACACAATCTCACAAACTCATATAGTAGTCAACAATGCATGGATAGATCATAGTTGATAAGTCTACTAGGTAGTCATACTAGCATATATATGGTTCAACAGCCACACGCATGCATATGAAGTTCTAGATGATGTCGATGACGACCATCATCCTCAAGCCTGGGCGGTGGGTGTGCCTGATAGTAATTAGGATTGCCTATCCAACATGAAGATTCTTGCCGACGAGGAAGCTCTTCCACCCAACCGAGTTGAAGTGTGTGCGACCGTTCGTGTCCATGCCGTACGCACAAGTGGTGACGGAGCCCCTTGCGGTAAGGCGTATTCCAGCAGATCCTTCTTCATCAGGCTTGATACCACAACTCTCAGATAGGCTCTTTGGCAATTTTTGAATAAGAAAAACATATCAATTAATAAGTAGCCTCACACATTCTACACGAAGCATATATATCATCAGACTCTACACTAAGTATATATATCATCGGACTCTACACTAAGTATAACAATAAAGCATATAAGATTCACTAAGCATATAAGATCCACTAAGCATATAAGATTCACTAAGCATATAAGATTCACTAAGCATATAAGATTCACTAACCATATATATCATCGGACTCTACACTAAGTATAACAATAAAGCATATAAGATTCACTAAGCATATAAGATTCACTAAGCATATATATCATCGGACTCTACACTAAAGTATAACAATAAAGCATATAAGATTCATTAAGTATATATATCATCGGACTCTACACTAAGTATAACAATACAGCATATAAGATTCACTAAGCATAGATTCACTAAGCATATAAGATTCACTAAGCATATATATCATCGGACTCTACACTAAGTATAACAATAAAGCATATAAGATTCACTAAGCATATAAGATTCACTAAGCATATATATCATCAGACTCTACGCAAAGTATAACAATAAAGCATATCATCAAATTAGTCTAAAAACTACAGTAAATGCAACATACCATGATATGCCGATCAACCACGGTACTTGTCAGGCGGGCCACGAATGGCACCCCGACGAAGTCAGCACGTGGCGGAATGATGTCCCGAGTGGGTCACCCCGACGAATGATGTCCCACGAATTGCACACCTCCTCCTCGCTCAACTTCATTCTTTGAGCTACGATGGCATCACCGAGTGGGTCATCATCATCCTCATCATCCACATAATCTTCTGCTTTGTTGACATAAATCATGGCCAACTTGGGTCTTTCATCTCTGAAGGAGAAGCTGATCAACTCACCACCGGTGATACGCATGTTGTCGATGAAATGGACCCATCCATCTCCTCCCACCCGCATCATCTTTCGTCCTTTCTCGATCTCCATAGTGTAGGGGCCCCCAGGAGCCTCAAAGGTCACAGAGTCTCCAGTCAGATTGTTGAATTCTGACCTCACATTGCATGGGACGATCTGTGTACAAAAAGCAAAATGATATATACACGATGCATTAATGCCAATAACACTAAAAACAAAATAGTAGTTACTAGTTTCATATAATTTATTACCGCTGCATGAAGAAAACTAGACTCGAAGTAGATGCCAAACATCATGCCAGTTGCAAGGCTGCTGGCGCACCTTGACTTGCACCGTCGACATGGTGGTGGTGGTGGTGACGCCATTTCCCTAATGCAATATGATTAAAGGATTAACGATCCAAAAAGTAAACATAAAGTTTTCATAGCTAGAGTTCACATGGCAAGCAAAATAACAACTAAAAAATAAACATAAAGTTCAGTCCAATAAAGAAGCTAGTGGCAGTAGCCAAGAATTGAAACCCTCAACCGTTGCTGTCATATCAGAGCTAAAAAAAATGCTCACGATTCTACGATTGAGCACTATGGTGAACCCTCAACCGTTGTCGTCATATCATAGCTAGATGACACCAGGGCTCTAGGAGCGTATCTCGAAAGCTCCCATGGCACCATTTCAGAAGGGGAGCCTATCCTACGACCACCATCGACAAACTTGAGCATGTGGAGGCGTTCACGAAACGGCACACGGCAACCGACACCGCCTGTGGCTCCTCTCCGGAAAAGGCACGACATGGACGTCCCCTCTCTAAACCCTAGAACACTAGGCACCACCGCCGCCACCACTCCTCCAGGGGCAGCAGCCAAGAATTGAAACCCAAGTTTCAGTTATATGTGCTAAAAGCCTCTACTTCTCTAGCTACTTCTCTCTACTCTCTCCTAAGTTTGGGTGAGCAACAAAATCCTCTACTTCTCTCACCTAACCCCTCTCTCTACTCTCTCCCCTATGTGATACTAATTAACAGTATGATCTAGAGATGCATATGTGATACTAATCCTATTAATCCATATGTGATACTAATCCTATTAATCCATATGTGATACTCATTAACAGAGAGGGCGGAGCGCCGTGTAGGGGCAGCAAGGGGAGTGGCGAGCCGCCGCGGCAAATCAATTGGAGCCATGCATCGAAGCGCGGAGCCACCATGCAATCCCTAAATCCCAAAACATGGCAAGCCGCCGCGGTAAATCAATTGGAGCCTAGCTAGTGTGGCGCGCGCAGGGAGGAGGAGATTGAGAGGGGGACTTCGGGGCTGGAGCGTTGGAGGACGCGAGAGGCGGCCACGCGTGGTGGCAGTGCACGACATCATCGACTGGGGTGAGGCGGCCGGGGCCGAACCCTAACCGCGGCGGCGGCGTCGGGCGGAGGGGATCGATTGTGAGAGTGAGGGGGTGCGGGAGCGCTCGGGCCGGTTTTCTTTTGCTATAGTATTAGCGCTGGTTAGAGCACCGCACTACTGCTAAGCCCACCAGCTGTAGCGCCCTTTCAGAACAAACGCTACAGCTAAGTGGGCTACTATTTCTACCCTGCGGCCCATGTAACACTAGCGTGGCCAAAGCAAACAAACGCTGCTATTATATGTTAGTAGTAGCGTGTTTTCTACCCAGCGCTACTGATAAATACTAGTAGCATGGGGTCATAAAAATGCGCTACCGGTAAACTTCTATCTATAAGCATTTTCCTAGTAGTGTTTGAAGCGCTCCTGCTCGACGGGATCCTCAGGCACGATGAATTCTTCGTCGCCAAGGCTCACTTCGTCTTCGGAGAGAGGCGTGTAATTATCATCCTCTGATTCTCCATCTGTTGCCTGTTCCTTAGGGCTAGCTTGCCCATCTTCTTGCTCGGCCTGCTCGAAGCCTGGCTCGGCAGGATTGTTTTCGTCTTCGGCACCATCCGGATTGTTATCATCTCTTGTGCAGGTATCACTATTTTTGCTATGGCGGGGCTTGGAGCGGCACCTATGACGCCAGTGTCTAGATTGCTTTTCTGGGGGATTATCTTCCATTGCCTCATAGCCATTGCCTTCTTTGGGGTGTCCACCATATATATATATATCATATGATGAGGTGGCTATCCACCGCCCTATAGGTGGTGGTTCCTGTTCTTCTCCTGCATCATCGTCCATATCGTCAATGTCTTTGGAGTTGAAGTCAAGCACGTCGGTTAAGTCATCAATAGTGGCTATTAAGTGGGTGGTGGGTGGTGAACGAATTTCTTCGTTTTCCGCTTCCCACTCGAGCCGGACATAGTTCGGCCAAGAGTCTCCTAACAAGGAGAGAGACCTTAATGAATTTAGCACATCACCCAAGGGCGAGTGCTGAAAGATATCCGCGGAGGTAAACTCCATGACCGGTGCCCAATCAGATTCGATAGGCACGGACGTACGCGGTTCGGATCCTGTAGTCGGAGATGTGTCCGAGGGTCCGATGATACCGGCCTCATAGGAGGTGGGATTAGTGTTCGGCTCCAAGGCCGATGAGTGTGCGGCCTCCGTGGCGGGGTCCATACACCCGTCCTCGGATGGCACAATCTGCTCCGGATTGATTCCAGGGGCAGCCACAGGCGTGATCCCCCGAATATTGTCCGATGGCAGATCCAAGTCATGCTCATCGTGACTGTTCGGCGCACCTGACACGAGCTCGAATCCGTCGAAGATCAAGTCTCCGCGGATGTCGGCAGTGTAGTTCAAGCTTCCAAACCTGACCTGATGGCCAGGGGCGTAGCTATTGATCTGCTCTAGATGGCCAAGCGAGTTGGCCCGCAGTACGAAGCTGCCGAATACGAAGATCTCTCCGGGGAGGAGAACCTCCCCCGGACCGCGTCGTTCAAGATGATTGAAGGATCCATCAAGCCTTATCGTGACGACACATTGGAACTCTCAATGAAAGCACCAATGTCAGTGTCAAAACCGGCGGATCTCGGGTAGGGGGTCCCGAACTGTGCGTCTAAGGCTAATGGTAACATGAGGCAGGGGACACGATGTTTACCCAGGTTCGGGCCCTCTCGATGGAGGTAATACCCTACTTCCTGCTTGATTGATCTTGATGATATGAGTATTACAAGAGTTGATCTACCACGAGATCGTAGAGGCTAAACCCTAGAAGCTAGCCTATGATTATGATGGTTGTTGTCCTACGGACTAAACCCTCTAGTTTATATAGACATCGGAGGGGGCTAGGGTTACACATAGTCGGTTACAGAGAAGGAGATCTACATATCCGAATTCCCAAGCTTGCCTTCCACGCAAAGGAGAGTCCCATCCAGACACGGTACGAAGTCTTCAATCTCGTATCTTCATAGTCCAACAGTCCGGCCAAAGTATATAGTCCGGCTGTTCGAGGACCCCTTAATCTCGGACTCCCTCAGCGGCCACCAGGCCAGTTTGTTCCAGAGGCTTCCTTTCTTAATTGCACAACAATGAGTTGTTGGAGGTAAGGATGAACGAGGGAAGGCCTTGTCTGCAAATGTGGAGAGGGGTGCGGGTATCTTTTAGTTTAATTTCTATCCGTCAGATATAGATCGGACGGTCTATATTGCAAGAAGGCATGCGTACCATCATCACCAACTCAGTTTTTTATAAGAGAAGAAATATAAGTATGGAGATACAAACGTATTATCAATACTTGTTTCTGTAAACTAGCATCTACATTCTATTCAACGCCTCAACATCTGGGGCCTTAGCAAAATGACTTCTCGGCTGTGTAAAACAAAGGTTTTCCCGTCGCTGATAAGGAGGGGGTGACGGCGGAGCGCTTTTTGGCTTGCTCTAGTCCTAGTAGTCATACTAGGTGGTCTAAGCACGTGTAGATTTTTTTCTTTTTCACGTGTTCGCCGTACTGCCACGACTGTTGATGAATAGACGGTAAGTTATTCACGGGGAAACCC
Organism: Triticum dicoccoides; assembly: GCF_002162155.2. NCBI lineage: Eukaryota > Viridiplantae > Streptophyta > Magnoliopsida > Poales > Poaceae > Triticum > Triticum dicoccoides. The sequence goes on from NC_041385.1 coordinate 757,746,443, forward strand.
TTGTTGAGTGTGTTTGCGAGAGAGAGAGATAGTGTGCGTGTGTGATATGTCTAGAGACTGAGGCAATGATAACAGATTCTTTGTGTCTATGTGTGTGGACGATAGAGAAAGACATGTACATGGGGCTTTGTGTTGTGTAACGTGGAGACACATATACATAATTAGAGAGTGAGTGTGTGAGATACACATGCGGACATGGGGAGATATGAGGATCTAGATAAATGGGTGTTTGTACGTGTTTGTGTGTGTTTGTGCACGCGTTTGTGTGTGAGAGGGAGTGTGTGTATGTGGAGTAGAGAGACCACTATTGATGTAAACCTAGTATAAGGGAAGGGGGAATGGTGTGACATGTGTAGTAGCGGGATAGCATGGGTGCGGGCGAGGGGAGCAGACTATTTGGAAGAGACATCGAGTGTGTGTGTGGGAGAGGAGTGTGAGAGCGAGCGAGAGAGAGAGAGAGCTAGCGACGGAGAGAGAGAGAGAGAGAGGAATAGAGGGGGCGAGAGGGGTCGTTTGTGTCCATAAATGGCGTATAGATAGGGAGGCAATGTTGATGTTGTTCGAAATTGGCCTATGTACGGAGACACAAGGGAAGCGAGTCACTGTGTGTGTGATAGGGACTTCATGAGAGTTCTAGAATAGATGTTGTAGAGAACAATGTGCGAGATTGAGAACGATGATATATTAGGGAGCTATGGAAAGAGTCACGGCATATATGTATACAGGGAAGAAGCTGGGGTGGGTTCGCATGTGGGAGAGATAGAAAGAGGAGAATGGTGCACAAGGAGACAAAGTGTGCTTGTTTGCAGTGGGGGTGGTGTGTGAGGTGAGTGTGCGAGAACCACATAACTAGGGAGATAGACGTTTGGGGGCGATGTTTTGTGTGTATGGGAAAGATACACTCTACATAGTGCGTGTGCTTGGGAAAGAGAGATACCGGGAGACCTAGAGAGTGGGGGAAGAGATGTGTGCATGCCCGAGAAACAAAGTGATAGAGACCTATATTGGGGTCAGGACTTTAGAAGAGAGAGGGGTGCTAATGTGCTTGTGTGTTGGTGTTTGGGGGAGAGAACGACTTCTCTGTGTGTGGGGGGGGGGGCGATGAGGGGGGGGGGTTGGCTTCAGATAAAGAGTGAGGTGTCTATATTTCAGGGACTTTAGCATAATTGAGATATACATGGTCAATAGTGTGTGCACTCATGGTTGATCAATTTGTTTCACAGTTTGGACTATGAGATAACGATACTTTTGAACATGCGTGATATACCTTGATGTACCATAATTACAATACTAAGATTGGAATTTTGGAATTTGACTCCATCATTAGCTTTTGTATTCATTTAAACGGAGATACATTTTTAAGCCGGGATTTCGTGATTTCAAATTCATATATCAAACATAGACATATACACATACGAGCATGTTCAAACTTTATAATCATCCACTTTATTCATACACATACACATTTTGGCTTTTGTCATCATATTTAGGATAAACACATTTGGAATTTCATTTGAATTGGACCGTATGATGGCATTTGCTTGCAGTAGCTCAATGATCCATATTTGAATTGAATGGGCAATCTAAGTTTCGAGTTGGAGACATTGATTTTCAAAACTTGCACTTTTGTTTGCATGCAAAACAAACAAATTCTCGGCCATGATATCATAGTCGGTCGTACAAGAGAAGAATATAATTTTAGGCGCCAAAAGCTTTCAAAATTCCCGCTCACATCAAAATATCTCGCGCCCGAAAGTTTAGTCCTGTGATATTCCTATTTTACCCCTGCCACATGAACGGAAAAGGGCTGCTTTGGTAACTCCATTGTTTTTTTGGAGGAATTAGTGACAGTGGGAGAGGCTCCCACTGACTTTGTATTACTCACAACATAACAGTTACAAGTGTGTTACAATGGGTTTTAGGCCCCCCGGCCATAAGTGTTGCAGAAGCAAAACTAGCTGTCCAAATTTACAATGAAGTCAGAGAGAAAAGGATGAACTTTCTCAGGACAGTTATGGATCACCAAACCCTGCAGAAGTTTGAACCTAGCCAACCATGCCACGAACGAGCGCGGGATCCCCCTGAAATGTTGGTTGTTTCTTTCCATCCACAGGCTCCAAGCAGCAAGCAGGAAGATATCCATGAAAAGCGGCCGACGCCAGCTCTCTCTCCCAGCATGCAAGATGGCTAGCCTATTGGTTCCTCCTGGCCAGGTCAGACCAACCTTACTCCAGCATTGTTAGGCAAAAGGGCACTCGAAGAAGAGATGTTCCACGGTTTCCTCTGGCGGGGTTTGGCAGAGCATGCAAGTGTAGTTGCCCCCAGCTACAGCAAAGTGCCGCCTCTTCAGCATGTTCCTGGTGTTCAAACGATCGACCATAAGCAGCCACCCAAACATCTTGAACTTGATCGGGCATTTGGCTTTCCATAGCCAACCAAAGGCCTCATCAGCTTTCACTTGCTTGAAACAGTGGTTGTAGTACTTCTTTGACGAATAACGTCCTAGTTCACAGACCCAAACGTCGTGCGAACCGTATTCCAAACAAACATGTGAGGACCCTAGCTGTATCTCTCTTATCTCCTCCCTAGCCTGGGCCGAAAGAGGCAGACTGAAGATCATGGCTGGATCAGTGGTCCTGAGAACCCTAGCAACGGAGTCATCCTCGTTCAGAGCATAAGAGAAGGCTTGCGGATGCGTGTCCATCAGTGCGGAGCCAGTGTCACTAAACCAGACATCTTTCCAAAACAAAGAGCTGCATCCATCCCCGGGGATGACCCTGGCAACCCCACGGAAGGTTCCACTGAGCTGCATTACGTCTTTCCACCAGAAGGAACCCATTAGCTCAGTGCCATGCGGCACCTTGTTCGGGTAGTACGCCTCACCAGACTAGCTGAACCCAGGGCACATCCTCACGATTGTAGAACTTGAATAAGTACTTTAGGAGAAGCGCAACATTTTGTATCTTGATATCAATAACACCGAGGCCACCATACCGTTTGGGTCGACAGACAAGCTCCCAGGCAGCAAGGGAGTTGGCTTTGATCCCATCGTCAGAATTTTTTGCCCAGAGGCAGTAGCGGCACAGTTTGTCAAGGTGCTCAACCACTTTAGGGTGTAGCTTGATCGTGCACATTGCATACATCAGCATAGAGGTGATCACCGAATTGACCAGCGTCAATTTGGCCCCCGACGACATCAGCGATAGGGTAGTGGATGTTTTCCTCTCAACCGAGTGTACCAATGGCATGAGATCAAGAACACTTGGCCTAGTCGTCCCCATGGGGAGACCAAGGTAAGTGAACGGCAGGGTGCCAACAGAGCAGCCAAACACCCCTGCCAACCCACTAGCATGCTGGTGATCGGCATTAATGGGTATGAGGGTCGATTTATGGAAGTTGATCTTGAGTCCCACCGAGGCCGCATAATCCTCCAAAATAAGTTTCATGCGGGCGGCCTGTGTGGGACAAGATTGCATAACCAGGATTGTGTCGTCAGCGTATTGCACCACCAGGAAGTCACCCGCATTTTCACGAGGAATAGGAAGCTCCAGCAAACCCTGAGTGTACGCGTCATTGATGGCAGCTTGGAGTAGATCAGCCGCAAGGACAAAGATCATTGGTGAGAGAGGGTCACCCTGTCTCACGCCACACTTGCATTTGAATTTCCGACTAGGAACACCATTTAAGAGAACTGACGAAACTCCCGAGCCAAAGATCGTTTCCATCCATCCTAGCCACCTATCATCAAAACCCATGTGTTTCATAATATCCAGCATGGGGGCATGTTCAATCGTATCAAAGGCCTTGGCAAAATCAAGCTTAAGTAATACAATCTCTCTCCCAGACGAGTGGCATTGATGAATATATTCGTACGACCACGCGAGACAATCCTGGATGGTCCTACCTTTGATAAATCCATATTGGTTCCTGTGTATGATTTTTAGAATGACTTTCTGCAGCCGGTTCGCCAAGATCTTTGTAATGATTTTCAGACAACAATTCAGTAAGGTAATTGGTCTGAAATCATTAGCCATTTCCGGAGAGGATATTTTTGGAATCAGGGTGATATATCCCTCACTAATGCTAGTGATGCCAAGTCCCCCAGCATGGAAAGCGTGACAAAGGTCATAGAAATCTGACTTGATGATTTGCCAGCACTTCTTAAGAAAGCAACCATTAAAACCATCCGGGCCAGGGGCTCTGTCATTCGGCATTTCCTTAACAACAGCATCTATTTCATCAGTAGAGAAGGGCGCACTCAGTTGGTCCAGCCCATCAATCCTGCGGATGATCCTAGAGAGATCAAATTTCATGCTGGTAGGTTTAGAAGAACCCAAATGATCCTTGTATGTATTGAACAGGACCCCCTCTTTGCCAGCATGATCATGAATTTCGACCTCCCCAACTCTAAGCATGGCAATGGCATTGTGCCTATACCTCTCCGTGGCCAGTGACTGAAAGAGCTTAGTATTTTCGTCAGCAAAGCGAAAATACCTAATAGTACATCTCTTTCGCCAATACTCATTCTGGTATTTGAGCAGGGCCTGTAAGTGGGTTTTCAATATCTCCCTGAAGTTTGACTCCTGGACATATAAAGGTCGTTTGTCCTCAAGGGTGTCCATGATGGCCAGAGTCTCATTACTGTTTTGAATCAGAACTTTGAGTTTCGAGACACCCTTGCTCCATCGCTTGAGATTATATCTGAAGTTTTTTAGTTTTTTACATATTCGCGCCGCGGCATTGGGTGCGTGACATGTTTTAGACCATGAGCTAGCAACAACCTCCATGAACCCATCATGATTAGTCCAGAAATTCTCAAACCGGAAAAGCTTGGATCGGGGGACACTTGATTCAATTGTGACCACGCACGGAATGTGATCGGACACTGGTTTTCTCAGAGGCAGGACCATTGTGTTTGGATAGGAGGTGGTCCAACAAGAGGATGAGAAGAACCAATCCAACTGTTCGAGCAGAGGATCATCCTGCATATTACTCCAGGTAAATGCTCGGCCTTTCACAGGCAATTCCATGAGTGATTGTGCACGGATGAGCTCGTTAAATAACAACATGTCCGCAGCATCACCCCCAGGTTTGTTTCTGTTATTCGTGGATCGAATAAAGTTGAAGTCGCCAAGAATTAGCCAATTTTCATCATCAGGGATATTCAAATCAAAAAGCCAGTTTGTAAAATCCACTCTACGCTGACCAGAGCAGGGGCCATAGACATTAACCAGCTTCCACGAGTCATTCGACTGCGTGGCCACAAAAGAAATCCCAATGGCAAAAGAATCCACAAACCAAGACGTGCCCGTAAACACAATACTATTCCAAATGACAATGATGGCACCAGAGGCACCCACTGATGGCGCAAAAACAAATTTATCGAAGCGCTTAGGGCAGAAAGTCTTAATAAAGGCAAGATCGAAGGATTCACGTTTAGTTTCCTGGATACATAGCACAGAACAACCGCTAGTATCGATCGCATTCCTAATAGCCAAAAGTTTTGCATCAGAGTTTATGCCTCTGATGTTCCACGAGAGCACATTCCACGATTTATTCATCGGAAGGGAAGACTTCAGTCTTCATCCGCTCCCGACGAGCGCTGGTCATCCAGTAGCTTCTCACGGTTGAGGGCTTCAGGGGCAATTCCACAATTGCTTCCCATCCGTTGAAGATCCTCGATCGGAGTTGGCGGGGGGCAGGCAGCATTGGGCACCTGCACAGGAGCAGCAGCCAAAGCAACAGCATTGACAAAAGGAATCTCACGTGGTTTTACCCGTGACTTGGAACGCTTTGTGTCTGTATCATGGTTGATTTTGAAACCGTCATACTTGTTGGATCGATTGCTCCTCTGGCAGTAGTGGTGTCCAAAGTCACTAACACATTGCGGTGTTGAGTAGCCACATAAGAGGATACAAGCACCTGAAGTGCAGTAGGCTGGTCTGATGAAGGCACTATCAGAGATTCTACCTCTGCCGGGACGAGCTGCGTGACCGCCTTGAGGCCAGGAGAGTGTTCAGGCAAATTCCAAGTCGCAGCAATCAACCGAGCCCTGGGTTCAGGCGATAGCATAGACGATGGAACAGCAATTGTCCCCCATTGAATTGCAGTAGCAAAGATCCTTGAGAAAATGTCAGGTTCAGGCACCATACACTCAATCCAAGCTGCAGCAGCAGCATTAAGATGATTCTGAATACTCTGAAAAGGGTTTAGGGGTAACATCACAGGAGAAGTATGTTGAAGGGTGATAGCTGGTGTATATATACGCTTGAGCATACCCCCAATCCAAAGCAAGAACTCATGATCAACTGGAACCTGAAGAAAAACAGAACTTCCCCCAGCCCTGACGAACTCCAACCTGGCTGCATGGTTGCCATTCACAAATCCATCAGCCAGAGCTTCCACTGCCTGAAACTCCGAATCAGATGACCAAATGTCAGATAGATTATCCTGCACATTATGCTCCGGAACCACACCATCCATGAGAGACGGACCATCATACTGAAAGAAGGTCCTGAAACTGAACCCAATGTAAGGTGGAGGGATCACAGGCCACACGCCCCACCCATTTTCCTGAACATCCTGAGCAGGTTCCAGGGCATTCCAGGCAGCCTCATTCAAAGCATCCTGAGCCGCCATCTCATCAATTCGTGCTTGCTGCATGAGGGTGTAGTAAGGAAGCTGATATGGATGTGGAGATGCATTCAAAAGCGGGGGAACATCTTCATTACCAACCAAGTTTGGAATAGTGTTTCTACCATTCAGAACATAGACAGGCACCGACCACGAGCGAGCAAGACCTGGCAGTAAACCAACCCTGGTAATCACAAGACTATGCGGCACCTCAGCAACATCCTTGATATGACATTTAACAAGGATTCTAGCCTTGTTCTGTCCCGGAAGGGGCCAGGCAAGCATCTTCCCAAAGTGTGAGACAGCCTTATGGACATAATGCTAAGTTTGATAGTCCATTGGAAAAGCGAGAAACATGACCCAAACTTCATATTCAAAGGCAGGCATGCGCATATTGATACTCTCGTCATGTGGAAACAGGGAGAAAGTGGAATCATCGGTCAAAGCATGTGGTCCTTCTCTAATGGCAGCATCCCTACTCTCCATATCCGCAAACACAACACACCCGATCCCCAGTGGGTAAACAAAATCATCTAGCAGTTCATACTCCAAATCTCCAATGATAATGCGACAGACCTCAGCTAGCCAGAACTCCTTCTGATGATCAGGGACCGGAGGGTGGACGGAAACAATGGCATACCTATCGTGATTTAGAGGCGGATCATCCACCACCATAACTTGTCGTTGGACCCGGTGAGCAGGCCCGCCATCGAAGGTGGATCCATCCGGAGCGAAGGCAAACGGGCTCACGGGGAAGTTCGCCATGGCAGATGGAGCTGAGAGCTACGGCGGCTTGGGAGATTTTGTCGGAGTAGGAGGTGGTGGATTCTTGCTCACGGTCGATGGTGAGGGCGTGGGTGTAGAACTCGAGGAGAGCGTCGTTTCACCCGATTGGGGTTTTTGGCAGGCAGAATTGACTACACCCTGACCGGGTAGGCATATCGTCATTCAATGGGGGTTAGCCACGTCCGCGTGGTGCGGGATTATCTGTTTCTGTTTTTCCATATGCAACCCCCTTGCGGATCCCTAACAACACGGGCCATACCAACATCCATAGATTTACCAACCGCAGGTTCATCCGCAGCAGCCCGAGGCAAGATCCTCTCCGATTGTGTTAGATTTTTTATTTTCCAAGCCCAGCGAGGGAGAAAAGCACAAGTCGTAAGATTGTGTGACTTGTGGCCCAGTCGAAAGCAGAGAGAACAACGACGAAGCCCCGGACAAAGCCTAGTCATGTGGTCAACCGCAGAACATGCATTACACGGAAAGCCCAAAGGGTCCGGGCCCACTTTGCATGGCACATGCTTATGATCATCAGTACGTATAGTCAAGCAGGCGCAGGCGCCAGAGTCATCTCCACAGCGCTGACCGAAAACCCTAGTGCAAACATCATCAACATGTCCAAGACGATCACAGAGAGAACAATGCAAAAGCCTTTTGTAAATGTATTCCTTGGTGGGGACTGACGAAATTTGCACCAGAAGCTTAACATTATCATTATCATATCCGGCCTGCCAGCAATCCAGAACAGAAAAAAGTTTCTCATCCGGAATAGAATCCCATAAGCCCACAATATATCCTACCCCCTGAAAAGATGGCAACCTTCCAGGAATATCGGGAACAATAGGTAAAGGTATATAACCAATCCGAAAAGAATCCGAAGAAACCGGAGACGAAAAACTACCAAAGGAGATCCGATCAGAAGGCTCGCCGGAATGCAAGTCCATCGGCGGTGGAGTGAAACCCAATTTTTGCAGTACTGGCAATGACGCAGGATCCAATGGTAATTTACTCTGGTTAGAAAGCCATTTAGATTTAATCGCCGGACCAGGTGAGGAAGCCAAACCAGTTAGCTCAGAATCAGCGTGCCATGAGGGGAGCCATGGACGTGAGTTCCCAGATCGATGAAGATGAAAATGACAGATAAAGTCCGGCCAAATACGGTCTCTTAACCCAAATATGAAATGCCCCACACGATTTGAGGCCACTGAAAATCGAAAATGTCGATCACCCAGTCGCAAAACATTGAAACCAGCCGCAAGACCTCCAATACATGACTGAAGGGCCAAACCCACTGAATCCACCGAGAGGGGAAAGGAAGCCGAGGAGAAGGAAACTTCAAGGAATAATTCTTTGGAGCCGGGGTTGGGGAGGAAGTGGACCGTAGATCCGAACCTTGCACGCACCTGTGCCTCCACCTTGAGGCCGGGGGAGAAATCCCAGTGGAGGAGGCCATCCATTGGGGGCATTGGGAGGAGATCCTAGGGTTAAACCCTAGAATCTCCATGGGAATCGCCTGAGGTGGGTGGAGGTAGGGGAGTCGCCATTAGAAGCGTCTTTGGAAATACAGAGCGTTCCTTTTCTCGTCTTTGCCCCCAACATTCTTCCCCAGAGCCCCTCCCCTTCCCCTCCCCGACCCCCCCACACCCAACCACGGCAAGCCGCCGAATCTAGTCCTCCGCTGCAGTGGTGGACCTCACACCCCGCCGGATCTACCTTCCGCACCTTGGAACCGCCAACTACCAACTCACCACTTCATCGGAGCCGCTTCAGCGACTGGCTTGTCCACCACTCCAGATCTCCTTGACTGCCATCATGGTACACCGCATCGGATCTGCTTAACCGGCGCCCTCGTCCACCAAAGTGTAGGCCCTTCACTGACTCCCTCGTCCACCCCTTCGCTAGCCCTTCATACAAGCCCTCGTTCGCCGCAATAGATCTGCCTTACCGAAAGCACTGTACAATGCGCCCGCTGAAGCCTTCGTCCACTGCACCGGACCCGCTCAACGAACGCCATATTCAACTCCACCAGCCCTGCTTTACGGACGTCGTAGTCTCATCGGGTTATTTCGATTTGTACTCCTTCGGTTTTTCTCTTTATCATGCAACTGTTCACTTACCACGGATGAGCTTTCTTGTATGTCGACATGCGCCGCAACCGTAGCACCGAAGCCGCTTCAGCGACGGCGACAGCCGGCCCAAACTCAACCGCAACACGAGCACCATCGACGATCCTTAGCTATGAAGTATGACAATGATACCCATACGCCGCCGAGAATCAAGTACTATTATCCAACGACCGACGCCTACGTTCACTTTCTTAGCATAAGCACCGCACCTTTGAATTTCTTCAGGGAATCATTCAGTTTTTCATGAGACGTGTTATTCTGCTTGCACATGTAGGGCCATACTTCTGGCAGTGAACATGTTACATGTGCTAAATTACATACCAGTGCACATATAGTTAATATGCTTTAGTTTTGTCCTAAGTATTACTGTACTTCCTAGATATCATTGCCTATTATTTTACTTCTTGAATGCTATATTTATGATAATGGTGTTGTTCTGATGCCACATGTTGGTTCCATCAGACTACTTAATGTTCTCTATGCTTAATTACACATCAGCAAACTAGCATGTGGTTTCGCTGTTTTTTATTCATTTTACCCTACATTTTCTGATGCTAGCTATTATATCACTGCTCCGAGCCTCTATTCATTACTTGTTTGTGTGTTCTTGATCTTCCCAATTTGCATGACTAATTTGATGCTTCTATTAATTATGGAGCTGTCAACCTCATCAAGCAAAATATTTGTTCTTTTGGGGCTGGCACCTCGAACAAGCATAAAAATAGAGGGAAGCAGATATATTGTCGTGCATACACACACCCTTCTTTCATTAGTTTAGATGAACCATTGATGATCAATTCGGACCAGTGCATGCGATTAAAATTAATTTTACCTAAATAGAGGGTGCAGAATAAACTACAACAACTAGATTCGCAACCACGGGATGCTGACGATATCTTCAAAGAACATTGCAACAGCAGCGAGGCTTCACAACAACATATGGTAAGCCAGTGCGTTTTAGTACATGTGAAATGTAATGCGAGTGGGCTGCTTTCTTGGCTTGTGCCCTCAACCTGTAATCCTACAGAAATACAAATAATTCAGTTGTCTGCTTTGCTATATTGCTTGATTCGAATGCTTATTTGTTGTTACGTTATACCTGAGTTGGCCAATATGTCAGCAGTGCCTGCTATACTATCGTAAAGAAATGCATGCCTAGTTCATTTGAGTCCTTAACTTTTCCTCTCAACTTCATCACAAGACTGTCTTTGTAGTTTATATGAGGTCACACTATTAAGTGCTTTCTCAAATTATTTCAACTGCTTAGATGCCTTGGCAACTTAAATATAGCGGTGGTACACTCCCTTTCAACTAGGGATGTCAACTAGGTCCCGTTTAATCCCGATTAAAGTCCACTAGTGGTATGATAGTTCAAAAGAGTTTTTGTTTTTTGAGGAAAATGAACTAGGGAGCTAGCAAAAACTTACTAGATGGGACTGGCGGATGTCGTTTATTTGCCACTTACATCCCTAGTTTCATCTTACCATTTTAATTTCTTTTCGGCCGATGCTGCTTCGAACTATTTAAATATAGCTTGCCATGCTCGGCAATAATTCGTATGTCGTTTACCATGTAAGCTTACTGCCTGGATCATACGATAACTATCTCTTACTTATGTCTAGCAGAAACCTTTCAGGATGCCATTCACACTAGGACACAATGTACAACCTCAGAATCTATTTGTGGAAGCAGTGCACCATCCATGTTACCAGATGGTAGCAGTTCAGAGGCAACACCGCCGGAGAGCAGTCTGAGCACATATATTATAGTGCTTGAGGCTCTACTAGAGGCAGAAAGAGATGGTGTGGCTGCCATGAATGAGGTAATCTTTATCTTGAGGCTGGAAATTATGGAATTAGCGGCACGCATTATGCAAGCAACCCAAGAATAGGAGGAAGTAAGAATGTTGCATTTGAAGACGGAGGAGGTCCTGCTGTTTCTGCTATCTGAAGACCAGGGTAATCCTGGTTCTTCTTTAGATACCAGTTGAAATTGTCATTAGATTATTGTACTTGCATGTTGTGTCATGTCTCTGAATGGATTATGTTGCAAGACCCCATATGTTGTCCATGTGTTGTAATGATCCGAATTTTTTAGGTGAGGTAATCCTCAGTACTTGTATGATTGACATAAGGTGAACTGTTTTTCGTGTGAGCATATTGTATTGGATGAAATAACTTTTTGACTCAAAGTGTATCCAACCTATTGAATTCGAAGATCGCGGCATTTCTAAATCATAATCATATATAAATGTGGAATAAATCATTGTTGTGGTTTTCAAGAAATAAATAACAAAACGTAGAATTATCTGTGGACATTCGTGATCAAATACAAATTGGATTTGAATTTAGTTTGCCAGGGCCCAGGACAAACGTGAATGCTAATTCTCCCAAGTTTTGAACGAAGTGGCCAAACACCCAGTATAATTTGTGGGTTGCCGGAAGCAATTGTTTGCGAGATGGAAATTACTGTCTACCCCTGACACTTGACATCCTTATCGAACGTATTTACACTGCTGTCGATAGGGGTAGACTAGTAACTTCAATCAGATTGACACAACGGCCTCTGAGCCCATTCAGACACGGTGGGCGCCAAACGTGGGTGGCAAAACACATTTGATTCAAGCTCGTCCGGAGGACATGTGTCTCTTCCTCCATTTTCCCATTCATACACGGTGGGTGGCAAAACAAACTCTCCTCGTCCAAAATTGATGTAGGCTAATATTTTAAATAGGGGCAGATGTGTAACTTCCCTCAGACGTGACACAACCGCCCTACCTGTCAGCCCCGTTCATACACCATGGGCGCCAACCGTGGGCGGAAAAACACCCTCTCCTTGCCCGAAATACTTACCGGCAAATATTTGGGAGATGCGAGATTATCGCCCTATCCCCAACCAACGCGATGTCCCAAATTTTAAAAGGGGGATAAGTTCATAACTTTCCAACATTTCAGAGAAGCGCATCCCAAAGTTTGAGATCCCCCCCCTCCCCTCCATTTCCCCATTCATACACCATCGGCGCCACGACAACCTCCCCAATGCGGCCAGCCTCCTCCGTCTGCCACCCCATCCTCCACCTTGCCGGAGCCGCTACCCCTACCCTGTTGTCCACTGCAAGAGATGGACGTCTCTCATCCACGGTGCTGGACCAAGATCCTTTCATCATGTCCTGTCGCTTCATCGGCGCCGTCGTCCACCTTGTTGTTGCCGCTCCTACGACCGCCTCGTCCACGGTAACAAGTTTATTCCCCGACCCGGCCGTCTGTCATCTAAAGTCTTCTTCCCCGCCGCCGACAACCATCGCACCTGCAGCACCCTCAATGTATCAGCAGAGGCCTACACGATGTCACAAGAGAGGTGGTACTCTTCCATATGTGCTTAAGTTATTAATCTCACCCAGAAAATAGATCGTAATTTGTTTACTGTACTTTTCTTATCCGTACCAAATCGTAGTGGCTAGTTGAAAGCAAACATTGGTTGCAAAGTAGCTTTGTCCGGTTTGCACATTCAGATTCGCCATGGCACGGGCACTATACTCGTAAACCTTATGCTTTCCCCTATATATTCACTACCATCATCGTAGGTGCTTTGTGTCGTGCTAGCGCTGCTCCTCAAGACCTCAACCCAAAGCTTACGCGTTGAAATATGAATCTGATATGATGCTCATATCACTAAAACAGAGAACGTTTAATTGGTCACCTAATATTCCTATATTCGTTTCGAAAAGCATGTGCGCCACCCACTGGTCCAGCTAGTTCCACTTTCCTAATTTTTCTCTTGATGCTTTGCGTTTTCCCCTTTTATCTACTCTACTATGATCTGCTTAGGTGCTTTCTGTCGTACTAGCATTACTCCACCCTTCAAGCTAAAGAACACAACACTCAAAATTCGAAAGCTTAGTTGTTCAAATATGATTGTGATATGATACTGGTATTAGTTAATAGACAAATTTAATTGGTTAGCTAAAGGTCCCACTTGAGTTTCCAAATGCATGTCGCGACATATAGAGACAGCAGAATTGCATTTCCTTGTCACTTGTTGGCTGTACTTTCTTGTCCATACCAAATCTTAGTTGTTATTTCAAAGCAAACATCGGTTGCTAACTACCCTTTGCACGTTTGCAGCTTCAGATCTGCCATCCCACTGCCAAGGTCAACACTGTACTCATCATGCTTATGGTTTCCCCATTTTACAATGACCACAATCAGCCTAAGTGGTTCGTGTTGTAATAGCACTGCTCCACCCATCGAGCTAAACAAGCTTAGTTGTACAAATTCATATCTGCTATTATGTTGGTATTAGTAAAACTGAGATATGTTTGATTGGTCAGCTAAATGTTCATACTTTAGTTTCAAAATGCATGTGAGACACATATGGAGAGACCGGAAAGAACAGTATTTCTCTGTGCGCCCTGGTTCATCATGAGTGGCCAACCGACATTGTATTGAAAGACTTGTAATATCTTCAATATGCTTGCTCTTCTGCTCTTCTTTAAGATGATCCTCTTCTCTTGCGGTCGACTGGTCAGGTCGAGTTGTTCTCCCTTAGTATATTTTGAATCTGTCAGGTCAGGTCGACTTGTTCTTCTTTAATATATGTTGACCTGTCATCTGCGAAGTGTCATCACTTCTGGAGCTCTCATATTTTGAGTAGTAGGCCACATTATATTAATGCACACACCAAATTACAGCATGCATGGCATCTCTTAAAAGAATTGCAGAGATAGCACAAAGGTGTTCACATGGAGGCAGTATTCGATTAGATTCACTTCTGCATTACAAAGATAATCTCACTTGTTTTTATGTTTTCATGCATGTCAGATATTGAACATTATCAAAATGAATATGAGAATGGGCGCACAAGGGGAATATTGCGGAACAATCCACTGGCTAACAAACTTGGCATGGTGGAGGATGGCCTATCTTATTCACCCATCAAGGTGCTTGCTCTAACTTAGCAAGGTTGTATTGGTCGCACATATTTTGCATCTGACCTCTTGCATTACTTCTACTTTGTTACACCATCTGCTTAGTTTAAGCATCATATATGAGTATATGCCATACCTATCCATTTTCTGTACCTATTCCATGTGTCGTCACACAATGTTTTTTCAGTCAAATGTTGTTCTTTCGTAATAGATGTCCAAAAGGAAGAGGGTGAGTGCAGATCCTCAAGGAGTACAAACTAGGTATTTGGAAAAGGTAGTGATACCTATTAAATCAAATAGATCAGCAGCCACAGAAAACACAGGCCCAACTGTACCACACTTTACCCCTACTCCAGTGGCCAAACCCCTATTAGAACTGCTGAGAGCCCAGCGTCAGGTACTGTCTATGATATCAATTCAAAATTTGAACTCCTAAATTTATGCATCTGCCTTACCTTCTCTCTTGTATGAAAACTAATTTCACATGAATCTCCTTGCTCAAAGGATCATACGATCTCACAACAGTACTAGGCTCTGCGTTGCTCTTGTCAGTACCTCTTTCCCTTTTGCCTTGTAATGCTATACTTAATTAATTGCTATTTGATTGTGTATCATCAGTCTGCACCTGAGCTTCATTATCCTCTGTTTCTTCCAATATTATTTGATCTATATTTACTCTTGCAAAATGTAGAATAATGGCAATGCTTATAAAGAATTTTCTTTGGGGAATTTATTGAATTATCCTTCCATAAACATGGAGAAGGACTTTGTCCAGCCCGTGTTAACATGTAATGTAAGTTCATCCTTCTCAAGCCTTCAAACTTTGTTCTAGTATAGATTTGGATAGGCATCATTTCCTCCACTGATGTTTGCTTTGCTGTTTACATCTGATTGGATGTTTGCAACAACTACCAGTTTCAAATTGTAGTTGTAAAAACATGTTCCTTATGCAGAACAGATCCATTTATTTGCTTATATAATTGTGAAACCTGTTACGTGTCTCCTTGTTTCTCTTTCAGAGTCGTATCTCTTATGCCAGGCAGAACTTTAGGGAAGATAGTGAGCCAAACCATCTTGAGGACAGCGAGATGACCACAAGGTCCTGTCTTGATGAAGACAGTGAGTTGAAGCTACTCACCAGTAGGTGTGAGACAACCTCTGTGCAGTCGCTGCCTCAATCAGTTCGACTTCTTCAGTCTCAACTTAAAGCGGAAAGGCTTGCTTCAGCTCAGCTCCGACTTGAAGTCAAAGATGTAATGAAGATGTTAGAGGACTGCCTTGCACACCATCATGCCATATAGCTACGGTGATGCATCTATCATTGACACAACTAAGGTCTAATCAGCTTGTTCGGCTGTTTGGGGGGCCCGACCTGGCCAGGCCTAGTGTCTTCTGAAGGGCTCTTAGTTTTGTATATTCCATTGTTGGTGCGTTTATTTGCGCTGGTGGCGAACTTTGATGCCCAGTGGATGTAATATGTGTAATAGCCGTGATAACCTAGCATAAGTTTGCTGCTTATTTATTTCCCTGTTGTCTTGTTTCACTACAAAAAAAATACACTTCCGTGATGGTACGTGTTTGTCACAGTAGGTCGCGTTTTCTGTCATGCATGTACATCCATGAGAAATTTATGACAGAATCAAGATAGTCATACCTGTGCTGTCGTAGAAGTGTTCCATGACATTACCGAAATTATCATCACGGAAGTGTCCACTTCCATGATGATAAATCGTGTGTCACAGAAGTGCTTTCGTCAAGGGTGACCGACACATGGCATCCACCGTAACGGAACGCCGTTAAGCTATCGGGTTAGGTTTTGGATCCGATAACCCGTTAATAGCCCCGACCAATGGGGATTTTCCACGTGTAAAATCATCATTGGCTGGAGGAAACACGTGTCTGCTCACCGTTGGGACAGATGTCATCCACTCATTAGACAGAAGGCGCCTATGATACGTCGACACATGGCACGTCCCAACAGAGGCCCATTCCTGTGAAAAGGCCAGCCCATTTGACTTGGTCAAAAGGTGGCGGGCCGGCCCATGTAAAGCCTGTTAACGGCCTGTTCGCATATAGCCCATTTACAGCCTGCTAACCTAAGGCCCGTTACGCCCTATCAGAATTAGGCCCAGCAGCGTCATCTGGGCCACCCAATATGATTCCAACCTGTTTTCACTTCTGGCCCATGTATGGCCCATGACGTCTTTCGGCCCATATGAGGCCCTATGTAACTCTTGGCCTATTAACGGGCCATGGTGAAACTGGCCCGTAATGAACAGTGTATTACTTTACACCCATTAACGGCCCGTGGTGAAACAGGCCCGTAATGAACAGTGTATCACTTTATACCCATTAAGGGCCCGTTATTCTGTTGGGCCGTTTCCAGCCCATGTTATCTTTTGGTCTTCTTAGAGCTCATTTATTCTTGGGCTCATTTCCAGCATTCTTTTACTTACGGCCCGTTACTGTCATTTTCTGCTTATGGGCCAAATTCAGCCCGTGGTTACAGTCGGCCTATCTGTGGTCCGTTAACACGTTGGGCCGTTTTCATAGCGTCATGAAATACGGCCTATTAACGATGGCCCGTTATGGTCGGCCCATGAACAGACGATTCCAACTCTATCCCATTTACGGCCATAATGCGGCCTGTTATTGGCCCATGTTTGGCCAATCGATCATACTGCCCGTATAAGGCCCATTGATGATACGGCCCGTAGAAGGCCCATTGTTTCTGCGGCCCGTAGAAGGCCCATTGTTTCTACGGCCCATGGAAGGCCCACTGTTTACACGGCCCATAGAAGGCCCGCTGTTTCTACGGCCCGTAGGTGTAGTGTCACTACAGTAAATATTAGCCCATGGTTATTGTGGCCTAGTTTTAAAAAATAGGTTGTTGCAGCCACTAGCAAACCGCAGAAAAAGAACTACACTGACTA
This sequence comes from Triticum dicoccoides, assembly GCF_002162155.2. Lineage (NCBI taxonomy): Eukaryota > Viridiplantae > Streptophyta > Magnoliopsida > Poales > Poaceae > Triticum > Triticum dicoccoides. Next base: position 757,763,845 of record NC_041385.1, read on the forward strand.
CAAGCAAACAAATAAACAAGACAACAAGGAAATAAATAAGCAATAAACTTACACTAGGCTATCACGGCTATTACACATATTACATCCACTGGGCATCAAAGTTCGCCACCAGTGCAAATATAGGGAACACAGCAGCATATAAACGCCGCAGCAAAACAAGTCCAGAACTGAAACCACTTCAGAAGAGCTCAAGAAACAATATCTTGGGTACCCATAATGCTGGCAAGATGCTTAGCAAGCTTATGAACTTTCTCTTGTTTGGCGCTTAAGTCCTCCAGCGCCTGCTGTTGCACCAGAAAGTATGCATCTGAATTCTGCAGGGACTTCCTCAGTCCTTTGGCTTCCTGTCGCATAACATCTGATCGATGTCTTTCAACTTGAAGTTGAGACTCAAGAAGCCGAATTGATTCAGGCAACGAGTTCGAAGAGCTGGTGCCAGCAGTGGTAGCCAGTAACTCGAACACTACATCAAGACAGGAGTTTGGGGTTGTCTCAGTGCCCTTAATATAGTTTTTATCAGCTTTCTTGGAGACCAACAGGGATGTCTCACTGTCTTGAACCTTATCTGCATTACTTCCTTTACCATTGCATAACAGGGTACTCTTCTCCAATATTTTATCCGCGTTCTAAAAGGGAAACAGACAAACACATCTCAGGTTTACAATGTAGTATATGAAACTCATTTTGGTAAACCAGTTCAGTAGTAAGGTGGACAGGATAACAGCATGAAATAAACATATATCTATGTAGTATGGTCACTGTATGGTCTATATCATTCTAGTTTATGTTGCCAAAATCAAGATAGATACAGTTCGAATCATATCTATTTAAGACAAAGCAGCATAGACATAATATAAGTGTGGGAAACTACACAGCAATAACAACACTTGTAATGTGCATGGCATGAGAACATAACTGTTTATTCAATTGAAAATGAAATCAACATAGAGCAAGTTACAACAACAAATAGCCAAACATGTTGAAGAAACAGGTTTAAAACATACCTGTTGCGCCATTTGAGTTTCAATTGCATCCTTCAAATTTGAAATTGGTTGGTATCAGTAAATACAGTGATGCAAGAGCAAAGTAGTATGAACCATAGCTACGGAACCTAACCTGAGAACAATTCTTCTTCGGGTTCGAAGTGGTGGTCCTCGTGATTTGGGCACTGCAGTTGCCTTACTAACTGCTCGTGTTTGGGTGCTCTGTGGTGGAGACAGTGTTGTGTCAACGGGAACTGGGTGTCTATCTGCTGGGGTTGGGGTTAGAAGGGGTGTAGCTGGTTCTCTGTCCAACTGCGTAGGGGTACAATCTGCATGAGTGTGGTGTCAGGACCCCGACTCAATGCCACATCGATCTAGCATGTAACATCTCATATCACTTTGCGGCCTCACGCACGGTATTCCACGGGTGTCACCTTACCTTTCCCCGGAACCGTTTGCACCTTTTGGCTCACGTATATGATGATGATGCTAGCATCCATATGATAAAGAGCCCGGGCTGACATGACTAGTCGTAAACCCAAAGTGGCACAGACTTACAGGGACAGGCATCCATGACCCAGCATCGAACGTGTCGGTCATCAGCAAGTGGGTCCGGGCTGTAGCACTGGGCTAGCAGGACTCCGGTAAACCGGGCTGTAGCGGGCTAACAGGGCTCCGGTACTCAATGCGTGACATTTCCCCAAAGGGACAGACACAGGAACGAAGAAGGACACATGCCGGCCAGCCTAACTGTTCCGGAGCAGTAGCAAGCTACCATGGCTCGGTGGAAACACTAGGAGACATTTCCCCGTAAGAGAGGCTACTAAAGATAAACAACTAGATGGTCAGATCCCACACATACCAAGCATTTCAATAACATACACACAATATGCTCGATATGTGCAAATACAACATGGCATCACAACATGACTCTACGACTCAAGTAATTTATTCAATAGGCTCCGAGGAGCGAGATATTACAAACATGGGTCTCATGACCCAACAATCAGAGCATACAAGTCAAAGCACAAGCGGAAGCTATCATGTCTGGGTACAGACATCTATAACTGAAAAAGGCTGAGAAGCCTGACTATCTATCAGATCCTGCCGAGGGCACAAGATCGTAGCTGAGGTAACAAGCTAAACGTCGAAGTCCACGTGGAACTACTAGTGAGACTGAAGTCTCTCTGCAAAAACATAAAATAGGCAAACGTGAGTACAAATGTACCCAGCAAGACTTACATCAGAACTAACTACATATGCATCATTTTCAACAAGGGGGATGGTGGGGTTTAACTGCAGCAAGCCAGCTTTGACTCGGTGGCTATCCTAAACTACGACTGCAAGCGACTCTTTTGAGGTGGCACACACGAGTCCACATATTCACCATATCAATACACCACTATGGATCCGCTCTCGTTCCCCTACGAGGACGCCATCCATAGCACTCACGCTTATCTTGCGTATTTTAGAGTATCCACTTTCACTTGTCTATGAACTGATATAAGCAACCCAGAAGTCCTTTTCCGTGGACACGGCTATTCGAATAGATGATGTTAACCCTGCAGGGGTGTACTTCTTCATACATGTTTCCACCACTTAGCGTCTGCACACGACATGTGCTCGGCAGACTTCAAGCGAAAGCCGACGTGGGTGTAGACCACGACCTACCTAAACACTCAAGTCTCTAGTCCAGGTTTATCGCCTATTCGAGTTCCATCCATGAGGAGATCCGGCCGGAGTTTCGCTCACAGCCCCAAACGATGTGAACAGGGTTCCGTGACACCATACGGGCGCCCGGTATACCCGGCCACGTGCCTACCGCATCACAGCCCACCCCTACGGTCAGCGCTGTCCACGGCCTCCAGCATACTACAAACACCAGAAACTACTTGCAACTCCTGGACAGAGGACTAGGGTGAATAAGAAGTCGAGCGGGGTCATATTTGACGGCCCAATGCATGGTAGTATCTGAATCATGGATCACAAACACAGAACTCAGTTCCTAAGGACGGCTTCAATGAGACAACCCACCATGTACTCCTACATGGCCTCTCACCGACACCTTTTACCAAATCGTGTTCACACACTTAGCTCACACATAGTAGGACATGTTCACACACCTCTGATTCATCCTCGATGAATCAGACCTGACTCAACTCTAAGCAGTAGCAGGCATAACAAACAAGCATGAATGTGTAGGCACATCAGGGCTCAAACAACTCCTACTCATGCTAGTGGGTTTCATCTATTTACTGTGGCAATGACAGGTCATGCAAAGGATAAAGGGGTTCAGCTACCGCAGCAAGTAACAGATGAATCGGTGTTGTCCTAATGCAGTAAAAGAGAGCAGGAGCGAGAGAGTAGGATTGTATCGGAATGAATAAGGGGGTTTTGCTTGCCTGGCACTTCTGAAGATAACATTGAGTCTTCATCAGTGTCAACGATCACATCATCGGTATCACGTCTATCGAGAGGGGACAAATACCGGCAACACAGAAAGAACACAATCAATGCAATGCACAATATGATGCATGCTATGACATGGCAAAATGAATGTGTTTTGGGCTAATGCAACTAGCAACAGATTAAATGAAGTTGGTTTGAATACAAGATTCAAATTCAAACTCCATATGTGATTATTCAAATGCCATTTAATTGATTTGTGCTAAACAGCAGCTATAAGTTGTTCTAACATGCATGAAAATGGTACAAATGGATTCCTTGAATTTTTCTGATAATTTTTCATATATAACTTATTTAATTTGGAGTTACGGTTGAATTTCTATGAATTTTAGAAGTTTATACAATTTTCTGGAATTTCTGAATAAAATAAATCCAGAAAACATTACTGCATCATCCTGACGTCATGATGACGTCAGCAGGTCAACGGCTCGGTCCAAGTCAAACCTGACGGGTGGGGACCACACGTCAGTGACACAGTTAACTAACCTAAGTTTAATTAGAGCCTGGGCCCGCATGTCAGTGTCCTATCTACTTAACTAAGTTAGTTAACACTAACTTAACCTGGTACTAATTAAACAGGGGGGGCTGGGCCCACACGTCAGTCAGAGAGAGGGGAGGGTCAAACCCCCTGGTCGGCGGGGTCAACTCGCCGGCGTTTAGCCGCCGGCGAGGCTAAACGCGGCGGTGCAGGTGCGGGTTTCACGTACAGGGCACCGTTCGGGGCGCCGTTGGGCTCTATGGATAGCTGGGAGTGGGCCGCGGCGAGTGGTGCAGGTAGTTGGGTTCGGGGTCGCCGGAAAAGGCGCCGGTGACGTGTTTGGCGGCGGCCGGAGCTCGGGTTTGCACGGGCGCGGCGAGGCAGAGCACAAGGAGCTCAACCAAGGGCATGGACGGCGTCGTGGGGTCACCAGGAGCACGTCTGTGCCATTGGGCGAGTAAGCGAAGCTCGGGAGCGCGTGGCTCAACGTCCATGGCGGCGGCGGCTTCGGTCGTCGGTGAACTAGGAGCCACGGTGTGAAAACAGGAAAACAGAGAGGGGGGTTCGAGGGAGAGGCTTACGACGGTTGCAACGGTGCGGACGACGAGCTCGGGGAAGGCCGGAGCTGAGCGGGGCGGCGAGGTCGATCTCCGGTGGACGAGGGGGGGAAAGCCTCGGTGGCGGCGTTGCAGCGTGTCCGGGGCCTCGTGGGTCGTCGAGGAGGTCGGGGACATCGAGACGGAGCTCGCTGGCACGGCGAGGGGTCGAGGGAGAGGCAGTGGCTACGCAGGCGATGAGCGGCGGCGACGGGCTCCGCTCGAGAAGGGAGCAGAGAGGGGAGGGAGGTCCAGAGAGCGAGGGAGAAGTGAGAGGGGGTCGGGGAGGCGCGTGGCGTCGTCCGGGGCGTCGAGAAGGGAGGCAACCAGGCAGGAGGTGGCCAGGGGGAAGCAGGAGGTGGCCGAGGCCTCTCGGGCGCGCGCCACGCCTCGCCTCTGTTCGTCCTCCTGGCAGAGGAGGAAGATGACAAGGGGGCGGAGGTGGGCTGGGCCGGCCAGATGGAGCTGGGCCAGGTAAGTGGCGCCAGGTAGGCTGCGGGTAAGTGGCCCAGGTAGGTTCCTCTCCTCTGTCTTTTATTTCTATTTCAGTTCTCTTTTCTTTTATTTAATTCTTTTGCCACTGTTTTGAATTAAAAATAATAATTCAAACAATGCCAAAGCTCCTCTGAATATTTTATTTTGCTAGATGGACTTTTCCAAAAGCTCATAAAATAATTCAGGGATATTTGAAATTATATTCTAATTATATGAATATAATTCAAATTCAAATAGCTAATGAATTAAATTCAAAGTCCCAAAAATAAATCCTTAAAAATGTTCAATATTTTGGTTGGGACCAGAACCCTTGCCAAAAATTATCAAACATTTAAGAAGAGCATTTTGGAACAATGAATGAGATTTTTTTAGGGTTTCTGCCCTTCTTTTATTCAGGGTTTTGAGGCTTCCAACAATCCTCAACTCATGTTTCAGAAATTTAAATATGATGCCTGGATGAAGATGCAACTATTTACAAACAATATTCTAGGGCTGTGACAACTCACCCCCACTAAACAAAAATCTCGTCCCGAGATTCAAGTGTAGGGTAAGGTGAAGGGGGAACGCAAACTAGCACAATCTTCACGATCCAGTTGCACTTCAAATGGACGTTGATTCGTTCACCATCATTGTCTCGAAGTCTTGCTCTGAGAACTCCAACTAACATGACAACGAGAGGAAAAGAGAGACCCTAAAAGAATGGTTCTTCTCGAAGGTCGAACAACTCAGGATTAACTCACGGAATGAGACATAGCAACATCTCTCGAGCTGAGAGGCGAAGCACACATCCATAGGAATGGAGTGAAGCAGATGACGAAGGTTCACTAGGTAGACAACAATTTCACGCTTAAGAAGGTGGTAATCGATTGTCAACGTAGCGAGGAGTTGAGTTGCCATGATACCACAACGAGGCATCTTAGGAATGGTGACTCGTAGATATATCCCCTTAAGTGGCAAGAAGAATTACCTTTGATTCAGAGATCATTGAAACTCTTTAAACCAGCCTAAGGCAATTCTCGAGCGATCGTTTGGAGGGGGTCGGTAGAATGGCATACTCGGACTTGGATGATGTGGATTACCTTGTTGAAGACAACGTAATGGATGAATTTGCTTGCCACCGGAAATGGAAGAGACCCATGGTAGAATGGCACATTGGCGGTGCAAGCTAGGAACAAAATGCAAATGCTAGGAATGATTCTGGTAACTGGGGAAGAACCCAACAATAAAGAGTGAATTCACTGTTGGAGTGGTTATAGCATAACCGACGAGACTAGGAGCAATCCCGGTTAGTGCCAGCGATAATACCTAGCGCTTGTGCGTGCTCTCAAGAACTTGAGCAATTCCATAATCATCAAGGTTTTACCAACATCCGTGTCAAGGGTCCGGTAACACAACTTACTACCATGATGAATGGTGATGGAGGATGCAGATGCAAAGGAAGATAACACCTTCTCAGATTTCACCCTTGGCGAGGCCAAGGAAACAAAATCTGGATGATCGACCGAGAGACACTTAGCACTCCGCTTCTAATGTTCTCCTTGATGTGCTAGTGTAACCCACTCATAGATATGGTTTGATATCTAGAACATCAAGTAAAAAGGTCGGACTTCGGGATCTCAGAAATCCATAGGGGCAACTAGGGAGTAAATCCTACGAAATCCCTATGGGGGGGTGGCCAACTTCTCCAATCAAGATACTACAATATTAGGTCTCCCGACGGGGTGTGTTGGCCATGACATCCACTTTACCGGTTTCCGAGGGACCGATATTATAGTTCTTGGGAAATGTTCCAAACCATCATATCTGCCTGAGATTCAGATCTGGTTGGTGTCAGGATATTCCAGACTCATCGAGTCTAGGAAGAAAAACGAAAGTTTGCAACACAAATCGACGAGATGACGTTGCGGGATTCTCGGGAGATGAACTACGATAGCAAGCTCCAAAACATGAGCTGGTTCTGCTACAAACATGTGAACACGTTGTCCCAGACAAGCATGCCCACATGGTAGTCTTACAATAAAACACTACCGAGTTCTGGTTGGGAACCATCAGCGAGGATATCGAAGTTCTTTCATAAGTCCGGATTAGCTCTTATGAAGATACTCCTTCCCCTTGAACAAATCAGTCAGTGGCTTGGTGTGCTAGGATACACATATGGAATGAAGGTTGCAAGTCTCCAGACCACAGAATACTTCGCACGTGTGCATGACTGACTTGCGATGATTCCAGAGGAAGCAACATTGACTTTCTCGAATCCACGGCGGCAACTTGCAACAGATGCACATGAACTGGAGGAAGTCACTTCTTACATCCGAACATATGCTTCATGAACTAGCATGAACAAATGCTTTCAAAAGTTTCCAACACTAGCTTAATGTTCAACAAAATCATGGAGGAGATAAGGATGTTGTCAATGGGCTCAACAACAATTCATCCGGGTTTCCTTTTAAAAGGAATTCCATAGTTAAGTGAACACGGTGATAGCATTGGTCAGACCCAAAAGATATAATGGTGTATGCTCGAGGGATCAACCACGAGTAAGACAACATTACGAATATCGTTGGTTCTGGTCTGATTGGATGATAGCCCATACTCCAATCAAAGGTTGGATAAGAATGATAGGTCCATTAACTGATCACAGGGACCAATCGATGAAGATATCATCTTTCTTCAACACACACTACACAAAGATATCCCTTTGGAACGAACTAAGTCAGGCAAGCTTTTATCTTCCAATTCTCCAAGTTGTTGTCTAGCTTAACCAACTAGCTCAGGTATATCTAACACCGATTCTTGGAGAGAAGGTGGTTCACAAGAGACCAACTTGATCACGAGCTCAACATAACAGTCAGGGGACAACCTGGTAATACTTCCGAGAAGATATTCGGAAAATCACGAACCACCGGTATGTTACTAAGCTCGAGAACAATCTCGCTTTTGAGGGCAAGACGATATGATCAAATGAGTGAGGACTTGACAAGATCCTAACTCATCAATCGAAGGGTGCACCGAAATAAGAACTAGATAGCACGATCAGTCTTAGAAGGATGATTCAAAAACCAACATACTAAGAATGAAATTATTATCCTTTAACTACCAAGCAACGAGGTTGCTGGGAGTATTGATTTCACACATCACAATTCATTTGTCGGTAATCCGGTTGCATCAACACGAGGGCCGAGGAATGACTAATGATGGTGAGAAGTATCACTGTGTTAAGAGTTCATAGGATGGTGTGCAATTCCCATGACATTCTTGATATAAAGATGGTAATACTCCAAGGTAGAACAGAGCAAAAGCTGGATTGGCATTTTGATCTGCGGAGCATGACTACCTTGACCCAATCCTAGATATGGATGAGGTACTGGAGTTCATTTCTCCTAGTCATTCTGGAATAGAATGGCTTGATGGACCACAAGAGTAATAGGTATCGAGGAACGATTGCACGCATACTCTTGACTATCAATTGATAGACGAAGTCAGTAGACAGCTAAAGAGGGACAACTCAAAGGAACATATAACTTTCTGAGTTGTGGATGCATAGATTAGTATGTCGAACCAAGTTCAACAAGTTTCTTCCGAATAACCCATGCAGAAAAGTAGAACTGGCAGGGTCACAATATATAATGGAGAACTCATCGAGAGCACTCTTGTTGTCATCTTTTGGTTCAGAAGAACTTCTGCCAAGAATGGTTCATGGTAATTGGAAGAAGGATGTACCACGAACCTCGAGAACTATCGCAAAGTTACTAATATCCTAAGGAACTAGCAACACTATCAACATGAAGTAAGTAGAGTGAATCTCGGTTCAAGAACCCAGGAACAGAATACCTACTACTAAGTAGCATCACGGAATGCTTTCGAGAATAAAGGCCAGAATCTCACACTGGGGACACAAAACGTTGCTAGATTACTAGGTGACTCCCTAAATACCTAGGGTCATAATAGTAACTCCAACATAAAAGTCAAGACAATAGAATACCTCAACTCAACAATTAGTGTGATTAATCTGGCCCATGGGCACATTGAAACGGGAAGAAAGGATTTGCAATTGCATCAGACTACTTAGAAACCTGGGATGACTCGGACAGCATAACGGCTGTAAATGCTCAGAAAGATTTGAGACATTCACAAAAATGGTGGCATAACCACTCAGAAGCACAATATCACGGTTTCGAGATCAACAATTAACATACGGAAGCAGTAAAAACTGAACAGAGGCTTAAGTCCAAAAATCTTATAAGTCTACGGATTAGTAACACGTGATCCTGATAGAAAGAAGAGATAGCCTAGTTCTTAATCCCCGTAGAAGAGAAGATGATGACTCAGATCAGAAGGCATAAGGTGTAAGGAGTAAAAAGAGCCTTACGTTCCATCCCACAATCAATTCCCTTATATAACTAAAGAATTTCTAGACTCAACTTCGACCAGTTTGGCTTGGTAATCCTACAGGCAGTCAAGCTCTGATACCAACGCTGTCAGGACCCCGACTCAATGCCACATCGATCTAGCATGTAACATCTCATATCACTTTGCGGCCTCACGCACGGTATTCCACGGGTGTCGCCTTACCTTTCCCCGGAACCGTTTGCGCCTTTTGGCTCACGTATATGATGATGACGCTAGCATCCATATGATAAAGAGCCCGGGCTGACATGACTAGTCGTAAACCCAAAGTGGCACAGACTTACAGGGACAGGCATCCATGACCCAGCATCGAACGTGTCGGTCATCAGCAAGTGGGTCCGGGCTGTAGCACTGGGCTAGCAGGACTCCGGTAAACCGGGCTGTAGCGGGCTAACAGGCTCCGGTACTCAATGCGTGACATTTCCCCAAAGGGACAGACACGGGAACGAAGAAGGACACATGCCGGCCAGCCTAACTGTTCCGGAGCAGTAGCAAGCTACCATGGCTCGGTGGAAACACTAGGAGACATTTCCCCGTAAGAGAGGCTACTAAAGATAAACAACTAGATGGTCAGATCCCACACATACCAAGCATTTCAATAACATACACACAATATGCTCGATATGTGCAAATACAACATGGCATCACAACATGACTCTACGACTCAAGTAATTTATTCAATAGGCTCCGAGGAGCGAGATATTACAAACATGGGTCTCATGACCCAACAATCAGAGCATACAAGTCAAAGCACAAGCGGAAGCTATCATGTCTGGGTACAGACATCTATAACTGAAAAAGGCTGAGAAGCCTGACTATCTATCAGATCCTGCCGAGGGCACAAGATCGTAGCTGAGGTAACAAGCTAAACGTCGAAGTCCACGTGGAACTACTAGTGAGACTGAAGTCTCTCTGCAAAAACATAAAATAGGCAAACGTGAGTACAAATGTACCCAGCAAGACTTACATCAGAACTAACTACATATGCATCATTTTCAACAAGGGGGATGGTGGGGTTTAACTGCAGCAAGCCAGCTTTGACTCGGTGGCTATCCTAAACTACGACTGCAAGCGACTCTTTTGAGGTGGCGCACACGAGTCCACATATTCACCATATCAATACACCACTATGGATCCGCTCTCGTTCCCCTACGAGGACGCCATCCATCGCACTCACGCTTATCTTGCGTATTTTAGAGTATCCACTTTCACTTGTCTAAGAGGACCCCGACTCAAAGCCACATCGATCTAGCATGTAACACCTCATATCACTTTGTGGCCTCACGCACGGTATTCCCACGGGTGTCGCCTTACATTAGCCCGGGACCGTTTGCGCCTTTTGGCACACGTATATGACGATGACGCTAGCATCCATATGATAAAGAGCCCGGGCTGACATGACTAGTCGTAAACCCAAAGTGGCACAGACTTACAGGGACAGGCATCCATGACCCAGCATCGAACGTGTCGGTCATTAGCAAGTGGGTCCAGGCTGTAGCACTGGGCTAGCAGGACTCCGGTAAACCGGGCTGTAGCGGGCTAACAGGGCTCCCGTACTCAATGCGTGACATTTCCCCAAAGGGACAGACACAGGAACGAAGAAGGACACATGCCGGCCAGCCTAAGTGTTCCGGAGCAGTAGCAAGCTACCATGGCTCGGTGGAAACACTAGGAGACATTTCCCCGTAAGAGAGGCTACTAAAGATAAACAACTAGATGGTCAGATCCCACACATACCAAGCATTTCAATAACATACACACAATATGCTCGATATGTGCAAATACAACATGGCATCACAACATGACTCTACGACTCAAGTAATTTATTCAATAGGCTCCGAGGAGCGAGATATTACAAACATGGGTCTCATGACCCAACAATCAGAGCATACAAGTCAAAGCACAAGCGGAAGCTATCATGTCTGGGTACAGACATCTATAACTGAAAAAGGCTGAGAAGCCTGACTATCTATCAGATCCTGCCGAGGGCACAAGATCGTAGCTGAGGTAACAAGCTAAACGTCGAAGTCCACGTGGAACTACTAGTGAGACTGAAGTCTCTCTGCAAAAACATAAAATAGGCAAACGTGAGTACAAATGTACCCAGCAAGACTTACATCAGAACTAACTACATATGCATCATTTTCAACAAGGGGGATGGTGGGGTTTAACTGCAGCAAGCCAGCTTTGACTCGGTGGCTATCCTAAACTACGACTGCAAGCGACTCTTTTGAGGTGGCGCACACGAGTCCACATATTCACCATATCAATACACCACTATGGATCCGCTCTCGTTCCCCTACGAGGACGCCATCCATAGCACTCACGCTTATCTTGCGTATTTTAGAGTATCCACTTTCACTTGTCTATGAACTGATATAAGCAACCCAGAAGTCCTTTTCCGTGGACACGGCTATTCGAATAGATGATGTTAACCCTGCAGGGGTGTACTTCTTCATACATGTTTCCACCACTTAGCGTCTGCACACGACATGTGCTCGGCAGACTTCAAGCGAAAGCCGACGTGGGTGTAGACCACGACCTACCTAAACACTCAAGTCTCTAGTCCAGGTTTATCGCCTATTCGGGTTCCATCCATGAGGAGATCCGGCCGGAGTTTCGCTCACAGCCCCAAACGATGTGAACAGGGTTCCGTGACACCAAACGGGCGCCCGGTATACCCGGCCACGTGCCTACCGCATCACAGCCCACCCCTACGGTCAGCGCTGTCCACGGCCTCCAGCATACTACAAACACCAGAAACTACTTGCAACTCTTGGACAGAGGACTAGGGTGAATAAGAAGTCGAGCGGGGTCATATTTCAGGGCCCAATGCATGGTAGTATCTGAATCATGGATCACAAACACAGAACTCAGTTCCTAAGGACGGCTTCAATGAGACAACCCACCATGTACTCCTACATGGCCTCTCACCGACACCTTTTACCAAATCGTGTTCACACACTTAGCTCACACATAGTAGGACATGTTCACACACCTCTGATTCATCCTCGATGAATCAGACCTGACTCAACTCTAAGCAGTAGCAGGCATAACAAACAAGCATGAATGAGTAGGCACATTAGGGCTCAAACAACTCCTACTCATGCTAGTGGGTTTCATCTATTTACTGTGGCAATGACAGGTCATGCAAAGGATAAAGGGGTTCAGCTACCGCAACAAGTAACAGATGAATCGGTGTTGTCCTAATGCAGTAAAAGAGAGCAGGAGCGAGAGAGTAGGATTGTATCGGAATGAACAAGGGGGTTTTGCTTGCCTGGCACTTCTGAAGATAACATTGAGTCTTCATCAGTGTCAACGATCACATCATCGGTATCACGTCTATCGAGAGGGGACAAATACCGGCAACACAGAAAGAACACAATCAATGCAATGCACAATATGATGCATGCTATGACATGGCAAAATGAATGTGTTTTGGGCTAATGCAACTAGCAACAGATTAAATGAAGTTGGTTTGAATACAAGATTCAAATTCAAACTCCATATGTGATTATTCAAATGCCATTTAATTGATTTGTGCTAAACAGCAGCTATAAGTTGTTCTAACATGCATGAAAATGGTACAAATGGATTCCTTGAATTTTTCTGATAATTTTTCATATATAATTTATTTAATATGGAGTTACGGTTGAATTTCTATGAATTTTAGAAGTTTATACAATTTTCTGGAATTTCTGAATAAAATAAATCCAGAAAACATTACTGCGTCATCCTGACGTCATGATGACGTCAGCAGGTCAACGGCTCGGTCCAGGTCAAACCTGACGGGTGGGGACCACACGTCAGTGACACAGTTAACTAACCTAAGTTTAATTAGAGCCTGGGCCCGCATGTCAGTGTCCTATCTACTTAACTAAGTTAGTTAACACTAACTTAACCTGGTACTAATTAAACAGGGGGGGCTGGGCCCACACGTCAGTCAGAGAGAGGGGAGGGTCAAACCCCCTGGTCGGCGGGGTCAACTCGCCGGCGTTTAGCCGCCGGCGAGGCTAAACGCGGCGGTGCAGGTGCGGGTTTCACGTACAGGGCACCGTTCGGGGCGCCGTTGGGCTCTATGGATAGCTGGGAGTGGGCCGCGGCGAGTGGTGCAGGTAGTTGGGTTCGGGGTCGCCGGAAAAGGCGCCGGCGACGTGTTTGGCGGCGGCCGGAGCTCGGGTTTGCACGGGCGCGGCGAGGCAGAGCACAAGGAGCTCAACCAAGGGCATGGACGGCGTCGTGGGGTCACCAGGAGCACGTCTGTGCCATTGGGCGAGTAAGCGAAGCTCGGGAGCGCCTGGCTCAACGTCCATGGTGGCGGCGGCTTCGGTCGTCGGTGAACTAGGAGCCACGGTGTGAAAACAGGACAACAGAGAGGGGGGTTCGAGGGAGAGGCTTACGACGGTTGCAACGGTGCGGACGACGAGCTCGGGGAAGGCCGGAGCTGAGCGGGGCGGCAAGGTCGATCTCCGGTGGCCGAGGGGGGGAAAAGCCTCGGTGGCGGCGTTGCAGCGTGTCCGGGGCCTCGTGGGTCGTCGAGGAGGTCGGGGACATCGAGACGGAGCTCGCTGGCACGGCGAGGGGTCGAGGGAGAGGCAGTGGCTACGCAGGCGATGAGCGACGGCGACGGCTCCGCTCGGGAAGGGAGCAGAGAGGGGAGGGAGGTCCAGAGAGCGAGGGAGAAGTGAGAGGGGGTCGGGGAGGCGCGTGGCGTCGTCCGGGGCGTCGAGAAGGGAGGCAACCAGGCAGGAGGTGGCCAGGGGGAAGCAGGAGGTGGCCGAGGCCTCTCGGGCGCGCGCCACGCCTCGCCTCTGTTCGTCCTCCTGGCAGAGGAGGAAGATGACAAGGGGGAGGAGGTGGGCTGGGCCGGCCAGATGGAGCTGGGCCAGGTAAGTGGCGCCAGGTAGGCTGCGGGTAAGTGGCCCAGGTAGGTTCCTCTCCTCTGTCTTTTATTTCTATTTCAGTTCTGTTTTCTTTTATTTAATTCTTTTGCCACTATTTTGAATTAAAAATAATAATTCAAACAATGCCAAAGCTCCTCTAAATATTTTATTTTGCTAGATGGACTTTTCCAAAAGCTCATAAAATAATTCAGGGATATTTGAAATTATATTCTAATTATATGAATATAATTCAAATTCAAATAGCTAATGAATTAAATTCAAAGTCCCAAAAATAAATCCTTAAAAATGTTCAATATTTTGGTTGGGACCAGAACCCTTGCCAAAAATTATCAAACATTTAAGAAGAGCATTTTGGAACAATGAATGAGATTTTTTTAGGGTTTCTGCCCTTCTTTTATTCAGGGTTTTGAGGCTTCCAACAATCCTCAACTCATGTTTTAGAAATTTAAATATGATGCCTGGATGAAGATGCAACTATTTACAAACAATATTCTAGGGCTGTGACATGTGGGTTATGTGTGGTGGGGCTGATTCTTGGGCAAGTACAACCGTGGTTCTATCTGCATCGACAGGTAGCACGATCTTTTCTAAAGACCGTGTTTTTACTCCCACGGATACTTCCATCACTCCTTCCAATTGAAATGGCTGATAAACAAGAAAAGTAATTGAATGTACAGACATTGTAAGATAGACAGGTGCAATGGATAGTAGGGAAGAAAATAGGGCATGAAATAATTCACATTTATGTTGTCTAAGCAAACAGAATAGCAGGACATAATTTCACATATATGATGGCTAATTAAACAGGATAGCATGACACAATTTCACATGTATGATGCCTAACTAAACAGGATAGAATGACATACTTCAAAATATGATGACTATATAAACATGATGACATGATATAACTATATGATATGTCTATTAAAGTGGTTGGCATGCCATAAATCACAAACATGTTGTCGATGGAAACATGATGGCATGATATAATTCACGGATAGAATGACATAATTTAAAATATGATGACTATGTAAACAGGATGAGATGATATAACTATATTATGTCTTTAGAAAATGGGTTGGCATGCCATAATTCAGATATATGTTGTCTATGTAAACATCATGGCATGACATAATTCAAATATATGATTTATATACTAAGGAAGTGAGCAGAGGGCAATTGCATATATGATGTGTCAACTAAGGAGATGGCATTCAGTATTGTGTATATGATGTAAAAAATAAGCATTGCAATACAACATATGCATTATATGAGTAATATAACACTGCCAAGTTTGAGCATACACCTCAGGGGGATAATAGGACTGGTCATCTGCCTCTGAATCCTACTCTGAAGAGCTATCTGTAACCAGCAAGATATCTGCTTCAGCAGGTAGCATTGTCTGATCTGAAGACCTTGTTTTCACTCCAGATTTCTCCATCACCAATTCAAATGGCTGATGCACAGGAAGAGCAGTTGAATATACAAACATTGTCGACAAAAGCAATGAGAAATGCAAAAAAAGGACGGCATGATATAATTCACATATATGACGCTTGCCTAAACAGCATGGCATTGCATAATTCACATACATAATGCCTTGCAACAAGATAACATTGCATAATTCACATATATAATGTCTTGCCACAAGATGGCATTGCATAATTCATATATATGGTAATTAGACACTAAACAGGTGGCATTCACACAAAGCATGTCCAAACTAAGCAAATAACATAGCAATGCAAGATACCATACACACGATATGAGTAACATAACCCTGCCAAGTTAGGGCATGCACCTCATGGGGAAATATGACTGGTCATCTGTCTCTGAATCCTCCTCTGAGGAGCTATCGGTAACCTGCAAGACATGCGCTTCGTCAGATAGCATTGTCTGCTCTAAAGACCTTGTTTCCACTCCAGATTTTTTCCATGACCGTGCCAAATGGCTGATGCACAGGAAGAGTAATTGAATGTACTAAAATTGTTGACAAATTTAACACATAATAAAAAAATGATGGCATGATATAATTCACATATAAGATGACTGGCTAACCAGGGTGGCATTGCAAAATTCACATATATGATGCCTGGCTAGACAAGATGGCATTGCATGATTCACATATACGATAAAGAAACAAAATAGATGGCATTGACACAAAGCATGTCTAAACTAAGCAGATGACATCTTTAATGTATACAGTAAGCAATGCAAGGCACCATATGCATGATATTACCAACATCAGCATGCCAAGTTAGAGCGAAGACCTCATGGGGTAAATAGGAGTGGTCTTCTCCGTCTGAATCCCCCTTAGAACAGTTATCTTCCTCTTGATTATGATCCGAAATGGGTGGAGGGGGGCTGCCTTTGCGTCCACCATGGAACGACGTCTGCATGAAATTTTATTGCCACGCAAGGCTCGTCTCTTTTGCTCTACATGATCAGTTCCATTGTGTACAATAACTGGCATGCATAGGAATAAAAAATAGTGAGATTATGTAAGGAGTGCATGCACAAATCCAGAGTGATGGTAGCAAACTGTGGATAGACCCAAAACCAATGGTAGCAGGCAGATAATAGCTTTAGTTAAAAAATACAGATAATGGCTCATTTAATGTTTGTTTGCACTCAACATGAAACTCATAGTAGACACCGGAGATTAACCAGATAGTAGACAGATAGTACTGATTGCTGCCCCAATATGTACCCCACAACCATTTAAAAACTCAAGTTTCAGCATTAGTTTGGACCTGAGTCGGAGTCTAATAGGTGAACACGAAGATAATGTAGCATGTCATCATATTAAGCGACGCATAACGTAAGCAGACACGGAAGAGTGCGACCTCTCTTGCGGACCCGTGTAGTCCTCAAGGTCATCTGCTTAGTTGATGATGGTAATGCAGTTGTCGTGGCTGCCGGCAGTGGGGAAGAAGATCTGAGGCGGCGAAAGACAGTCTGGAGATTGGATCCCTGCTGTGGTGAACCCTTCCATCGTTGGAGCAGCTGAGCTGGGGTGGAACACAGCGCCGCAGGAGCAGGACAAACCACACGAGGTTTTCGTTGACACATATCTGTAACAGAAGTAATTGAGTAAGGGCTTGTTTGAATTTGAGGATTCTAAGAATGCAGGCATAGGAAATAGATAGGAATAGGATAGGAATGCACGTGCAAAACAGAGAATTTAAAAACATAGGATTTCTGCCAATCTGGTGTTTGATTCACAACAATTGGAAGATCACAGGATGCAAAAAAGCATGGTGAGATTAAGTCAAACCACAAGAAAATGTACGGTTATAATGCTATTATGCTACTATCTCTTAGTCTTGTGCTTGATGATTAGGAATATGAAAAGGAGGAGAAGTGGAAATTAGAATCCTACGGTTTTTTATTTCAAGGAGACACTAAAGGAACAAATCCTACAGTTTTCCTTTGCTCCATTCCTTTGCACCAACTTCATGAAAAGTAGTACCATAGGAAACTTTCCAATTCCTATGTTTTTCATTCACTTTTCCTTTCAAGCACTGGCGATTCTAGTAGGCAGGCTTGAGCAAGGAAAATCCTACACTAAAAAAATGTTTTTGTGCTACTTCTATTACTTTGGTCTCAGGCCACTGCCATACTAGCTCAACTCCCAGGCCCATCGACAAATGCACAGCTCAAACGCGCAGAGATAAATAATGACGGTGTTCAAGAGAGTCCATCACGGATAGCTAAGTTGCCTGGTACCTCACTGCTTGTCGTATAGTAGGATAAAATAATCGTATTTCCCGTTACTACGAGTGCTCAGTGGACAATATTTAACATGTAGAGTAAAAAAGAGATGTAACAAGTGTACAACCTCTTTGGTGAAGCCATGTCGATCTCAGCGTGATTGGGTTGGCCAGTGAGGATGCTCCGGCTGACTTTGCTGTCGGAGGAGGGGAAGAAGATCTTAGGCGTTTGGAGATGGAGTCCGAGGTACTGCTCCGCTGTGATGGAGGGTTTCGTCGTTGGAGCAGCTCCGGTGAGTTGTACGACGCCGAGGCTGAAGCAGGACAAGAGAGACAACGAACAATGTTAACCTGAGTGGAATTCTAATAGCATCTCCAATACATGACGTAAAATACATAACCACAAAGTGCTAGATGTAAAATACATCAGCCGCTCATCTCTAAACTTAACTGACGAAACTGAACTTAACTGTCGATACTAAACTTAACTGTCGAAACTGAATTTTGCTGTCGAAATTGAATTTTGCTGTCGAAACTGAACGCACTAGCAAGGTGAGGCTACACGTCGGTCGACTGACTTTTTCATCTCTGGTCGGTCGATCTTGCAGCCGTTGGATACAAAATCAAGGGCCTGCGGTTCATCTT
>NC_041385.1:757782975-757810550 GCF_002162155.2 Triticum dicoccoides
GCCATCCCTCTAGGCCCCCCCGTGCCGAGCTTTTTCTCCGGCGATCCCCACGCCACCGTCCCGCCAACGCCCCGCCACCACCGGCGACCATCGCCCCCATCCTAAACCCTAAGATAGATAGTGGGGTACCTCTCCGGCGAGCCCCCCTCCCCGCTGCGGCTGGTTCTTCCTTCACCCCGGCAAGCCCATCCCTTGGAAATTGACTGACCCAAAAGTCGATTCACTCGACTGAAGTGTAGCCAAATCGGAGCAGCATCGCAAGCAAGAGCAAGAGCGAGAGCAGCAGCGCGAGCAAGAGCAATAGCAAGAGCAGACCAGGCAGGGGACCGAGAGCAAGAGCAGATCAGCAGTGCGAGCGAGAGCTAAAGCAGCAGCAGCTCCTACTGATGTGGACGTCGCCGCCGAGGGAGCGACACCGTGGAGGAAGTGGCCGGCGACGCTGCCGTGGATGGAGCCGCGCCGTGTCGGCTCGGGATCGAGCACCGGCAGCACCATGAGATTGAATCAAGAAGAAAATGCAGCGATTAGTGTACAACCTCTTTGGTGGCGCCAATTAGGCCGCAGCTTCATCCGAGGAAACGGTGATGATGATGCTCTTCCGGTGGTGCAGGTGAAGACGGCAGTGTGGGAGTGGAGGTGGCGCGAAAGACAAGGGGAACATCGGGGCAGCTCCTTGGAGGTGGAGGATGGGGTGGCTGAACCGGCGGCACGATGAGATCGACGACGGATCCTCATCCGGTACGGTGGATGAGGGACGTCGAGGTGTTGCTGTCGACGACGTCATCGGGGAAGAAGCTCTGGCTGGGTGGCAGACGGAGCAGGGTGTGGGGTTTCGTCGCGGGTTTTCATGGCCTCGGTGTACGAATGGGTGGGCGGATGGGATGGCAGTGGGGAACCATGGCTTAGAGACGCGCTTGTCCGAAATGTGGGGTAAGTTACGAAAGTACCCCCCACCGATTTGAGGCGGTTCTTTCGGTTCAGGGGTACCACGGGCATTTCGCGTGTCGGGATTTCACAGGAGGTGGGAGTTTTCGCGCGTGTTGTAATTTCGGAATAGCAAGGCGCGGGTTGAGATGGAGGGAGTTGTCGGAGCACAATGAGACAAAGATATATCTTAAATATTTCGGGCTAACAAGGCGCGGGTTGAAGAGGCGGGAGTTTCGCAGCACGATAGGCAAAGACGCTAGCTTCAATTTTCGGCATAACAAGGCGCGGCTTGAAATTTCAGAAGAACAAGCTTAACATGTACCGAAAAAAAGACAATTTGCACCTCAACACGCACAACACACACACACACAAACACAATTTAGACTAGAGTAAAGTACACGTGCATTGCACGCATGAGATTTGGCAACCAAATTATGAATAAATACCACATTATAGCATGCAAACTTTGAGTCATATATGCATGATGTAGATGTTAGTTTAATTCTTATAGTTCATTTCATTCAAAATCATCTAGTTTTTATAAGAAAGTTAATCTATTTTAAGATTCATGGAATTGTGCGTTGTAAGACATAAAGTAAAAACAAATAATGGCAAATCATGTAGAAAAACATTTGGGCAATTATGATACGGAAGATTCTAGAACAAATAAGAAGTGCTTGTGTTTTGATGTTTGTGCATTATGCTTAAGTTCAACCATGGAGTCTTCTAGATTATACATGTGGCGAAATCTGGTGGAATCTAGATGATATCCAACGGCCAATAGTGCTCAAATTTGCCATCTTTGGACCTTCGGATTCGCCTCATCCAACGACCATCTTTCAAAGTTAAAGTTACCCGCTCACAATATAAATATATATATAATATAATATAATATATATAGGGGTATAGATATAGATATGTGATGCGAAAGCTGCCCATCATCTCCAATTACATGCACGGATGCGACATGGGCAAATGATGTCTGCCATCGGTATCTCAAATTCAAATCAGTCTGACCTTGTTCAATGTGTATACATTACAACATGCTTGTTTCCAAAGCACACCGCACAGATCTCCGTTATATTCATGCATGCATGGGTTTCAAACATCAGGATCTCTTATTCAAATATTTGAATTCAACTTTACATTGATTATGACCTCAACTATTCTTTTACACCCACACAGTAGTCTTCTCTTTATAATTGTACCACTAACTTTCTCTCATGCATGCATGCACACACACTACCAGTCGGCATTATCTATCGCACGCATGCAATCTTTTTCTTCAGGTCGGTCTCCCATGAAGGCACACACCCACACACATCCCCCTCTCCCTCATACCGGGCATTATTTATCTCTCACGCGTGCATGCACAACGATCGATGTTCCTCTATGTATGTGTGTATATAGCTAGGTCTTTCATAGTTTTCCACACAAACCGATCAATCGATATATCCAGTGAGGTCTCACCCTCTTTCCCACGTCCACATCAATCAATCTATACCTCTCCCACGTCCACATCGATCAATCTATACCTCTCTATATAGGATTAACATAAATAGCTAATACACCCACATTAATTATATATCCAACGTCCCCATCTCGTCATCCATGCCTTCCGCTTCATCTCTCAGATGCGTGCACAATGGCAAATACAGGGGGCAGTAAGGGCCCTGCCCCCCCCCTAGCATCACTATATATTGAGGCTAATATGAATGTGATCATTAGACAATTGCTGCTAAAAAAGGTTTAATTTCATGAATTGACCCTCCTCGTAAAGGATTAGCAATGCTTGGCCCCCTAGCTCATTTATTTTTCATGGCTCCGCCATTGCATGCAACAGTGCACGTGTTCGCCCCCTCTCTCTAAATATCGATCTCGCACTTGTCCATTCCTTCATAGTATCCCTCCACTCGGCCCCTCGCACCATCTTCTAGCCCCCCCCACCGGATTTTGCCACATGTACAATCTAGCAGACTCCATGGTTGAACTTAAGCATAATGCACAAACCTGAAAACAATAGTGGTTCTCTTTTGTTCTATAATCTTCCGTATCATAACTGCCCAAAAAAATTTCTAGTTGAATTGCCATTATTTGTTTTTACTTTATGCTTTACAACACACAATTCCATGAATCATAAAATAGATTAAGGGCTTCTTTGATTCAAAGGATTCTCAAAGGAATTTTGGAGGATTCTAATCATTAGGAATTTTTCCTATCTTGGTTGTTTGATTCGTACGATTGTAAACCATAGGAATTTTTCCATATGATTCATTTGCACTAGATTTCATAGGAAACATCCCATCCACTCAAACCTCTTTGAAAGAATTCTGCATTTTTTCTATGCACAATCAAACACTCGTACAATCATGTAGGATTCAATACGACATTCCACTATAATCCCATGTTTTTCCTATTCACGCGTTCTTAGCTTTTTTATAAAAACTAATTTGATTTTGAATGAGATGAACTATAAGAATTAAACGAAGGGCTACATCACGCATATATGACTAAGAGCTTACATGCTATAGTGTGGTATTTATTAATGATTTGGTTGCAAAATCTGATACGTGCAATGCACGTGTAAATTACTAGTACTTCGAGTATGTGCAAAACACGTAAATTAGAATACCAATGGCACACTACACAGTGTCTCTCTTACAGTTCATGAAGCCACGTGGCACATGTGGAGGCGTTTTCGTGACCTCCTTGTGTGGATTGATCACAGTGACGTGCTGCTGGTTCCAGAAGAATGTACTCGTCCTCCCTGAGCCATACTGGCGGTACATGCACGAAGCGAAGATGTTCACGCACGCCACGCATGCACTCATTCCCTCGCACGCATACGTGGGTACACGGGCGGACGCAATTTTGTACCAAGATCCACCCCATGTGATAATTTGACGCGTGTAAAGTCGTTCACTTTATTGATGGTCAATTAATACAGCGCATGCAAATTGAGTGGACGTGAGGGCGGAAGAAAGACATTATTACTCCACTGCGCGCATGCGAGTAGTTAAATCGTGGGTTGCTAGTAGTACTTCCATTTGTCTCCTTCATATTCTGTGCCAATTTTTGACAGTAACATAACATTTACGCATTTGAGCAGTGTAGTCTACTTGAAATTTATGTTCCACTAAACTCATCGGGATCCGTTTCGGGCCTCGAAACCAAAACCATCAATTAATCTTTACCTTGTTCCCATCACATTCGAAAGCCTGCTCACACCTACTAGTACTACGTACCAAACCTGAACGTGTTCCCACTATGCAGGTATTAGTACTACTAGTGCTAGTACTTAGGTTATAAAAAGGGGAACTACCTAACCGAAAGTTACTCTACCTTTCCTCCTCATAAGTGCTTCTTCCTCGTCCATCGTTGCCATGGCCGGTGAGCAGAGCACTAGGTCGAGAACTACTCGTAACAAGGGAGCGGCAACCAAGGCTGCAGAAAAAAAAGAGGGCTCGCCGCCACGCAGAGACCTCGAAAGATCTCTCACGGGCAGGCGATGGCTCCCAAGAGCGCCCTAGCCGCGGAGGCGAACATGCCGAGCCGGCGGAGCTGGAGTTGTTATCCCTCGACGGCATGCCCGATCAGCTCAATAAGCACCTCAATAAGCAGAAGGAGTTCATCCAAGGCTTGACGGAGTTGCTGAAGGAGAGCCTCGACGACATGCCCGTTGAGCTCAATCAGCAGGGTAAGTTGACCGCCGGCTTGGTGATGCTGCTGAAGAAGAGCATTGCCTCGGAGAAGAAGGCGACTGGCAAAATCCTGCGACTTTAGGAGGACAAGGCGAAGCTTTGCCACGAGATCGACCTGTTGAAGGAGAAGAACGCCGGCTGGAAGAAGCTACATGAGAATAGTAGTTCCTCGATGAAGATGCTGCAGGCCCTCATCATGGAACATAAGGAGTTGGTGAAGCTCCGCATCGAGCATCCGGCTGCTGTCAAGGTACGTAATGCGGCCGTGCAACAGATGATGAAGGCTCGCGTCAAGAAATCCCGCGTCATGGACAGAATGAAGAAGATGGCGGAGGAGACGCGCAAGGAGATGGAGGCCGTGGAGGCGATGAAGAAGCAGTTACAACTCCGCGGCAAATTAGATCATTTGGGGTGATAATCTTCCTTCTTCTTTTGCTATTGTGTTTCATCTTTTGCTTCGGATGTTTCGCCGCACGTGTCACGTTCTCTGCGAGGCATGAATAGAACAATGGTTTTTGTTTTTTGAGGGAATGAATAGAACAATGCTAACAATGAGATGACTAGCAAATTAGATAATTTTTTATCGCCATATGGCACTGAGCTGCCGTGTTTCGTGCTCCTCCGTTGCAGTACTACTCCAGTGGAAAACTTGAGTATACCGCACGGTTCTTTGCTCCTCCTCGATCAGGTCATCGGCGCATTTATACGAGCAGTCAAATCACAAGGCTCTGCCTTCCAGCAGTAATGAGCCGTCAAATCACAAAGGCCCTCGCCTCTCATGAAACTGACCAAGCTAGACTGCCCCGCCCTCTAGCCTTTTAAAAAATGTATACTTTTGTACAGCTGTAGTATCGATGGTTGCGCCATGGAGGAAAACTTCAAAATTAAAAAAAAGGTGGTACATATAAAGAGCGCTCGTCGCCAAATTATGCATATAGTACTATTAAAAAGGCTAGTCACAATAATGGTGTCCAGCACAACCCACCCCTCAAATAAAACTAAGCACCCTGGAATTCTTTGACAAAACTAAGCACCCTGAAATTCTTTGACAACTAAACAGCTGGCTATATGATGTTGGCCATATATATTGTACGTATATAATGTGAATAAATGAGTGGTAGTACTATACCAACTAAAAGATGAAATGTAAGAAATACTAGTATGTACTTACTGAAGAGTTAAAGTAACAAGAAGAAACATAACATAGTTCTGCTGGGGGCTCAGCACAACACACCCCTCAAATTAAATTAAGCACACCTGAAATTAATCTTTGCAACTATTCCGGTAGACACTGCATTAGAACAACCATGAGCAACGACACTGCCACCTTACTCGGAGTCCTCGTCCACGTCCTCGACTTCGTCCTTGTCCCTCTTCCTCTTGGCCGATACTTCTTTGCTTGAACCGCCAACTTGGCTGTTGCTCTTCATCCAACCCTTGTAGATATTGAAACAAAGGTAGCCATCCATTGCAGTGTACTAGATGTGGTCTATATCTAGTACATTCCGCTGCCATGCATGCCGATGAAACGTGCATGGAGGTTTCTCCAGTTTACCGTACGAAGGATGAACCATGGCTCCTACCAGGGTCAGCATTGAAGGCTGACGAGAGGACACCAGCCGATTCTTTTGGAGGTCGAAGGTGTTGCCTACAACGAGGCCTATCCGATGCAGGACTTCTTTGTCATTACCAAAGTCTACAGTAACGAATTTGACTAGGTTGCTCTCGAGGAAGTCCTTAAAATCTTGGCACTCAATGTCGGCATGGCATATGTGGTAGACCAAGCATAAGTCATGCACGCAAACCTGGATCACGGCGGGCTTCTTCCTCTCTTCGTCCTTTAGATCCTTCTCTCGTCCCACGACTGTGGTGTACTCAACATCTAGCCCGGCGACCCACTCATCATGTGAGTCTTCGAACATGCGTTTGAAGTGAGAAAGGCATCCTTTCACCGTCGCGGAAGAACGGGTGTAGATGACGTCGAACTCATCGCCGGTGATGGTTCTAACCTTGTACTCACTACCGATCAGGAGATTTGGGACGCCATGGATCTGGGAGGAGGGTTAGTGAGGGAGTTCCGGACTAGGGGGTGTCCGGATAGCCGAACTATCATCATCGGCTGGGCACTGGACAGCCACCTCATCGTTGACATATACATGGTGGATATCCCAAAAGATGGGAATGGCAAAGGAACAGAGGAGGATGACCCCTCCAAAAAGCAGCCCAAGCGCCGGCGTCAGCGGCGCAATCCCGCCAAAGCAAGAACGAAGACTTCGGCACCGGAGACAATAATACACCGGTCAGTGCCGAAGACAACCCGCTCCAGCAAGATGCAGCGCAGGAGGACGGAGACGCCAGCCCTTATGAAGGAGCGGCAGGAGAAGAGGCAGAGGATTATACGCCTCCCTCCGGATACGAAGCGAGCCTCGACGATGACAAATTCGTCGTGCCTGAGGATCCCGTCGAACAAGAGCGTTTTAAACGCAGGCTTATGGCCACGGCGAACAGCCTCAAGAAAAAGCAGCAACAGCTTAGAGCTGATCAGGATCTGCTGCCGACAGATGGACTGAAGTCCTCGCGGCCGAAGAGCATGAGCTCGAACGCCCCTCCAAAAGCTACCATAAACACAAGCTGCTCCCCCGATTAGAGGAGGAGGCTTACGAACCCGCATCACCAGGAGACAATACGGCTGACCGACCACCCTGTGGTCGCAACAGAGTGGCCTCTAGGCCCTTCACCAGACCCGTACCCCGGCATCGCTCGAAAAGCACACGGCCACAGGGGAACACTCCGGACTTGCGAGATATATTGGAGGATAAGGAAAGACAATCAAGATCGATCTATGGATCATGTGGGCGTCCTACGATACGTTACGACAATCGTCACGCCGAACACAGTAAGACCGGCCGAACAAAATAGACCAAGCTCCCTTGAGCTCCGTCGTGATATCGCCCAGTACAGAGGCGCCGCACACCCACTATGCTTCACAGATGAAGTAATGGATCATCAAATCCCCGAAGGGTTTAAACCCGTCAATATTGAATCCTACGATGGCACAATAGACCCCGCGGTTTGGATTGAAGACTATCTCCTTCACATCCACATGGCCCGTGGTGACGATCTTCACGCCATCAAATACCTCCCCCTCAAGCTTAAAGGACCAGCCCGGCATTGGCTCAACAGCTTGCCAGCAAAGTCAATTGGGAGTTGGGAGGACCTGGAAGCTGCATTCCTCGATAACTTCCAGGGCACTTATGTGCGACCACCAGACGCTGATGACCTAAGCCACATAATTCAGCAGCCACACGAATCGGCCAGGCAATTCTGGACACGGTTCTTAACCAAGAAAAACCAAATCGTCAACTGTCCGGATGCGGAGGCCCTCGCGGCCTTCAAGCATAACATCCGCGACGAGTGGCTTGCCCGGCACCTGGGACAGGAAAAGCCAAAATCCATGGCAGCCCTCACATCACTCATGACCCGCTTCTGCGCGGGTGAAGACAGCTGGCTAGCACGTAGCAATAACCTCAGCAAAAATTCTGGCAGTCCGGACTTCAAGGACCGAAATGGCAGGCCGCATCGCAACAAAAACAAACGCCGCATTAACGGCGATCATATTGAGGATACGGCAGTCAATGCCGGATTCAGAGGCTCTAAACCCGGTCAGCGGAAAAAGCCATTCAAAAGAACTACTCCGGGTCCGTCCAATTTGGACCGAATACTCGACCGCTTGTGCCAGATACACGGCACCCCCGAAAAGCCAGCTAACCACACCAACAGGGACTGTTGGGTATTCAAGCAGGCAGGCAAGTTCATTGCCGAAAACAATGACAAGGGGCTACATAGCGATGACGAGGACGAGACCCAACCGCCGAACAATAGAGGACAGAAGGGTTTCCCCCCACAGGTGCGGACGGTGAACATGATATACGCAACGCACATACCCAAAAGGGAGAGGAAGCGTGCACTCAGGGATGTCTACGCGATGGAGCCAGTTGCCCCGAAGTTCAATCCATGGTCCTCCTGCCCGATCACATTTGACCGAAGGGACCACCCCACCAGCATCCGCCACGGCGGATTCACCGCACTGGTCTTAGACCCAGTCGTCGATGGATTTCACCTAACCAGAGTCCTGATGGACGGCGGCACCAGCCTGAACCTGCTTTACCAGGATACAGTGCGCAAAATGGGCATAGACCCCTCAAGGATTAAACCTACCAAAATGACCTTTAAAGGCGTCATAGCAGGTGTAGAAGCCAATTGTACAGGCTCAATTATGCTGGAAGTGGTCTTCGGATCCCCGGATAACTTCCGAAGCGAGGAGTTAATCTTCGACATAGTCCCGTTCCGCAGCGGCTATCATGCCTTGCTCGGACGTACTGCGTTTGCAAAGTTCAACGCGGTGCCGCACTACGCATACCTCAAGCTCAAGATGCCAGGCCCTTGAGGAGTCATCACGGTCAACGGAAACACTGAACGTTCTCTCCGCACGGAGGAACATACGGCGGCTCTCGCGGCAGAAGTGCAATGCAGCCTCTTAAGGCAATTCTCGAGTCTGGCCTTTAAGCGGCCGGACACAGCTAAGCGCGCCCGGAGTAACTTATAACAAGACCACCTGGCACGTTTCGAGCACGCGTAGCAGTGCGGCCCCAACCCCAGCTCCTGCGAAACGTTAAAGCGGGTCCTTTGCGTACACCATTACGCTCTGAAGATACCATGGGTATGGGGAGAGGGGCACGACCACGATAAACCCAGACTGCGGCTCAACCGCACCAGGGGCTCTCAACTGTGTCGTTCTTTTTTCTTTTCTTTTTACCTTTTAGTTTTTACACACAGGACTCCGTTTGTCAGAGGCCCTGTCCGGCAGCAGATCTGCCGAACTCACGATGCAACAGCCAGGGAAGGATAAAGGCTACAACGAATATACAGGTGGTCTCCGTTACGAGCATTTTTATACACCAATCTGCAGCCTACCCCTGGAGGGGGACATGTTTAACAGTCCCATACACTGCTTATCGCACTATTTGTATCGTTCTGCATTCGTAGCAGCACTTATTGAATAAAACAATGCAGCACCTTTTTGCTTATAATTGCATTTCCTTTTCATACATATGTTCATTCATGGCATATTGCATCCGTACACTTTGGTACGGCTAATACACATCAGGGGCTTATGTTCCCCGAATCATGGTGTGATGAGTCCGAACACTTTCACAAGTGCGGCACCCCGAACTTATAGCACTATATGCATCGGCTCCGAATCATGTCTTGGGTCAATAGTTGGGTTTGCCCGGCTCCCATGTTTTGGTACCTTACGTTCCGTTATATCGGCCAAGGTAGCACTGGGAGAACCACTGCGATTGCGCCCCAGTTGAGCGGGGTTAACGCCTCAGTGGAGAAAGCTAAAACTGACCCTTATGATGAGGCGAGAGCCGGTCGCTGTTCGAGAGGTTTTTTGCGAGTCCTTAAAGACTTATGCCGCTTAGAGCAAGGAGCCGGATAATGTCCGGCCAAGGCGTGGATAGCGCCCCAAATTCGGCCTTCCGAAGACTAGGGGCTTCGCTGAAATTTAAAATTATAGAATTCTATGGCTAAGTGAGAGTGTTCAAGCATTATAAGTCCGGTTGCCTTGTTCGCTGTATCGAGCGCCTCCCTAGATGGACCCAAAAATGGGAACAAGAGCGCTCGAGTTTATCCCGAACACCCCAGCACTCGTGGCATGGGGGCTGAAGCCGACGACTTGCCATCTCTCAGATTTGATAAACAGCCGCACAGAAGGTAGTATTTTAAATTAACAAGTGTTGCTTAGCGCATATGAACCAAGTTTTCAGCGCACAGGATAACAAAATGTGAGCCTACTCAAATATTACATCGTTGGAGCACTCACCCGCAATAGTGCGGGCACCCTTCAACACACTCTTATAATACATCTCGGGCGTGCGATGCTCCTTGCCCTTTGGTGGGGGGTCCGTCACAAGCTTCTGGGCATCCATCTTGCCCCAGTGCACCTTTGCGCGGGCAAGGGCCCGACGGGCACCCTCAATACAGGCGGAGTGCTTGATAACTTCAACCCACGGGCACGCATCCACCAGCCGCCGCACCAGGCCGAAGTAGCTCCCAGACATAGCCTCCTTAGGCCACAGCCGAACTACGAGGCCCTTCATGGCCTGTTCGGCCGCCTTGTGGACCTCGACCAACTGCTTCAGCTGGTCGCTAAGGGGCACCGGATGTCCTGCCTCAGCATACTGAGACCAGAAGACCTTCTCCGTCGAGCTCCCCTCCTCGGCCCTGTACAACGCGGCAGCATCAGACACGCTGCGAGGAAGATCTGTGAACGCTCCTGGAGAGCTCCGAATTCGGGTAAGCGACAGGTAATTAACACTCACATGCTTATTTTGCATGAAAAATGCCTTACCCGCTGCTATTTTCTTTACCGCCTCGATCTCCTGGAGGGCCTTGTAGGCTTCAGCCTTAGCGGCTTTGGCACTCTCAAGAGCCGTTGCAAGCTCAGACTCTCGAGTCTTCGAGTCACGCTCCAGGCTCTCATGTTTCTTCACGAGATCCTGGAGCTCTTGTTGTACCTCCGCCACCCGCGCCTCCTGTCTCTCTCGCTCGTTGCGCTCCGCGGCTGCATTGCGTTCGGCCGCGGCCACCGCCTCCTTCAAGGTCGCCAACTCGTTAGTGGCCCCTGCAATACCCAAGTTGTCCTTGTCATTTTTCTTGCAACCAAATCCTTTTCTGTAAGGTACAATTTTCATAAGGTATTACTCACCTTCTTTTTCCTCGAGCTGCTTCTTGGCACGGCCGAGCTCGTTCTCGGACCGCTCGAGGTTTTCCTTCAAAGTATTGACCTCCGCAGTCAGTGCGGCGGAGGTCAGCAGCACAGCCTGCAATCCCATATTAACATATTTTCATGACTCCTGCGTTTATCTTTCTAAAGATCCTCAGTCCGGCTTTTCTTTCCGAACACCGAACCGAGCATCAGGGGCTACTCTCTATGCGGTACCATTTTACATATATTGCAATTCTTACCTCAAAGCCTGTTAGAAGGCTGCTGCAGGCTTCGGTCAGCCCGCTCTTGGCGAGCTGAATCTTCTGAATCACCGCACTCATAACAGTGCGGCGTTCCTCTTCGATGGAGGCGCCGTTGAGCGCCTCCAGCAAATTATCCGGCACCTCCGGTTGGACGGAGGCAGCCGGCGTCGCGGTCTTGCCCTTCTTACGAAGGGGTCGCCCGCCGGACTCCGGAGCCACTATGGGTTCCGGGGCTGAGTCCGGTGCAAAGTCCGGGAGGTTGTCCTGCGACACCTCCGGGGCCCTCTCCTCCTGGTGGGTCCCTTCCTGGGATCCCACCTCGGCATCATCCGCATCACGGGGGGTGGAGGCAGTCGGAAGAGAATCCATATCCGACGCCCCTAAGGACCCGCTCGACGAAATGGGGAGATCATCCTTAGGCGGACTGCAGGATTGTATGCGGCATTAGAAAGACATAATGTGGCGGAAAATGAAAACCTTGAAGTTATTCGGGAGTCCGGATACTTACGATCTTGCTAGAGGCTTGGCCCTTGGAGGCCAGTCCTCGTCGTCGTCACTGGCATTGGCGGAACAGTCTGGGGGAAGAGTTTTTCCCTTCTTGGACCCTTCGGCCTCCCTTGTTGGGGAGGCCTTCCTTTTCTTCCCTCCCCCCGCTGGGGGAGAGGCTTTCTTCTTCTCCTCCTCGCCCTGGTGGGAGGAGTCGGCCTCGGATTCATCATCCGATAGCACCTGAAAACGGGAACTCTTCTGAGTCCCCGTGACCTTCTTCTTGGCCTTCTTCTCCGGCACCACGTGGGGTGCCGGAGCCAGCAGCCCCGTTAGGCGGGCGTCAGCTGGGTCCTCTGGCAATGGGGCCGGACAAATAGCCTGTGCGGCCTTCTTCAGCCATTCCTGTCAAAGGAAAGGGAGTTTAGATCCCCGCATAGAGTCAAACTATGGAAAACAAGCGTCCCTTAAAGGACAGAATAACTTACTTCATCAGCTGGACGCTCCAAGCTGAATCCGCGATCTTCGGTAGCGGATGCGGGAGCCTCGGCGCCCTTGAACAGCACCTTCCAGACCTCTTCGTACGTAGTGTCGAAGAACCCATTCAGAGTCTGGTGTTGCGCCGGATCAAACTCCCACATATTGAAGCCCCGTCATTGGCACGGGAGAATCTGGCGGATGAGCAAGACCTGGACTACGTTGACAAGCTTGAGCTTCTTGTCCACCAGCTTTTAGAAGCAGGCTTGGAGTCCGGTCAGCTCCTCCGAATCGCCCCAAATCCGGCCGCTCTCTTTCCAGGAGGTGAGCCGTGTGGGGATGCCGGATCTGAATTCGGGGGCCGCTGCCCATTCGGGGTCACGCGGCTCGGTGATGTAGAACCACCCCGATTGCCACCCCTTGATGGTTTCCACAAAAGTGCCCTCCAGCCACGTAACGTGGGACATCCTGCCCACCATGGCGCCTCCGCACTCCGCTTGGCTGCCCTTCACAACCTTCGGCTTGACACTGAAGGTCTTGAGCCACAAGCCGAAGTGGGGCTAGATGCAGAGGAAGTCCTCACACACGACGATAAACGCCGAGATGTTCAGGATGAAATTCGGGGCCAGATCGTGGAAATCCAGGCCGTAGTAGAACATGAGCCCCCGGACAAAGGGATGGAGCGGGAAGCCCAGTCCGCGGAGGAAATGGGGAAGGAATACTACCCTCTCATGGGGCCTGGGGGTGGGGATGAGCTCTCCCTCGATGGGGAGCCGGTGCGCGATGTCGCTGGACAAGTATTCGGCGTTGCACAGCTTCTGGATCTGCCCCTCCGTGACGGAGGAGGCCATCCACTTGCCTCCTGCTCCGGACATAGTTGGAGAAGGTTGAGGTGAGATGTGCGGGCTTGGGCGCTGGAGCTCGGGTTCGCAGAGATGGATAAGCCAAGGAGGAAGAAGGCGCAGGTAAAAGGGTTGGATCTTTATCCCCTTATATGGGCGGACAGAAACACGCGTCCCCACCGGCCTGGTAAAACTCGCTTATCTCCCAAGCGTCACAATCAATGGCGCGGTTGGGTTACCCACGCCCGTATTGATGGGAATCCCGGAATAAGGGGAACACGATCTCTGCTTCGACAAGACGTGCCAAGGAAATTGCCTCGCTAAACGCGCTGAGGTGGAACAATAAGAACAATTCGAGTAAAGGCTTGGAAGTGGTGTGACGTCACGCCACAGAATACGTCAGCAGATTAATCTTATGTAATATTATTCTCTCTACGGTGGCATGTGGAATTTATTTTTGCAGAGCCGGACACTATCCTGGTGTTCACAATCTTCTATAAATTATTCGGAGGAGGAACCCGCCTTGCAATGCCGAAGACAATATGCGCGCCGGACTCATCGTCATTGAAGCCTGGTTCAGGGGCTACTGAGGGAGTTCCGGACTAGGGGGTGTCCGGATAGCCGAACTATCATCATCGGCCGGACTCCAAGACTATGAAGATACAAGATTGAAGACTTCGTCCCATGTCCGGATGGGACTTTTCTTGGCGTGGAAGGCAAGCTTGGCGATACGGATATGTAGATCTCCTACCATTGTAACCGACTCTGTGTAACCCTAGCCCTCTCCGGTGTCTATATAAACCGGATGGCTTTAGTCCATAGGACGAACAACAATCATACCATAGGCTAGCTTCTAGGGTTTAGCCTCCTTGATCTCGTGGTAGATCTACTCTTGTAACCCACATCATCAATATTAATCAAGCAGGACGTAGGGTTTTACCTCCATCAAGAGGGCCCGAACCTGGGTAAAACATCGTGTCCCTCGTCTCATGTTACCATCCACCTAGACGCACAGTTCGGGACCCCCTACCTGAGATCCGCCGGTTTTGACACCGATAGTTAGGATTAGTGGAACTGCCGTAATATGAATGGACGGGACGACTAGGAGCGAACCGCCGTAGTATTAAAGGACATGCGGGGACGAGTAGGAGCGAACTGCCAGTGTGCGAACGGCAGGGTAGTGGCTTTCCATTCTCCCATGATACGGGCTTCTGAGAGCCCTTGGATCGGAGATCGAATGGTTGCATGGCGTGATTCTAGACCAATGGGCGAATATCCTATCCTGGAGGGTTATTCTGCAACTTTTCAACAACTTAGCATGCGACCGTTTGATCTCAGATCCAAGGGCTGCCAGCAGCCCGTATCATGGTCGCGCCTACCACGACCGTCGCATCGCTCGCGCGGTCGCGCCCTTGGAGATTTAACACGGTGCGTTAGGCTATCTGATGTTGGATGTCATACATAGTCATCACTTAGTCACTCATACTACAACAAGGTTGGCTATAAGGTTGGCTATAAGTGTATTTTTTTACTGCTCTCTATCTCTTTCTTCGTACTCCCTCTGTCCCATAATATAAGAACGTTTTTTACACTAGTGTAGTGCCAAAAACATTTTTATACTATGGGACACAGGGAGTACTAGTATTTATTGCATTTGCCAAGGAGTGACCTCTTCCAATGAAATGGTGTTGCTAAGTTTGCTTCATTTAATTAGCTATAGACTCAAAATTGTATTTTCACCTAGGTACACGCGCTTAGCACCGTTTCTTCCTTGGGTCACCAAACTAGTCTCTCACTTCTTGATTAACTTGCCACATCAGACTTTATGCCTATGTGGCAAGCTTAAGCACCTGTAGGAGCAAGTAAGGTGCCCGTGCGTTGCACGGAAGAGTGAAATGCATTGATCGGGGTGTTGTTTATTTTGACAAAGGATGTGGGGGTCATATCATGTGCAACCGGTTCGACGTGTGAAGCACCAAATAACAGTGCAGAACAGCATGGGGGAAACACCCCACTCGTACCGGCCCAGTGTTAGTAATGAGCAATGAGACGTCAAATCACAATGCTGCACCTTCCCAGACAGACGAAGCAACCATTATTTCACACTTCGGTTCGACATCATCTCAAACCACATACTAGTATTGCTTCTGCCTCAAGAGGGACACGCGCATCGCCTTGGTACATCATGACACGTGGGACCGCATGACAGGCCATGCTCCCCCGCCGATCGCTGGGAAAATCACCTCATTTTTACTATACTTCCTCTGGATCGGTTTACTACATGGCATGCACGTCGTTCTAGGTTGAGAATTTAACTGGCTATATATATATGTCATGAACAATACGCTAGCCTTTTAAAAAATGTATACTTTTGTACAGTAGTAATCCACTATCGATGGATTGCGCCATGGAGCAAAAATAGAAATTTAAAAAAAAGGTGGTACATATAGAGAGCGCTCGTCCCCAAATTATGCATATAGTACTATTAAAAAAGCTAGTACGTGCTTAATTGGGGTGCTAAATTCTATTAAAGAAATACTAGTACTAGTATGTACATACTGAAGAGTTAAAGTAACGAGAAGAAACATA
This sequence comes from Triticum dicoccoides, assembly GCF_002162155.2. Classification (NCBI taxonomy): domain Eukaryota; kingdom Viridiplantae; phylum Streptophyta; class Magnoliopsida; order Poales; family Poaceae; genus Triticum; species Triticum dicoccoides. The sequence goes on from NC_041385.1 coordinate 757,799,033, forward strand.
ACATAGTTCTGCTGGGGGCTCAGCACAACACACCCCTCAAATTAAACTAAGCACACCTGAAATTAAACTATGCAACTAATCCGGTAGACACTGCATTATAAGTTTAGAACTGCCATGAGCAACGACACTGCCACCTTACTCGGAGTCCTCGTCCACGTCCTCGACTTCGTCCTTGTCCCTCTTCCTCTTGGCCGATACTTCTTTGCTTGAACCGCCAACTTGGCTGTTGCTCTTCATCCAACCCTTGTAGATATTGAAACAAAGGTAGCCATCCATTGCAGCATAGTGGATGTGGTCTATATCTAGTGCATTCCGCTGCCATGCATGACGATGAAACGTGTAATGAGGTTTCTCCAGTTTGCGGTACGAAGGATGAACCATGGCTCCTGCCAGGGTCAGCATTGAGGGCTGACGAGAGGGCACCAGTCGATTCTTCTGGAGGTCGAAGGGGTTGCCTACAACGAGGCCTATCCGACGCGGGACTTCTTTGTCATTCTTAAAGTCTACAGCAACGAATTTGACTGTTTTGTCCTCGAGGAAGTTCTTAAAATCCTGGCACTCAACGTCGGCATGGCATATGTGGTAGACCAAGCAAATGTTATGTACGCAAACCTGGATCACGGCGGGCTTCTTCCTCTCTTCGTCCTTTAGATCCTTCTCTTGTCCGAAGACTGTGTGTACTCAACATCTAGCCCAGCGACCCACTCATCATGTGAGTTTTCGAACATGCGTCTGAAGCGAGAAAGGCATCCTTTCACCGTCGCGGAAGTACGGGTGAAGATGACGTCGAACACATCATCGGTGATGGTTCTAACCTTGTACTCACCGCCGATCGGGGAGATTTGGGATGCCATGGATTTGGGAGGAGGGTTAGGATTAGTGGAACTGCCGTAATGTGAATGGACGGGACAACTAGGAGCAAACCGTCATAGTATTAAAGGACGTGCGGGAAAGAGTAGGAGCAAACTGCCAGCGTGTGAATGGCAGGGTAGTGGCTTTCCATTCTCCCATGATACGGGCTTCCGAGAGCCCTTGGATCTGAGATCAAATGGTTGCATGGCATGATTCTAGACCTATGGGTGAATATCCTATCCTGGAGGGTTATTCTTAAAAATTTCAACAACTTAGCATGCGACCGTTTGATCTCAGATCCAAGGGCTGCCAGCAGCCCTTATCATGGTCGCGCCTACCACGACCGTCGCATCGCTCGTGTGATCACGCCCTTGGAGATTTAACACGGTGCGTTAGGCTATCTGATGTTGGCATGTCATACATAGTCATCACTTAGTCACTCATACTACAACAAGGTTGGCTATAAGGTTGGCTATAAGTGTATTTTTTTACTCCTCTCTATCTCTTTCTTCGTACTCCCTCCGTCCCATAATATAAGAACGTTTTTGACACTAGCTAGTGTAGTGTCAAAAATGTTCTTATATAATGGGACACAGGGAGTACTAGTATTTATTGCATTTGCCAAGGAGTGACCTCTTCCAATGAAATGGTGTTGCTAAGTTTGCTTCATTTAATTAGCTATAGACTCAAAATTATCTTTTCACCTAGGTACACGCGCTTAGCACCGTTTCTTCCTTAGGTCACCAAACTAGTCTCTCTCTTCTTGATTAACTTGCCACATCAGACTTTATGCCTATGTGGCAAGCTTAAGCACCTGTAGGAGCAAGTAAGTACAATAGTGCGCTTTGCCGCTTTACATGGCATTTTTGCATATGTGGAGGAAAGAGAGGCAAGGAAAAAGTGGAGAAGTGGGCTCTCATGCAAGAGCTAGCCTCTACTACTACATGGTGGAGCATTGGGAGAGGCACCTGTTTGGAGTTGGTCAGGAATCGGGAGACTCACGCCGGTCGTAGCGCCGCAGTTAAAATGATAATGGCAAGTCAAATCACGGGGCCCCACCTTTCCAGCAGTAACTCACTGTCAAATCACACAACCCTACGTTTGTAGCAGCCTACTCCCTCGTCTTCTCGCGTCTCTGTCGAACCGACTAGGCGGAACTGTCCCGCCGCCTACCGGGCAGGAGAAGCCCCGCCCTCGACTTTTAAATAGTATACAGTATACTAATTTCATATCCATGGATTGCGCCCGCGCCATGGAGCAAAGCGTCTAGGAAACGGCGGTACACATGTACGGAGTATACATCACGCACGTCGTGTTCACGTCGCACCCCAGACGGTCAGTCGGTCTGGCACGCTGCTCTCCGAATGGAACAGCGTCATATTGCTTTCGCACACACATGTGGGACGGCAATTGAGAACCGACCATAGGCACACTCCCTGGCCCCGCAAGTCGGGTGACTTAATAGAAGAGGGAGACGAGCGATAGTACTAGAGAAGTGTTGTACTATGTTGGTGCCTGGACGATCCCTGCAAGACACGGAAGATCAGTTCGTCCATGCATGTGACCAGACTCCAGCAGAAACGCCTGGATTGGCTATCGTCTACACATCGTACATGCTGTGTTGTACATGACTGTAGTTGTGGTGAGAAATCTAAAAAAAGGTTTCTTATCATCTCGCAAAATTATGTGTCATGTGCTTCGGATCACTGCGAGGGTTAAACAGCGACAACTGCGTTGGGATAGTCATTGGGGGCACATGCACGAACAGTGACTACTCGGCTGCCATCTAGGTCAAGCCGGCTATGTTAATTAGACATCTATCGACGGACCCCTTTTCTATGAGTTTATCTTTAATTTGAGCTTTGTTCCTCGTCTAGTTTGTCCGTCGGGATTCATGTTGTCTCCTTTGGGTAGTGAGGTTATGATTTCTTGTCATGTGGCATTTTTCGTGTTATATGTTATAATCCGGTGCATCAGATCAAAATGACGACAGCTGCGCCTCCGGGCCACGTGCATGAAGACTTCTCAACAGTCATTGACGAGGTCAAGCCGGCTCCGGTAGACAAAAGAAAACTAAGGGCTTGTTTGGTTACCGGCCTTGCCTTGCCACGCCAAAGTGCGGCACGCCACAGCTCCATAGGCAGCTGTTTGGTTGCTGAAGAAGGTTTGGCTCGCCACACATGCAAAGAGCTTTTTGCAGCAGAATTTCTCGCCACAAGTGCGGCGCTTGTTTTGTCCGCCACAATCCTTGGCGTGCCACAAGTGTGGCCAAACAATAGTGGCATTTTGAGTAACCAACCAAACAGCCTCTAAGTACTACTCCACTATATAGGCAGGAGACTCCTCGCTTGCTTGCTAGTGTTGCTCTCTTCACACCATCTCGGCCTCTCCAGATCTAAACACGACAGCGGTGGCCACACTCTCTCTCTCTCTCTCTGCTCACCGCTAATCATAGATCTAGCCGGATCCTCTCCGTCGGGGAAGGTGAGAAGGTGCAACGTTCACGCGGTCGTCCTCGGCGACGGCTCTTACCCACTGTTGGGCGCATCCCGATCAACCTGCCTTGCCGTTCTCTCCCAAGCACCGCTGGCGAGGGAGGGCCTCCGACCTCTTCTTCCTCGCTGTCGTAGTGTGGGCAGATCCGGCCTCCCGCCGCCCACCTAGCGACAACCCGGCGACCATCAGGTATAACTTCCTTCAAAACCGGCCTTGCTCTACTTCTCGAGCTCCTGACGTCGCTGCATTTGTAACTTTTACTATTTCTCAGGCCCCCTCATAGATAGGATCGATCGGCTGTTCGAAAACCACCTAATTTTTTTATGTTTAAGAGGTAAAACTAGTTCATGCACTCGAATCTAGTACTACTTGGTTCAAACAAGGAAGAAAGGGGGTGGGGTGGGGGAGGATTTATTACCTGAATCTAGGACTTGGTCGAAAGAGGAAATAATGGGGGCGAAAAGTAGCAGAGACTGGCTATCCAACTGGTCTCTAGGTCTAATAGGGAAATAAAGGGAAACGCAGTACAAACTCAATATAAACCACATCTATTGGTTGAAAAAGGAAAGAAAGTGGGGACTGGGGGACAAGTCAATAGAATAAGTACAGCACTAGATTTGCTAGCCTCACACAGTATAAGGTGGCTATACCGAACAAAAATGGGACCAACCCAGATATCATGTTCTGATGTTTGTTGCCCCGAGCCACTCTTATGTAATGCCACTGGTAAAATGTAGCAGTCGCACTGTTAAGAGTAAGGACACGTTAAACCAATGTTGTTTTCAATGTAATGCCTCCAGTAATATGAATCAATAGCACTTCTTTACATGTCCTGCTAAAATTTCCCATTAAGATAAGTTGGTTCTTATTGTTAGAAATGCAACTGTCCTGGTCCGCCTACTCTCCCGTGCCCAAAGTAATGTCGTATTTAACGGTTGTCATAGTTAATCCTGATGCCCATACTAATATCTAGCAATGCCACTGATTTAGAAATTGCTACTGTCCTTGTAGGATTGCCATTTAGATAAGGAACATGCTTCTTTTCATTTGATGCATGTTTCATCACTTGTTACTTGTTAGTCACCCTCCTTTCCACCTTTTTTGTGCAAACAGAGATATACATTTCACGCTCAATCTTAGTTGAACTGCACAAATGATATCCAAATTATAGTTGAGCATTCCAGGAGCTTCACAACCAACCTTGATGTTGCTCAATTTTATTGCTACTAATGAAGAAGAAGCTATGTGGGTTTCGTTTTCTGATGGAAATGGAACCGGGGCTGGAGCCCTTTTCTTAAAAAAAATTGAAGAAGAAGCTGCTAGCTCACGGGACATTGCTTCATTTTAGGTGAACTGCACCAAAAGGTCCCATGAATTGAATCATCCATGTTGGTGACTGAAAGAGCCAGCTTCAGCATCCCAGTCTAAGCACCCCCGGCCTCCATCCTTGCGACGCATGGTACACCTCGTTTGCCACCTGCTCGACCCTAGTGTCACTGATAAAATGAAGTAATAATATAGTTAAAATAGAGCGAGTGCCATCTCTATCATTTCATTTCCAATGTAGATAAAGGAAGTGTTTCTCTTTGTTAAAGTATGTTTCATCAACTAGTCCCATTGTTAATGTTTAAGCGTTTCTGCAAACTGGGGTGCTTAATTCTAGTTGATATGTACAAAAATAGTGATTTGAATGTCTCAAGGCGCCTCCTTGTACTACTGTTGTACACTGATGTTCATCACTGGCAGAAGGTGTATCTGGGAGACTTGGGACGATGTCCAGTATGAAGCGTACCGTATGAGGCGTCGCAGGGCCCATCTCGCCCTCGCAGCATGGCATACTATGATACTATCACAATATTTTCTTCTATTTATTTTGTTTGTTTCATCAACTAGTGCCACTATAATGTAATCACGCTTTTTCATTATCTGTGCAAACAGGGTTATTCAGCTGCATTTCGGTGGAACTGCACAAATGTACGTATGGAACGGCATATATGCAGAGTGCGAGGTGTGCCAAGTAAAAATTACCGTTACCAACAATGCTGCATGCATGCATTGGCATCCACCACAACCAGTGGGATGTGTGGCGCTCTATGTGGACGGATCTTTCTCGGCAGCAAATCCTCTAACCAAATACTAGTAGCTTATATTGGCAGTTTTCTAGGGAGTACTCTTTTCTGAAAGAAGCACCAATCTATTTTTCTTTATTTGTACACTGTGTCACAACTTTGACCCAAAGGTCCAGAGCTATTTTAGGATGATTGGCGTAGTACTCAAAGACTGATTGTAAGCATGATTTTCATTAGCTGTCACACTGATTGTAAGCATGAGCAGGTGGAAGATTAGGTTAGTGCGAAGCATACCTTAAACCATAACGCCGCCATTGAAACGAGGCGAGCGTTGAGGGAACTGTGGAGATCGTCGGGGAAGCGACGTCGCGCCATCCGGCCTCCTCTTGCGGTGGGAGAACGAATACTCCTGTGGCTCTGGCTGGCTCTGCACCCTCACGAACGGCACACCATACTCGATCGATTCGTTATCCTCTGGGTGCTCGACCTTTGACCTGTACGCCCACCACCTCCGCCTGACTGTCGCCTCGGGCGAATCTGTCTGCTCCATCGCCCATAGGAGATACTCGATGAACTCGGAGGACTGCGGCGTGACTGCCGCCGAGGAGTACATGTACATCGCCGCCCTCATCGCCGCCGTCTCGCTCTTTCGCATACATTGCCACATGGCCCGCACCGTCCTCGAAATCTCCCACTCATTGTCAAACCAACTAAGGATCTCCTTCAACCTGGCTAACTTTGCCTGGTCGCCGCCGGTGATCTGCCTGATTCGCTGCTGCATCCTCTCCATAGACGTCGTTCTGAGTGGTCTGGTGCTAGCTTTGGAAGATGGGAGGAGAGACGATGGTCTTGCAATAGAGAAGAGGGAGAGGAGAGGAGGTGGTTTTGGAATGGAGATGATGGAGAGGAGAGGATGTGGTTTTGCAATGGAGAGAAGATCAGAAGAGGGAGAGGTGAGACGGTGGTTTTGGAATGGAGATGATGGAGAGGATAGGAGGTGGTTTTGGAATGGAGATGATGGAGAGGAGAGGACGTGGTTTTGCAATGGAGAAGATCAGAAGAGGGAGAGGCGAGACGGTAGTTTTGGAATGGAGATGATGGAGAGGAGAGGACGTGGTTTTGCAATGGAGAAGATTAGAAGAGGTAGAGGCAAGACGGTGGTTTTGGAATGGAGATGATGGAGAGGAGAGGAGGTGGTTTTGCAATGGATAAGAGGGAGAGGAGCGTGCGGTAGCGATTTAGGATTGGGCGAGAGGGCCGGCGCGCTGTGACTGGATCAAAATCAAAATCAATTTACCCTTCAATTAAGAAAGCGACCCCACATTAACTAGTCTCCCTTTTATTCTGGGTCATAATTGACCATGATTTTTGCACATAAAATATATGTTATACATTGCAAAAATAATATAATTTGAAAGTACATTCAGATACGAACCAAACGATACAATTTTTGGTGAAATGAATTCAAATTTTGCTTGTCACATACAGTACGTGGTCAAACTTTGACCCAAAATAGGCAAAACAACAAAAAAAATACTTCCAAGACCAGCGCCGCTCTTTCGCTCTTCTCCTGTTCCAATCTAAATCCACCGCTGCTCCTCTCCTATTCCAATCTAAATCCAGCGCCGCTCCTCTCCTCTTCCATTTCAAAACCACCGCCCCTCCTCTCCTGTTCAAGTCCAAAACCAGCGTCGCTTCTCTCCCTTTCTAATCCAAAACCAGCGCCGCTCCTCTCCTCTTCCATTCAAAAACCACCGCCGACGAGTGAAGGTGTTGTGTAGAAGTAGATCGATGGAGGAGTACAACCGATACATGAGGATCGCAGACGGCGACCCTGTGAAGCTAGCTAGGATGTTGGACATACGGTCTTGGTTTGACAACAAGGACCAACTAGGGGCGACGGCGACATCCATGGCCAAATATCTACAACAGAGTGAAAAGGCGGCGATACTCCCGGAGGGAGTCGCGCCGGAGTACATAGAGCTGCTCCTCTGGGCCATGGAGCAAACAGATTCACCGAATCCGATCGTGAGGGAGCGGTGGTGGGAGTATTGATCCCAGATGGAGCGTCCACCAGAGATTGAAGGATCGAGCATCTACAGGGTGCCATTTGTGAGGGTGTCCTGCTAGAGCGAGCCGGTGGAGTCTTCGTCAACCGAACCCAACTGCAAGAGGAGAAAAGCAGTTGGCCCGATGACGCTTCCCCACCATCGTCTCCCTCGCCATTCACATCGTCTCACGGGGCGGCTGTCTACCGCCGAGGAATAGGAGGGGACTGCCCCCCAGCCCAATAGTCGGGCAGGTTGTGAATTGTCAGGAGGAGCTTAGGGTTGTCAGTATTTGCAGGTTGTGAATTGTGTTTTGGGTTGTGTATTTTGAGAGTACTTTCAGATATGAATGTCTTTTGAATTTCAAATTTGCAGTAGTGAGCATATGAAGAATTTTATGAATTCTAGAGATCTATTTTTAGCACCTAAAAATGTAGTTTCAAAGGAGTATAAAAGTGCAGATGAGAAGAAACTGCAAGTTTCAGTTTCAGATAAGAAACTGCAACTTTCAGAGGCAGAGCATTTATATTAACACGGCCTTTTCAAACAGGGTTAACATCATGTTGGAAGTTTTATTCATGGTCGAAAATGGAACTACCAGCCAGTTAACATCATGCTGATCAACATTCATGCATAGCACATCTTCATATGATGCACAGTCAAAATGCCCACACAATGTTGAGTGTGCGAAACACAGAGAAAACAAGGGACGGAGTTTTGGCAAGTGTTGGACGTGGTTTTGGGCTGCCCCGTCTAGGCTTTCATTTTTAACATGCGCAGCCCACGACCTCGGATGGGAGGGCCTGTTTGTATTTTCTTAGGGCCGTCATGTATCGACCGGCCTATGGACCTCCCATCCGAGGTTTTATTTTTGGCAGCCCAATTTATGTATTTTTTTTGAAGAAAACACAGCGGTCTGTTCTATTTTTCTATATAAGAATAGGAACGCGAGGTACAACTTATGTTTCCCTTTTAACTATATTATATATATTTAAATTATTTTATATGTTATTATATATTTTTTTTATTTTCATCATATATTTAACAGATACTTACATATGTAAGAAAACAATATCCCACATCTTATTAACTTATAAAAATAATTTCTTAACAAATAAAATCCTGGATTGTTTTGGCACGAATATCCTAGTGATTGTGTACAAAAGCTTGGTAAGATTTAAGGACGAATGTAATAATATCACTTATTATTTAAATATATTTATAACAAAATGCTCAGCCCTTTTTTATTTTTTGATAACATTGCTGGCCCAACCCAACATTATAATTAGAATCAGCCCAGCAAAATCGTGTATCTAGATAAAGTGCAAATGGCCTGTAATTTTTTAGGAAATAAAATAAATGGGCCGCATGAAAGCTACATTAATTGTTCACCCAGCCCAGCTAATGGTTGTAATTCAAAAAAAAAGATTAAATTGACTGTAAATTCTACCGTGCAAAAAAAGACTGTAAATTCTGAAAAAATGGGTTGAATACATGCCACATTTTTGGAGGCTGAAATGTGGGCCAATAGGTCGAAGCCAACGCAAGTCGTTGTAAATTTAGTCAACAAATGATTCTGACATGTTAGCCGTTGGATTTACATCCAACGGCTGGCATCCATCTTCAATCTCTCGTCTTCTTCCTCCAGCGTCGCCGGGACCACCTCCCACCTCCTGCTGCTAGCAGCTCTGCTTAGCACTCTTCGCTATGAAGCGCTACTCCACCGTTGGCCAGGCCATCCCTCCAGCCCTCCACACTTCCTGTTCTTCTCCACCGACTGCCGAACCACACCGCACTAGAACCAGTTAACCCTCGTACACCTCTCCGTCTGTGACTCTATTCCCGTGTCTTCCAATCTCCGGCTCGTTGCTGTCCGGGGCCTCGCCGTCGTCCACACCTTGGATGCGCTCAGCGCGGCGTGGTCAACGTGGTCAACGAACGACACCATCGGAAGTAGGCTGTGCGTGGAGAGGCTGATAGCTGGGTCCACGGCCGCACACAAGGAAATGCCTCCTTATTACGCGCAAAATAATGATTCCTCCACCTGACATCTGGGACCCACCAGAAGGGCCTCTGTATTTCGCGAAAAAAACGTGCCCCCCGCTGACTTGTCGGACCCACCAGCTATCTTCGCACGCAAGGAAGTGCCTCCTTATTACGTACAAAAAAATGAATACTCCCCCTGCCAGCTGGAACCCAGCATACTCGGAGGCTGACTTGTGGGCCTACCAAGTTGACGGGGACGGAGGGCTTTGTCAACTTAGTCAATATGAATGATTCTAGCTCCTGTTACCGTACGATGTTCATCCAACGGTTGTAGTGCTTCTTCAACCTCTGGTCTTCTTGCTCCAGCCGCCCAAACCAGCGCCGGTCGTGCCACGTGCTCTTGCCTCCCATGGCCGGCTTTGATGCCGCGGAGGCCTCACCGCCCCCTACTACTCCCACCGCTGGCCAGGCCATCCCTCTACTCACCCACACCCCCTGTTAATCTACGGCGACAGCAGCCTCACACCGCAGCCGAACCAGTGAACCCTCGTACTCCTCTTCGCATGGGCATCCACTGCTGCGTCTTCCCCGGCTCTGAGTCGTCCCCTTCCTAGGCCTCGCCGTCGTCCACCGCCGTGGTGCTCTCGGCGCGGCGTGGTCAACGTGGTCAAGGAACAACTTCCATCGGACGTGGACTGTACATGGAGAGGCTGACAGCTGGGTCCACGGCCGCAGCAAGGAAGTGCCTCCTTATTACGCGGAAAATAATGATTCCTCCACCTGACAGCGGGGACCCACCGGACGGGCCACCATATTTCGCGAAAAAAAGTTTCCCCCTGACTGCTGGGACCCACCAGCTACATCTTCGCACGCAAGGAAGTGTGTCCGGGCAAAAAAAACGATTCACCCCCCCTAACTGCCGGGACCCACCAGCTACATCTCGCACGCAAGGAAGTGCATCTGTGCAAAAAAACGATTCGCCCCCCTGACTGTTGGGACCCACCAGCTACATCTTCGCACGCAAAGGAAGTGCGTTTGGGCAAAAAAAAATGATTCGCCCCTCTGACTGCTGGGACCCACCAGCTACATTTTCGCACGCAAGGAACTGCCTGACAGTCGGGACCCACCTGGTCGAAGCGTACGTAGCGTTGTCATTCTGGTCACGAACTTGTACGTACATATATACTGGTCGATGTAGAGGCGCGCACGTGTCATAGTAGAGGCGCGTACGTGTCGTAGTAGAGGCGCGCACGTAGCATGTACACGTACGTAGAGCGGCCAGGGTGCAAGAAAGAAAATACGGCCACATATGTGTACATATAGGCGGGGTCTCGAACGCCTAGTCGCGCATACGTACGGCGAGGGCTCGTGTTCATGGGGAGGCAACGGAATGCGTCGTGTTCATGGGGAGGCAACGGAATGCGTCGTGTTCATGGGGAGGCAACAGAATGCGTCGTGTTCATGGGGAGGCAACGGAATGCGACGTGTTCATCGGGAGGCAACGGAACGCGTGGGAGCCAACCGGCTTGGACGGAACAGGAGATGGAAACGAGGCCTGGCGTACCGCAGAACGGAGGAAACGGACCTCCTATAGTCGAAACGGGGGTCCTGTTGATCGGGAGGGGTGTGGCGTACCGCAAAATGAACGAAATGGACCTCCTAAGGTCGAAAGGGGGTCCTGTTGATCGGGAGGGGTGTGGCGTACCGCAAAACGGACGAAACAGACCTCCTACGGTCGAAACATGGGTCCTGTTCATCGGGAGGGGTGTGGCGTGCCGCAAAACGGGACTCCACGAGATACTGTTCATCTCCACCGTCGACCTCCTCCAGCCTCCACGGGCTACCGTCGACCTCCTCCAGCCTCCATGGGCTCCTGTTCATCCAGCCTCCACCGCGCGCTACTCCACCGGCTACTGTTCAACCACCCCTCCACGGGCACCCCTCCACCGTCTACTGTTCATCCAGCCCTCCACACCACGGGGTCATGTTCAACCACCCATCCACGGCCACCCCTCCACCATCTACTGTTCATCCAGCCCTCCACACCACGGGTTCCTGTTCATCCAG
>NC_041385.1:757810876-757821160 GCF_002162155.2 Triticum dicoccoides
GCAGCATCGATCGGCTTCAGTTAGCAGCAGTAGCGAAGGAATCGCTCCATCGGGTTCAGTTAACAACCATCGATCGATCACTTGGGTTCAGTAACGCGTAGCCTGCAGTGCAATCGCTCGGGTTCCCAACGCCTCGCTCGGCTTCAGTTAGAGCCAACGCCTCGCACACACGCGTGTACCTATACGAGAGAAACGTCCATCACTCCCCCACCGTAACCGGCAACTCCCTGAAATTTTCCTCCCCCTCGCTTCTACCATGGTTTTTTCCGTCATGGATGGCCCAAAGAATGTCATGTAGCTGCATCTCCGGCCCGCCCAGGACGAAAAGCCCATTTTCTGTCATGATTTTTTGTCATAGAAGTAGGAGCCCACCACATCTATGATGATACCGGGTTTTGTCACAATTATCGTCATAGAAGTGTCATATGTATGACAAAAAAAATCGTTCAGCCCAAAATGTCACGGATGTGTCTTTTTTTTGTAGTGTTTATTTGTTTGCTTGTAGTCAGGGCAGTTCTTTTTCCGCGGTTTGCTAGTGGCCTCAATAACCTATTTTTTAAAACTAGGCCACAATAACCATGGGCTACATATTTACTTTAGTGACACTGGGCCTCCTACGGGCCGTAGAAACAATGGGGCTTCTACGGGCCATAGAAACAACGGGCCTTCTATGGGCCGTAGAAACAATGGGCCTTCTACGGGCCGTATCATCAATGGGCCTTATACAGGCTGTATGATCGATTGGCCAAACATGGGCCAAAAACAGACCGCATTATGGTCATAAACGGGCTAGAGTTGGAATCATCGGTTCATGGGCCGACCATAACGGGCCGTTGTTAATAGGCCGTATTTGATGATGCTATGAAAACGGCCCAACGTATTAACGGGCCACAAACGGGCCGACTATAACCATGGGCTGAATTTGGCCCACAAGCAGAAAATGGCAGTAACGTGTCATAAGTAACCGAATGTTGGAAATGAGCCCAAGAATAAATGGGCCCTGAGAAAGATAACATGGGCTGGAAACGGCCCAATGGAATAATGGGTCGTTAATGGGTATAAAGTGATACACTGTTCATTACGGGCAAGTTTCACCACAGGCCGTTAGTGGGCAAGAGTTACAAAGGGCCTCATATGGGCCGAAAGACATCATGGGCCATACATGGGCTGGAAGTTAAAACGGGTTGGAATCATATTGGGCGGCCCAGATGACGCTACTGGGCCTAATTTGGATAGGCCATAACGGGCCTTGTGTTAGCGGGCTGTAAATGGGCTATATGCGAACACGCCGTTAACAGGCTTTCCATGGGCCGGCCCGCCACCTTTTGACCAAGTCAAATGGGCCGGCCTTTTCACAGGAATGTGCCTTTGTTAGGCCGTGCCACGTGTCGATGTATAATAGGTGCCTTCGGTCCAATGAGTGGATGACATTTGTCCCAACGGTGAGACGACACGTGTTTCCTCCAGCCAATGATGATTTTACACGTGGAAAATCCCCATTGGTCGGGGCTGTTAACAGGTTATCGGATCCAAAACCGGACCCAATAGCTTAACAACGTTCCGTTATGTTGGATGCCACATGCCGGTCACCCTTGACGAAAGCACTTCTATGACGCGCGATTTATCATCCTGGAAGTGGACACTTTCGTGATGATAATTTTGGTAATGTCATGGAACACTTCTACGACAGCATAGGTATGACTATCTTGATTCTGTCATAAAATCGTCATGGATGTACATGCATGACAAAAAACGCGACATACTATGACAAACACGTATCATCACGGAAGTGTATTTTTTTGTAGTGCGAACACCTTGGCGAATTTGTCGTGCAGCCTCTGCGATGAGGATTAAAGCCAAGTTTTGAAATTTCAAACAACCAAACTTACTTGAGTTAGTTTGGGTGTTTCAAGTTTCAACACTTAGCTTTCAATCATCATCTCTGAGGCTGCCAGACAAATTCTCAATGGTGTTCGACCGCCATCGACGCCGAGAACTGTTGCTGTTGGACGCAGGACTCCTACCTCTTCAGCATGCTTTGGTTTTTCCCTTGAAGAGGAAAGGGTGATGCAGCGAAGTAACGTAAGTATTTCCCTCAGTTTTTGAGAACCAAGGTATCAATCCAGTAGGAGGCTCCTCGCAAGTCCCTCGTACCTACACAAACAAACAAGAACCTCGCAACCAACGCGATAAAGGGGTTGTCAATCCCTTCGTGGCCACTTGCGAAAGTGAGATCTGATAGAGATAATATGATAAGATAAATATTTTTGGTATTTTTATAATATAGATTGAAAAGTAAAGATTGCAAAGTAAAGTAGATTGGAAACTTATATGATAGAAAATAGACCCGGGGGCCATAGGTTTCACTAGTGGCTTCTCTCAAGATAGCATAAGTATTACGGTGGGTGAACAAATTACTGTCGAGCAATTGATAGAAAAGTGCAAAGTTATGACAATATCTAGGCATGATCATGTATATAGGCATCACGTCCGCAACAAGTAGATCGACTCATGCCTGCATCTACTACTATTACTCCACACATCGACCGCTATCCAGCATGCATCTAGAGTATTAAGTTCATAAGAACAGAGTAATGCATTAGGCAAGATGACATGATGTAGAAGGATAAACTCAAGCAATATGATATAAACCCCATATTTTTATCCTCGATGGCAACAATACAATACGTGCCTTGCTGCCCCTGCTGTCACTGGGAAAGGACACCGCAAGATTGAACCCAAAGCTAAGCACTTCTCCCATTGCAAGAAAGATCAATCTAGTAGGCCAAACCAAACTGATAATTCGAAGAGACTTGTAAAGATAACCAATCATACATAAAATATTTCAGAGGAGATTCAAATATTTCTCATAGATAAACTTGATCACAAACCCAGAATTCATCAGTTCTCGACAAACACCACAAAAGGAGTTACATCGAATAGATCTCCAAGAAGATCAAGGAGAACTTTGTATTGAGATTTAAAGAGAGAGAACAAGCCATCTAGCTAATAACTATGGACCCGAAGGTCTATGGTGAACTACTCACAACTCATAGGAGAGGCCTTGGCGATGATGTAGAAGCCCTCCGTGATCGATTCCCCCTCTGGCTGAGCGCCAGAAAAGGCCCCAAGATGGGATCTCACAAGTACAGAAGGTTGCGGCGGTGGAAATAGGTTTTCGTGGTGCTCCTGGATGTTTTTAGGGTATGCAAGTATATATAGGCGAAGGAAGTCGGCCAGAGGAGCCACGAGGGGCCCGGGAGTCAGGGGCGCCCCCCTCCTAGGGCGCGCTAGCCACCCTCGTGGCCTCCTCGGCTGCTTCTTGATGTCCACTCCAAGTCTCCTGGATTGTGTTTGTTCCAGAAAGATTGCTCCCGAAGGTTTCATTCTGTTTGGACTCCGTTTGATATTCCTTTTCTTCGAAACACTGAAATAGGCAAAAAAACAACAATTTGGGCTAGGCGTCCGATTAGTAGGTTAGTCCCAAAAATGATATAAAAGTGTATAGTAAAGCCCATAAACATCCAAAATGGGTAATATAATAGCATGGAACAATAAAAAATTATAGATACGTTGGAGACGTATCAACCATCCCCAAGCTTAATTCCTGCTCGTCCTCGAGTAGGTAAATGATAAAAACAGAATTTTTGATCTGGAATGCTCCCTAGCATATTTCTCAATGTAATTTTCTTTATTGTGGCATGAATGTTCAGATCCAAATGATTCAAAATAATGTTCATATTGACATAAGAATAGTAATACTTCAAGCATACTAACAAGTAATCATGTCTTCTCAAAATAACATGGCTAAAGAAAGTTTATCCCTACAAAATCATATAGTTAGGCTATGTTTCATTTTCATCACATAAAATACTCCCATCATGCACAACCCCGGTTTCAGCCAAGCAATTGGTTCATACTTTTTAACGCGCTTCAGCTTTTTTCAACTCTCATGCAATACATGAGCGTGATCCATGGATATAGCACTATGGTGGAATGGAATATAATAATGGAGGTTGTGTGAAGAAGACAAAAAAGGATAAAGTCTCACATTGATGAGGCTAATCAATGGGCTATGGAGATGCCCATCAATTGATGTCAACATGAGGAGTAGGGATTGCCATGCAACGGATGCATTAGAGCTATAAATGTATGAAAGCTCAACAAAAGAAACTAAGTGGGTGTGCATCCAACTTGCTTGCTCACGAAGACCTAGGGCATTTTGAGGAAGCCCATCGTTGGAATATACAAGCCAAGTTCTATAATGAAAAATTCCCACTTAATATATGAAAGTGACCAAATAAGAGATTCTCTATCATAAAGATCATGGTGCTACTTTGAAGCACAAGTGTGGAAAAAGATAATAACATTGTCCCCCTTTTTGGGCCTTTCTCTTTTTTTTGGCCTTTCTTTTTTTTCTTTGGCCTTTCCTTTTTTTATTTGGCCTTCTTCTTTTTTATAAGGGACAGTGCTCTAATAATGATGATCATCACACTTCTATTTATTTACAACTCATGGATTACAACTCGATACCAGAACAAGATATGACTCTATATGAATGCCTCCAGCGGTGTACCAGGATATGCAATGAGTCAAGAGTGACATGTATGAAGAACTATGCATGGTGGCTTTGCCACAAATATGATGTCAACTACATGATCATGCAAAAGCAATATGACAATGATGGAGCGTGTCATGATAAACGGAACGGTGGAAAGCTGCATGGCAATATATCTCGGAATGGCTATGGAAATGCCATAATAGGTAGGTATGGTAGATGTTTTGAGGAAGATATAAGGAGGTTTATGTGTGATAGAGCGTATCGTATCACGGGGTTTGGATGCACTAGCGAAGTTTGCACCAACTCTCAAGGTGAGAAAGGGCAATGCACGGTACCGTAGAGGCTAGCAATGATAGAAGGGTAAGAGTGCGTATAATCCATGGACTCACATTAGTCATAAAGAACTCATATACTTATTGCAAAAGTTTTATTAGCCCTCGAAGCAAAGTACTACTATGCAGGCTCCTAGGGGAAGGGTTGGTAGGAGTTAATCATCGCAATCCCGACCTCCACACATAAGGAAGGCAATCAAAAGAGCACCCCATGCAACAAATTTGTTACACAACTTTTACCATACGTGCATGTTATGGGACTTGCCAACTTTAACACAAGTATTTATCAGTTGCATTATTACCCAACTAGCATGACTCTAATATTACCACCTTTATATCTCAAAACAATTATCAAGCATCAAATTGATCATAGTATTCAATTCACTTCCTATGATAGTTTTTATTATACCCAACTTGGATGCTCATCATATTAGGAAAAATTTTATAACCATAGCAAATACCATACTATTATAAAAGAATCTCAAAATAATATAAGTGAAGCATGAGAGATCAATAATTTCTACAAAATAAAACCACCATCGTGCTCTAAAAGATATAAGTGAAGCACATAGAGCAAAACTATCTAGCTCAAAAGGTATAAGTGAAACACATAGAGTATTCTAATAAATTCTGAATCAAGTGTGTCTCCCCAAAAACGTGTGCACAGCAAGGATGATTGTGGTAAACTAAAAAGCAAAGACTCATATCATACAAGACGCTCCAAGAAAAACCAATATCATGTGGTGAATAAAAATATAGCTCTAAGTAAAGTTACCGATAGACGAAGACAAAAGAGGGGATGCCTTCCGAGGCATCCCCAAGATTAGGATTTTGGTTGTCCTTGAATATCTTGGGGTTCCATGGGCATCCCCAAGCTTAGTATCTTGCCACTCCTTATTCCATAATCCATCAAATCTTTACCCAAAACTTGAAAACTTCACAACACAAAACTCAACAGGAAATCTCATGAGCTCCGTTAGTGCAAGAAAAAACACCACCACTTAAGGTACTGTAATGAACTCATTATTTATTTATACTGGTGTTAAACCTACTGTATTACAACTTCTCTATGGTTCATACCCCCCCCCCCCCGATACTAGCCATAGATTCATCAAAATAAGCAAACAACACACGAAAAACAGAATCTGTCAAAAACAGAACAGTCTGTAGAAATCTATAACTTTCGAATACTTCTGGAACTTTAAAAGTCCTACCAAAATAGGAAGTCCTAGGAAATTTGTCTATTGATCTACTGCAAAAATAATCACCTCAAAATCACGTTTCTGTGATTTATTAGATTTTTTCTCGTGAGCGCAAAGGTTTCTGTTTTTCAACAAGATCAAGTTAACCTTCACCCCAAGTTGATCCTATAGGTTCTACTTGGCACAAACACTAATTAAAACATAAAACCACATCTAAACAGAGGCTAGATGAATTATTTATTACTAAACAGGAACAAAAAGCAAGGAACAAAAATAAAATTGGGTTTCCTCCCAACAAGCGCTATCGTTTAACGCCCCTAGCTAGGCATAAAAGCGAGAATAGATCTAAGTATTGCCATCTTTGGTATTCAATTCATAAGTGGCTCTCATAATAGATTCGTAAGGTAATTTGATTTTCTTTCTAGGAAATTGTTCCATGCCTTTCCTTAATGGAAATTGGAATCTAATATTTCCTTCCTTCATATCGATAATTGCACCAATCATTCTAAGGAAAGGTCTACCAAGAATAATAGGACATGAAAGATTGCAATCTACTCCCTCCTTTCCGGTATATAGGGCTTATCTCAAAATTTTAGTTTTTCCATTTTATAAGGCTCAATTTGGTTGTTTCCCATCACATGTTCAGATTCCAAGGTGCATTAAATCATCGCATGCAAGTATTGAGAGAAAATTGACCAATGCATGTACTTTATGCATGCATGCATTGCAATTAATGCATTGATAAGCATAATTTTTTGAGAAAAACAAGAGCATTAATTAGGTGCTTTTGCAAACTACAAAAATTATTCCACCACTCACCATCTACCTTGGTTGGTGAGATTTTTGAATTGAGCCTTATAAACCGGAAAGGAGGGAGTATATCAAGAACGATAAAATCTATGGGAACATAATTCCTATTTGCAACAATAAGAACATCATTAATCCTTCCCATAGGTTTCTTAATAGTGGAATCCGCAAGGTGCAAGTTTAAAGAGCAATCATCAAATTCACGGAAACCTAGCACATCACATAAAGTTTTTGGAATCGTGGAAACACTAGCACACAAATCACACAAAGCATAGCATTCAAGATCTTTAATTTTAATTTTTATAGTAGGTTCCCACTCATCATAAAGTTTTCTAGGGATAGAAACTTCTAGTTCAAGTTTTTCCTCATAAGATTGCATCAAAGCATCAACGATATGTTTAGTAAAAGCTTTATTTTGGCTATAAGCATGAGGAGAATTAAACACTGATTGCAACAATAAAATACAATCTATTAAAGAAAAATTATCATAATTAAATTCCTTGAAATCCAAAATAGTGGGTTCATTACTATGTAAAGTTTTGAAATCTTCAATCCCACTTTTACCAATTTTAGCATCAAGATCTAAAAACTCTGAATTATTGGAACGCCTTTTAACTAAAGTTGACTCATCTCCAGTCCCATCATTATCAAGATTCATATTGTAAAACAAAGATTTAATAGGAGACACATCAATCACTTTTAGATCTTCATCATTATTTTCATGAAAACTAGAAGAACACGCTCTTACAAAGCAATCTTTCTTAGCATGCATCCTAGCGGTTCTTTCTTTGCACTCATCAATGGAAATTCTCATGGATTTTAGAGACTCATTGATATCATGCTTAGGAGGTATAGACCTAAATTTCAAAGAATCAACATCAAGAGAAATTATATCCAGGTTCCTAGCCAATTCATCAACTTTAAGCAATTTTTCTTCAAGCAAAGCATTGAAATTATTTTGAGAATTCATAAATTATTTAACACTAATCTCAAAATCAGAGGGCAACTTATTAAAATTTCCATAAGAATTTTTGTAGGAATTACCATAATTATTAGAGGAATTACAAGGAAACGGCCTAGGAAAGTTTCCTCTATATGCGTTGTTGCCAAAATTATTCCTACCAACAAAATTCACATCCATAGATCATTATTATTCTCAATCAAAGTAGACAAAGGCATATCATTAGGATCAACAGGAGAACTCTTAGTAGCAAACAATTTCATAAGTTCATCCATCTTTCCAACCAAAACATTAATTTCTTCTATTGCATGAACTTTTTTACTAGTAGATCTTTCGGTGTGCCATTGAGAATAATTAACCATAATATTATCTAGGAGTTTAGTAGCTTCTCCTAAAGTGATTTCCATAAAAGTGCCTCCCGCGGCCGAATCTAAAAGATTTCTAGAAGCAAAATTCAGTCCGGCATAAAAAATTTGTATGATCATCCATAAATTCAAACCATGTGTAGGGAAATTACGAATCATTAATTTCATCCTCTCCCAAGATTGTGCAACATGCTCATGATCAAGTTGCTTAAAATTCATAATATCGTTTCTAAGAGAAATGATCTTAGCGGGAGGAAAATACTTAGAGATAAAAGCATCTTTGCACTTATTCCATGGATCAATACTATTTTTAGGCAAAGAAGAAAACCAAGTTTTAGCACAATCTCTAAGCGAAAACAGAAATAACTTCAATTTAACAATATCATTATCCATGTCTTTTTTCTTTTGCATGTCGCATAGATCAACAAAGTTATTTACAAGAGTAGCGGCATCTTCACTAGGAAGGCATGAGAATTGATCTTTCATAACAAGATTCAACAAAGCAGCATTGATTTCACAAGATTCAACATCATTAAGAGGAGCAATCGGAGTGCTAAGGAAATCATTATTATTGGTATTGGAAAAGTCACACAATTTAGTATTATCTTGAGCCATCGTGACAAGCAATCCAACACACAAGCACACAAGACACAAGCGAAGAGAGGCGAACAAAAAAGAGAGGGCGAATAAAACGGCAAGGGTGAAGTGGGTAAGAGGAAAATGAGAGGAAAATGGCAAATAAGTAATGCGAGGGAGATGAGTTTGTGATGGGCACTTGGTATGTATTGACTTGAGCGAAGACCTCCCCGGCAACGGCGCCAGAAATCCTTCTTGCTACCTCTTGAGCTTGCGTTGGTTTTTTCCTTGAAGAGGAAAGGGTGATGCAGCAAAGTAGCGTAAGTATTTCCCTCAGTTTTTGAGAACCAAGGTATCAATCCAGTAGGAGGCTCCTCGCATGTCCCTCGTACCTACACAAACAAACAAGAACCTCGCAACCAACGCGATAAAGGGGTTGTCAATCCCTTCACGGCCACTTGCGAAAGTGAGATCTGATAGAGATAATATGATAAGATATTTTTGGTATTTTTATGATATAGATTGAAAAGTAAAGATTGCAAAATAAAGTAGATTGGAAACTTATATGATATAAAATAGACCCGGGGGCCATAGGTTTCACTAGTGGCTTCTCTCAAGATAGCATAAGTATTATGGTGGGTGAACAAATTACTGTCGAGCAATTGATAGAAAAGTGCATAGTTATGACAATATCTAGGCATGATCATGTATATAGGCATCACGTCCGCAACAAGTAGATCAACTCCTGCCTGCATCTACTACTATTACTCCACACATCGACCGCTATCCAGCATGCATCTAGAGTATTAAGTTCATAAGAACAGAGTTACACATTAGGCATGATGTAGAGGGATAAACTCAAGCAATATGATATAAACCCCATCTTTTTATCCTCAATGGCAACAATACAATACGTGCATTGCTGTCACTGGGAAAGGACACCGCAAGATTGAACCCAAAGCTAAGCACTTTTACCATTGCAAGAAAGATCAATCTAGTAGGCCAAACCAAACTGTTAATTCGAAGAGACTTGCAAAGATAACCAATCATACATAAAAGAATTCAGAGGAGATTCAAATATTTCTCATAGATAAACTTGAACATAAACCCACAATTCATCGGATCTCAACAAACACACCGCAAAAAGAGTTACATCAAATAGATCTCCAAGAAGATCGAGGATAACTTTGTATTGAGATTCAAAGAGAGAGAAGAAGACATCTAGCTAGTAACTATGGACCCGAAGGTATGTGGTGAACTACTCACAACTCATAGGAGAGGCCTTGGCGATGATGTAGAAGCCCTCCATGATCAATTCCCCCTCCGACGGAGCGCCGGAAAAGGCCCCAAGATGGGATATCACGGATACAGAAGGTTGCGGCGGTGGAAATAGGTTTTCGTGGTGCTCCTGGATGTTTTCAGGATATGCAAGTATATATAGGCGAAGGAAGTCGGTCAAGGGAGTCACAAGGGGCCCACG
>NC_041385.1:757821277-757822228 GCF_002162155.2 Triticum dicoccoides
AGGGCGCGCCGGCCACCCTCGTGGCCTCCTCGGTTGCTTCTTGACGTCCACTCCAAGTCTCCTAGATTGTGTTTGTTCCAAAAAGATCGCTCCCGAAGGTTTCATTCCGTTTGGACTCCGTTTGATATTCCTTTTCTTCGAAACATTGAAATAGGCAAAAAAACAGCAATTTGGGCTGGGCCTCCGGTTAGTAGGTTAGTCCCAAAAATGATATAAAACTGTATAGTAAAGCCCATAAACATCCAAAACGGGTAATATAATAGCATGGAACAATCAAAAATTATAGATACGTTGGAGACGTATCAAGGACCCCTGTGTCACTTGTGGGACGTGGATGTAGTATTCGACACCGACGGCCACATGTACCTTGCATTGACGATACTTGCTATTTAGGGTACCATCGACACCGAGGAACCCACTAATTAACCCCCTAATTTGCAATGGTGTTCGACCGCCATCGACGCCGATAAAAGTTGCTTTGGGACGCTGGTCCTCGGCGTCACTTGTGGGACGTGGATGTAGTGTCGGGGTGTGGGTCGGGGTGTCTTTTTCTTCTTATTCTTCTTCTTCTTCTTTCTCTTTTTTCCTCAGGTATGGCGACACAGGATCGATTGGTCAGCACTCGGACGGGGGGTTCTCGGCATGGGCATCGGGACCGGCGGGACCCAGTGGCTCCACCATCTATCCCCTCGGCAACCCTCTTTCTTTTTCCCTTTTTCCTCTTATTCTACTTATTCTTATTTTTTTCAATTTTTTCTTCTTCTAATTATCTAAACCTAAATCTGGCAGTAACCTAAACCTAAATACAAAAAACAGTAGAAAAAATCACCTTGGCTCGGCGGTGGTGGAGGAGGCGGCAGGCGCCGGGGCGGGGCGCCACCGGGGCGGTGGGGGAGGGGTGCCGCCGGGGCGGGGCGGTGAGCCATGGGGTGGTGCGGGGCGGGGCGGCGA
>NC_041385.1:757823056-757829621 GCF_002162155.2 Triticum dicoccoides
GGGACGGTGGGACGGGGCAGCGGGGCGAGGTGGCGGGGCGGAGCGGAGCGGCGGTCGAGGGTGGCTTCGCGGGTGGTGAAGGAGGAGATCGAGAGAGAGAGGGGTGGGGGCGTAGGCGCGGCCCCTTTTCTGTGAGTAGGTCATAGTTCTTTGTCGTCTGCTAGTAGACGGCAAAGAGCGTACCTAGTGGGGTGGGGCGGGGGGGAAACGGATGACCTAACGGCCATTTTCTTTGTCGTCTGCTGGCGGATGGCAACGAAGTTCTGCCATCATCCAGCAGACGGCAAAGAAAATGGCCGTTAGGTCGTCCTCGTAAACCCGCCACCCACCCTCTTTGTCGTTAGCTAGCAGACAGCAAAGATATGCTAATGGCAAAGTCTTCCGTTGTCGTCTGCTACCTCTTTGCCGTCCGTTTTCTGGTGGCTGGTGGCAAAGCCTTTCTTTGTCGTCAGCTAGCTGATGACAAAGAGTCGGCAGACAACAAATCTGTTGATTCCAGTAGTGAATGTGTGAGTTGTTTTACTCTTTTTTTTCTGGAATTTACGATTCACTCACGATTCGGTGAGCTTGAGCTCACAATAGCACTTTCGGGGATGTGTTTCTTTCTTTTAGTGATATGTATACACCATAATCTCTTGTAGGGTCTAGGGGTGGCAGTTTGGCCCATGGGTATATATGGGTATCCGTGGCACCCTACCCTAAAACATTGGGCATGGGCAAGACTTTGAAAGATTTTGTACCCATGAGTAATGGATATCCATACCCGCGAAATATATGGGTAAGGCATGGGTACGAAATTATACCCATGGGTAACCCAATGGACAATTTGAAATCCCTTATTCCCTACACCAGCCATAGCTCCTAGGCTCGCAACCAATAGCACACCACTCCTCCTAAATCCTATGTGACTCCGCGAAACAATGAAATATTGACTTATCACCACCGGACTTGGTTCAACTCATGACCGAGCGATCCCCAGTTCCCATCGCCGCCTCCCTCTGTGTCGGAATCCAACAAAATACTGCTTCTACTCACTTGCCACATCCAATAGGCACCCACTAGAGGAGCTTGCATCATTGCTAGACTACTTTCCCAACATCACTTGAATTTTGTACTCATTTATCTACTTTTTTAAAATGTAAATGTTGTATATTGTACCCATTGGATACCCGTTGGGTTGGGTATGTACCCGATGAGCATGGGTATCAGTTTGTGCCCATGAGTATTGAAGTGGGTGGGTATAGAAAGTTTCTTTGAATATGGGATTGCGCGGAAGGGGTTGTACCCACCCATACTCTACCCATTGCCATCCCTAGTAGGGTCTCTATGGTTCACAGATATTTCAAAACATGGAAATCCGAAATATACCACTAGTAGAAAACAGGGCTTTGGTTCGGGCCTGGCCAGCCCATTAGTCCCGGTTCTTCACGAACCATGACCCATGGGGGGGCATTAGACCCGGTTCATGAGCCCAGGGGGCCGGCCGGGGCCTCGTGGACATTGGTCCCGGTTCGTCTGGACCCATTTGTCCTAGTTCTAGGCATGAACCGGAACCAATGGGCCGCGCTCCTGGCCCACATCCATTGGTACCGGTTCGTGCCTTGAACCGGTATAGAAGGGGGGGGCTTTAGTCCCATTTATGCCATGAACCGGAACAAATAATTTGCCTATATATACCCATCGCCGCGGCAGAGCACTCTGTTTTTTCTGGCTGGCGAGGGGAGGGCATTTGGGTGCTCTAGCTCACCTCCTATGCACATGAGGTGTTCGATGAAATTCCCGAGCCACACTAGTTAAGCTTTCTCCTCTCAAAGCTCGACCTCGGAGCTCTATTTTTCCCGAGATTTGTCTAGATTTAGCGGTCCATCACGCCCCGTCCCCGTTTTCACCGCCGTTGATCGCCCGCGCCGATCTCGTCGCCAGCACCAGCGTGGTGAGCCTCTTGTTCTTATCTTCTTTCTGATTTTCTTACTTTAGATAGATACTTGTCTGATTTTCTTACTTTAGATAGATATTTGTCTGATTTTCTTACTTTTGACACACATAATTATATATAATGCACGCAGATGAACCGGCAATGGATGTATGGTGACAGACACACCTCCGAGTACATTAAGGGTGTGCATAATTTTCTCGAAGTGGCTGAGGAAAACAAGCAGAATGGTTTTATGTGTTGTCCATGCCCTAAATGTGGGAATACGAAGTCTTACTCTGACCAAAAAATCCTTCACACCCACCTGCTTTACAAGGGTTTCATGCCACACTATAATGTTTGGACGAGGCATGGAGAAGTAGGGGTTATGATGGAAGATGGCGAAGAAGAAGAGGACGATGACAACTATGTGCCCCCTGAATACGGTGATGCTGCAACGGGGGGAGCTGCTGAAGATCAAGAGGAACCACACGATGTGCCCGATGATGCTGCAACGGGGGAAGCTGTTGAAGATCAAGAGGAACCAGATGATGTGCCTGATGATGATGATCTCCGTCGGGTCATTGTCGATGCAAAGTCGCAATGTGAAAGTCAAAAGGAGAAGATGAAGTTTGATTGCATGTTAGACGATCACAAAAAAAGGTTGTACCCCAATTGCGAAGATGGCAACACAAAGCTGGGTACCATACTGGAATTACTACAGTTGAAGGCAGAGAACGTTGTGCCTGACAAAGGATCTGAGAAGCTACTGAAAATATTGAAGAAGAAGCTTCCAAAGGATAACGAGTTGCCCGACAGTACGTACGCAGCAAAGAAGGTCGTATGCCCTCTAGGATTGGAGGTGCAGAAGATACATGCATGCCCTAATGACTGCATCCTCTATCGTGGTGCGTACAAGGATTTTAATGCATGCCCGGTATGCGGTGCATTGCGTTATAAGATCAGATGAGATGACCCTGGTGATGTTGACGGCGAGCCCCGCAGGAAGAGAGTTCCTGCGAAGGTGATGTGGTGTGCTCCTATAATACCACGGTTGAAACGACTGTTTAGAAACAAAGAGCATGCCAGGTTGATGTGATGGCACAGTGAGAACCGTAAGAAAGACGGGAAGTTGAGAGCACCCGCTGACGGGTCGCAGTGGAGAAAAATCGAGAGAGAGTACTGAGCTGAGTTTGCACGTGACCCAAGGAACATATGGTTTGGTTTAAGCGCGGATGTCATTAATCCTTTCGGGGAGCAGAGCAGCAATCACAGCACCTGGCCCGTGACTCTATGTATGTATAACCTTCCTCCTTGGATGTGCATGAAGCGGAAGTTCATTATGATGCCAGTTCTCATCCAAGGCCCTAAGCAACCCGGCAACGACATTGATGTGTACCTAAGGCCATTATTTGAAGAACTTTTACAACTGTGGAATTGAGACGGTGTATGTGCGTGGGATGAGCACAGACAGGAGGAATTTAACCTGCATGAGTTGCTGTTTGTAACCATCAATGATTGGCCTGCTCTCAGTAACCTTTCAGGACAGACAAACAAGGGATACCACGCATGCACGCACTGTTTAGCTGACACCCAAAGTATATACCTGGACAAATGCAGGAAGAATGTGTACCCGGGCCATCGTCGATTTCTTCCGACCAACCATCAATGTCGAAAGAAAGGCAAGCATTTCAAAGGCGAGGCAGATCACCGGAAGAAGCCCGCCATGCGTACCGGTGATCACGTACTTGCTATGGTCAATGATTTACACGTAATCTTTGGAAAGGGTCCCGGCGGACTAGCTGTTCCGAGTGACGCTGGGGGACACGCACCCATGTGGAAGAAGAAATCTATATTTTGGGACCTACCCTACTGGAAAGACCTAGAGGTCCGCTCTTCGATCGACATGATGCATGTGACGAAGAACCTTTGTGTGAACCTGCTAGGCTTCTTGGGCGTGTATGGGAAAACAAAAGATACAGCTAAGGCACGGGAGGACCTGCAACGTTTGCATGAAAAATACGGCATGCCTCCAAAGCAGTATGAAGGTCCTGCCAGCTACGCTCTTACGAAAGAAGAGAAGGAAATCTTCTTTGAATGCCTGCTTAGTATGAAGGTCCCGACTGGCTTCTCGTCGATTATAAAGGGAATAATAAATATGCCAGAGAAAAAGTTCCAGAACCTAAAGTCTCATGACTGCCACGTGATTATGACGCAACTGCTTCCGGTTGCATTGAGGGGGCTTCTACCGGAAAACGTCCGATTAGCCATTGTGAAGCTATGTGCATTCCTCAATGCAATCTCTCAGAAGATGATCGATCCAGAAATCATACCAAGGCTAAGGAGTGATGTGGTGCAATGTCTTGTCAGTTTCGAGCTGGTGTTCCCACCATCCTTCTTCAGTATCATGATGCATGTCCTAGTTCATCTAGTTGACGAGATTGTCATTCTGGGCCCCGTATTTCTACACAATATGTACCCCTTTGAGAGGTTCATGGGAGTCCTAAAGAAATATGTCTGTAACCGCGCTAGGCCAGAAGGAAGCATCTCCATGGGCCATCAAACAGAGGATGGCATTGGATTTTGTGTTGACTTCATTCCTGACCTTAAGAAGATAGGTCTCCCTGAATCGCGGTATGAGGGGAGACTAACTGGAAAAGGCACACTTGGAAGGGAATCAATAATATGCAGGGACGGATATTCTTGGTCTCAAGCACACTACAGAGTTCTACATAACTCTACCTTGGTGACCCCGTATGTCGATGAACACAAGAACAATCTGCGCTCCAAACACCTGGAGCAGTGTGACGACTGTGAACACATCAGGACTTTCAGCAGTTGGTTGGAAACACGTCTCACAGGTGACAACACTATTTGTGATAAGTTGTACTCGTTGTCCAGGGAACCATCTTCGACTGTATTGACTTACAAAGGATACGAGATAAATGGGAATACATTTTACACGATCGCCCAAGATCAAAAGAGCACCAACCAAAACAGCGGTGTCCGCTTTGATGCAGCAACCGAGAGGGGAAAGGACACATATGATGGTTACATAGTGGACATATGGGAACTTGACTACGGACATGATTTTAAGGTCCCTTTGTTTAAGTGCAAATGGGTCAATCTGTCAGGAGGCAGGGTACAGGTAGACCCACAGTACGAAATGACAACAGTGGATCTGAACAATCTTGGGTACACTGACGAACCGTTCGTCCTAGCCAATGATGTGGCACAGATTATCTATGTGAAGGACGTGTCTACTAAACCGAGAAAAAGAAAAGATAAGAAAGCGAATACATCATACGATGAGCCAAAGCGCCACATAGTTCTATCAGGAAAAAGGGACATCTTGGGAGTGGAGGGCAAGACAGACATGTCCGAAGATTATGAAAAGTTTCATGAAATTCCTCCCTTCAAAGTCAAGGCTGACCCAAGCATCCTGATAAATGATGAAGATTATCCATGGTTACGCGCAATAAGGAGAGGACACAAGCGAAGAAAAAGTGAAAACTTTCTCCACAACTATTATGATGATACCATGCCAACTTTCAACCTTTTCGTAGTTCATTTGAAATGCCTGTTGTAACAGACAAGTTTCCGTATGAAATCCTGATACTTCGAAAGAGATTGTCCGTTTTGTACATGAAGTGCATCTAGTTTTTGTCGTAACCCTCTCAACTTTCTTGCACATGCTATGTGGATGAAATGATGATACCATGCCAACTTCCAACCTTTTCAGAGTCCATTTGAAATGCTTTTCAATTTCAGGGTCTTATAGCTCAAAATAATTAGTAAATGCATGAAAAATAACAAATGAAGTCAAAAAGGGTTGAAAATAAAATAAACTAAGCTTTAATAAAATATATAAGTAGAAACAAAATAAAATAAACTTTGATAACATAAATAAAATTTATGGACCTAAAATTAACAAAGTATTTTCTGTTCAAAACATTATAAGAAAAAAGAATTTTCCTGAAATAAATAAAATAGCAACAGTAAGTATTTTGTTGTAAGTAGAAACAAAATAAAATAAATAAAGCAAAAAAGAAAAAGAAAAAACTAGGAAAAAATAAAAAAAGCCACCTACTAGGCCACCACGGCATGAATATGACTAGAAACCCATCCATGGGCCAGGATTCAGGCCCGCAGAAGGCCCAGCAGGCCCACAGGCATAGCAGTGCGAGATTAGGCCCAGAGGCCTGCTGTAGAGAGGAGCTCAACAGAGCTGGCGGGGCAGGGCTTATAAACCGGTCGTGTCGCTCCTCGACTAGCGAGGTGGGACTAAACATCCCACCGCACCGCGGCTGTGGTAGCAGGACATTGGTCCCAGTTGGTGCCACGAACCGGGACCAGTGCATACCTTTGGTCCCGGTTCGTGGCACCAACCGGTACCAATGCCCATCCTTTAGTCCCGGTTGGTGCCACCAACCGGGACCAAAGCCCTCTACTTCCCGCCCATTGGGTTGCTGAAACGAGGCCTTTGGTCCCGGTTAGTCTGCTGAAAAGAGGCCTTTGGTCCTGGTTGGTGCCACCAACCGGGACTAAAGGGGGCATTGGTCCCGGTTGGTGCGACGAACCGGGACCAAAGCCTTTGCTATATAAGCTAGCACTTAGGAAATTTTCAGATTTCCATCGCCAGTTTCCCCCCGC
>NC_041385.1:757830167-757839600 GCF_002162155.2 Triticum dicoccoides
ACCCGTCACCATCATCGTCGCCCTCCGCCCCTGGCCCGCCGCCGTTGTCGTCGCCCTCCGCCACCCATGTCGTCGCCCTCCGCCGCCCACGCTGTCGCCCTTCGTCGCCCGATGTGAGCCGCCGCCGCGCCACGGCTCTGTTCATTTTTTTCATATAATTTGTATTATTTTTTTGTTCATTGCATTTTTTTCATATATATAATGTATATATATATATATGGATGTGGTATGTATGTATGAATATAATGTTCATATCATTTTTTTTGTTTATATATGTTTTTTTCATATATGTATTAATTTTTTATTTAGGTTAATTATTAGTAGATATCGATTTTAGGTTAGTGCTTAGTAGTTGAACTAGTTGATTTAATAAAACTACTTTATTAAATTCTACTATATATAGAAGTAGTTTATTTTTAGTAAGAACTACTTTATTTTATTTATTTATAGTAAGTGCTTAGTAGTTGAACTAGTTGATTAATTAATAAAACTACTTTATTAAATTTTACTATATATAGAAGTAGTTTATTTTTAGTAAGAACTACTTTATTTTATTTATTTATAGTAAGTGCTTAGTAGTTGAACTAGTTGATTTAATAAAACTACTTTATGTTAGCAAGAAAATTAATAGAACTAGTTTATTTTTTTAGTTCAAGCAATTAATCCCGCATCGACGTCGACGATGCCTATCCCGCATCCTCGTCGTCGACTCGGTGGAGGAGGCCGGCTTGACCAGAGGGACCATGTCCGAGACTGGGCTCCGCCGGGCTGGTATTGGGTGGTGCTACCTTCCGGGGGGCGTAGGTTGGTGAGGAGCCAGCCCGTTGTTGACCCGATCCTTGTTTGGTGGCAGTCGCGTGGGCCAGTGATGGTGCCGAGGCTTCCGGACACCGCAGAGGTGGTACGTCACCGTGTCAGCGAGGAGGACGAGCACATCCGTCGCTACATGGTTGCATTGGAGGGCAGGTTTGACAATACCTGGCAGGTTCTTCAGGGATCTCACTGGAGCTATGATCCTGTGATGGTTCCTTCTCTTTGGGTGTCCACCGCCCGTGACGATACCCGTCGGGCGCTACGGTTCTAGCTGTATTAGCAATGCTATATGTATGATAGTATTCGAGGAGTATTAGTGATAATATTCGACGATGTACGGACACAAGAGATGATGTACTTTTGCTTATAATTGAATGCATGCTAATTTGAATACAACTTTATTTTACGATTTGGTTTTTCTTATTGAATGCTCAAATTGGAGAAGTACTCCTACTTTGAATGCTAAAATTGGAGAGCACTATGTAGAAATCTAGGAGCTCCCTCCATCATCCGCGCCGTCGTCCCGTCACCAACCCCCCTCCGACCTCGAGGTGAGACCAGCCAAATTTCCATGTCAATATGAGTCCTATAATATGAGTCATCGGGTTGACTTTAAGTTTGTTGAGTCTCCACCTATATGTGAGGACGAAGAATCCCGACTGTTATCGTGGGGGTAGCTTCTCCTTCGTCCCCGTGTGCTAGACACAATGTGTAATGCACTCGGGAACGAAAGGAGGAGCTACCATCATCGACGGTCGCAAATGTCATAGAGAAATCAGTGAGGGAGAGTCTCCAACCATATATGTATGAGAGGACAAAGAATCTCGACAGTTGTCGTGGGGGTAGCTTCTCCTTCATTCCCGTGTGCTAGACAATTTGGTGTAATGCACTCAGGAATGAAAGGAGGAGCTACCATCACCGGCGATCGAATATGTACACCACATGAGCTGAGAGTTTTTTAGTACATATATTTAATTGTACAAGTTTAATATTTGAATTATGAACATAGGAAATGTCGTACTCGGACGATGAAAATCGCCCGGGGGAGTGCGACTGGTGCCACGACAACCGAGGTATATGCGACAGGTTCCTTGAGCTGGACGAAGATCGACGCTTCAGTATTAATCTCGAGGAGACCTTCGATGTTGAAATGGTACGCAACGACGACAATAATTTTTTCGTAATTAAGCACGACTTCAACTATTTTAACGTGTACTTTTCATCTTTTCCAATTCGACTAGCTTATCCCATGCTATGCAAGACGCTATGTCTTGGAGAGGATGGGTTTTGAAGACCATGAAAGTATGGAAACAAAGAAAATTCACCTAAGGACCCATCATGGTGTAGATTTTGAAGTAAAGATGTACAATTCTGAGAGTGTAACCCATTTTGGTTGCAAAAATTAGGAAGCACTTTGCAAGATGTATGGTTTTGATGAGGGTATGCTTGTCACCATGGATCTTGGTGATCCTAAAATCGAGCAAGACAATATGGACATTTGGGTCCTTGTTGATACGCTTCCAATTCTTCCCCTACGTGAGCTTCTCAAACATAGTTATTAAGTAATTTATATTGTTTATTTCAAAATAGTTGACAGCTTATTTTCATTCTTCAAAGAATGTGTGGAAGATGGTAGACAAAACACACTACACCGATGGATCCGAATTAACTTATAACGAGAAAAATCATCTGATCGCATTTTGTACTGATCTTGAGAATTACAATATCTACAATTGAATTCCTCAACATTATGGTCAATACGTGCCACTAGTGCACGTGTTGAACTACGGTAACTACCATGGAGATACCCTGGTAAGATTTTTTACTATTACGACATCCGTGCATCTTTTGCATACTTCTAAAACTAGTACATCATTGCTAACTACGAAGTTATTACTATGTTTTTCAACAGATAATCCTGAATGATTGTGTGCCTCATCTGATGTATACGCACGGTCGCCTTGATGTTTCGAACATACAACCAAGTCGTCCTACAAATCTCAACTGTCCATACCGGATTTCTAAAAGAAGTGGAGACATGACAATCAAAGAATGGAAAAAATGTATGGACAGTCGTAAGGAGGTTCTTGGAAGCAAAAGGAAGCGAAGCGCAATAATTGTAGGCAGGATGATCTCCATTCTCCATAATGAAGAGTCGGGGTCTATATTGTTTTATGCTATTTTACCTTAAAGAGGGTATTTATACCTCATACTGATGATCATGTGCTAATAACAATTAAGTAGGATTGGTTCTATGACTATGAGGATGATGATCGTATGACTTGTTATTAATAACGAGTAGAAGTTGTATGATGATGATTAATTAGTAGGACTTGTTATTATATATGACGATGCATGATGCGAGCGGGTGAAATAAACATGGATTGGATTGAAGTGAAGGCAACATGCATGTGGTGCATGTCGAAAGTAGTACAATCCAAACTTGATCAAGTTAGGATTAGTATTACTTTCGACATGCACCACATGTTGCCTTCACTTCAATCTATGCCATGTTAACGTTAGGCATAGCAGTAGCGTTGGTAAACCAAGCACGGAGATATATAAGAGAGGACACTTCTCTCTATTAGCTAGCTAATAACAACCTAAATTAACCCCCAAAGCCCCTAAACCAGCCCTTTCAAAAAAATCTCTGCTCCAACCAGCTGCTGACGCGAGGATGTCTATTGGTCCCGGTTGGTGTCACCAACCGGGACCAAAGGCCCCCCCTGCCTGGGTTGGCCGCAGCGGCCACGTGGAGACCCATCTGTCCCGGTTCGTGTAAGAACCGGGACTAAATGCCAAGGGCATTAGTAACGACCTTTTAGTCCCGGTTTCAAAACCGGGACAGAAGGCCCTTACAAACCGGAACAAAAGGCCCTTTTTCTACTAGTGTACAGGGTGGAAGTGGCAATGTCCACTTAAATCATATAGAATTAGCAAACCATAGGATGGAAAATGGCAACGCCCACTTATGGCTCCTTTGATTCAAAGGAGCTGCATAGGATTTTTGAAGGGCCAGAATCTTTAGGATTTTTTTTCCTACATTGGTCGTTTGATTCATATGATTGAATCGTATACGAATCTTTTCTATGGAATCATGTGTATTGAAAATCTAGCATCCACTTCAACCTCTTTTTTTACTTCCTTTGTTTTTTCGGTGGCATCAAACACTCTGTGCTAAACCCATGAGATTCAAGTGGGCAATGCCACTTCAATCCTTTATTTTTCTTATTCATGCATTTTGAGAATCCTACGAATCAAAGAGGCCTTAAATTCTATAGAATTAGCAAACCATAGGAATTTGGACCGGAGGGTGTTTGATGACGCTGGAAAAACAAATGAACCGTAGGAAGTTTGAGTGGGTGAAAATTTTCCTTCAAAATAAGGGTGCAAAGCAACCATTTGGATATTTCCACGAGGATTCCAATTCTATGAATCGAACATCGAAAATGAACCGTAGGAAGTGTGAGTGGATGAAAATTTTCCTTCAAAATAAGGGTGCAAAGCAACCATTTGGATATTTCCACGAGGACTCCAATTCTATGAATCGAACATCCTACATAGAACAAATACTCGAAGGCCTATGAAATTCCTTTGCATCAATTGAGCCCTTAAAAAGGTAGGTGAGATCTTGTGACAGCCTGCTGTTCATCGATCGAGACGTGGCCGTCCTCTTGACCGGTGAGGGGTAAAGGCTCATCCACACAGTTCGGTGGACCAGTGATGCCCTACCACAGCAGGTACTACTTATGTGTTTATACATACGGTCGAGAGCGCACATCATGCGCCCTGCCAACTCTACAACAAGCGACAAGGCACCACCATATCCGTTCATACATATACTACTACCACTGTCACTCCCGGAATAGATAGACAGGCAGACACTGCTGGTTCATGGATGGTTAATACAGACAGATTACATACTAACGCTACCTACATACATAAATATTTACATCAGGGATGGATGTGATCACCAATGAGCATCCAGGCAAGGGACAGCCTTGGCCCTAGATCTCTCTCTGCCGAAGAGCAAACCAGCCGACAAGCGCGATTGCGCACCAAAGTCTCTACATTTCCTACTGGTAACTACAGTACAGCCGAAGGATTGTTGCATCAGAAGGCGGGGTGGGGGAGTTGGTGGTGATCAACAATAGCAATAGCAATAGACCATACTTCAGGGGCTGTTACTTCTTTGCTGGGAACTAGTCCCCCCGCGATACCTTCGCCTCAGTCGGCCTTAACACAACCTGCAGAGACCAACATCTGAAAGGTGAGTCGCTTCCGGTGGGTGATCCTTGTGATAGCAAACAACAATCTCATGCGACACAATGCTTGCGGCGAGTCGGTTTAGGTAAATGGGGGAACTGAATGCCATGCATAGCAAACATCATGTAAACGGATTTGATGCACCCACCAAAAACAGTGTGAACTTGACCAATTGCATGTGGTTTTAAAAAGCACATACCTAGTTGGCTAGAATTTAAATCGCTTGATTCGGGAAGATGGGCCTTCTCGGTTGCGCCGTCACCATCCACTGAACCTTCCTCCTTTCTTGGGCCAGATGGTTTCGAGTTCATCTTCTGGACCTCCTCCTTGGTGTAAATGCATATCTTGCGCACTATGCTGCAGAACTCCCTGCTCACAGAATGATGCGGTATTAGCACTAGGAAGGGAAGCTCTGCTAAGCAAGCACCAAGACAGAGACTCACTCCCATGGATCGTCTCCCACCAGCATCATGTCACCCTCATTGTCAGTATAGACAATCTGCCAATTTTTGTTTGAGGACATCAGTTCGCCATCAAATTCAAACATCTTGTCTAGCTCAGCTGTGAGTTCATCATAGTCAACGAACTTTGACAGATCCACTGATCTACCAAGTGCAACACCTTGCTTATGAACCTGCAAAACCGTGGATGATACATATATCATTAGCAAACAAGGTTATGCGATACGATCCTATGATAATATGTATACTCCTAGTCCTATAGAGTATAAGAAAGTATAAGCATGCATACTGTTCACATGCATAGAATCATAGATCAAACAGTCTTGTTTATAACAATACAAACGGACAAAGAAATATAATGCCTGATATGAGTCAGCCTGAAACATACACCTACTCAAGCATGTGTTCACATGAACTGGGAATTCAAATGTTTTCGGCAAACAAACATTATGGCAACATGAGGGCTAACAAACATTTCCACAACTAGCTAATGAATGGATAATGTAATTCTCAACTGACAGCAGAAAATGACACAGAAACATTTTAACATCAAGGCTAGCAGTTGGCATGAACATAAGAGAAAACAAGACTATACCTTTGTGCAACTCCTTGTGGAAGCACCATGGGACTTGCTTTGGACGTCTTTTGAACTCTGCGGACATTGCTGCATGTTTTTCTCATTCTCAGTCGTCCCAGCAATGCTTAAAGACACCTCAGGAGAACAATCAGTTTGCAAATGATCTAATGATACAGATGGTTGAGTTTGTAGCACAGGCTCGTGCGTTCCAGCCATTGGGGAGTTCAAATGGTTAAAACCAGCACTGGCAGTATCAACTTTAAACCCAAAGATCTTGAAATCACTGCCTTCTGTTGTTTTCTCCAGCTCAATAGGAGCTATTGATGCGTGAGGCCTGATCACTCGTGGCTGTTCTGCCCGGGAGAACTGCGGGCTTAACCAATTTGATGGGTGTTCTTTAAACCTGAAATCTTGTGCTTGGTCTATTGAATTGCCGTACACGGTGCTCGGCCCATTCCAGAAATGTAAATCATTGTTCTCTGTGTGCATCTTTCTACTTGATTCAACAGTCAAGGAAGGTTGCTGATGCATAAATAAGTATGGGTCTGCGAACTGACGAGCATAACTGTGATCCTGAAACTGGTTCTTGAATGAACCAAGACGATTTGGAGCCTCATCAAAGGTTGTCTGCATGAAGAAGCCTAGGGAATCACCAAAAGGTTGAGCACCAGAACTGGCATCCTTGAAGTCAGTTTCACGCCTTCCCAACTGAATCGAATTATGCACGGAGGGCCTCTGCTGAAACGTTAGTGGGTTGGTTTTTCCAATGTTGGGTGGTGGTGGTGACCACATCATAGGCTTCTGAACAGTGGCATCAAAGTCATTAATGTCGGTTAGCTTATTGCTCCTCTGTTCTTGACCTGGCAAAACAGTGTTATTTTGATTTCGCTGTGCTTGAGCACAATCCATATCAGCCTTAGTTGCACCTGCAAATGGCAGCAGCATTCAATAGTCAGATATGGAACCTATATTTTTTCACCAAGCTTCCAGTAAGACTAACAATGATCACCTTCTTTTGTACGAAGAGACGATTCAGGAGAAGCTGGAGGAACATTTGGTCTAGATCTTTTGGCACGAGAAAGAGGAAGCGGGTTAACAGGAGGTGATGAAGCAGGCTCTATTTCCCAAGGAGAGACTCTATCCGGGCGTGGAATAGTTGACGACTCATCCCAACGCACCTAAGTAGAAGAAATAATCATCCATAAGCATGAGACTTTTCCAGTCATATACAAAAAAGAAAACAGTGATCGACCAGTTACCTTAAGGGATCTCCAGCTTGATTCTGGCCACAATTGGTCAAGATTATCACTGCCCACTATGGTGCCAGTAAACCTACATGACAAACAGCGACAACAGATTATAAATGATGACTTAGTACTGTCAGGGGATAATGCAAACAAAACCAACTTTGTAGGGAAAGCAAATAGACAATAGTTACCTCTGCTCTGGTGCCTCTTCCCCTTCAAACCTCATCTTGAACCTCGTCCCAATAGAATAAATGTTTTTAACAGAGTCCATATATTTATCGTATGGTATAATGAACTCTGAACGGCTTGTCCTGAAATTGACAGAGAGTAGACAAGTGTAAGTACTCAGAACAGGACAGTGGGAACGAATTAATAAATAAAGATAAAGCAGTATGACTATAAAAGAGATGTTGATATATCATATACCTAGGCTTGTAGTAGACAGTGAACATGGTTTTTGTGTTGATAGCGTGCCATGCAGTTGCAAGGACTCCAAGGTGCATGCTGTGACTAGATATGACTGAAGAAGCTATATTGGAGAGCTGTCTCATAGCCCGCCTAACACCAACACGAAGCTCACCGCTCTCTCCTCTGCATGGTGCAGAACAGAAACAGAATTAGCAACAGCTTGGGAATTGCCGAATTGGTATGCTTGGGAGAAAAGGAAACAACAGCAGACCTGAGGAAAATGAAGGCGTCCCCAGCGACAAGCCTTTTGGAACTGACAAAGACGCTCCAGCCGCTCTGAAGGAGATGCCTCCTAGGTTGCCCTGTTGATTTGCAGTAAGTTAACACAGATATGATTGATGCTATCACCATCAACTACAAGGTGAACCTTCTCCAAATTGTGTACAGGTTTAATGTATTGCATTGTCACTCATAACAAAGCTCCTACGACGAAATGGTCTGCTGAATTGATCATCTTCAGATCACACTGGCATATATACATGGCAATGTCAAACGGCTACGGATCACGGTAAGGCAAGGAACGCAAAGTTACCGCGGAAAATGTGGCGGAAGCGCCACTCCATGCCATGAAGATCCTTTGCCACAAGCTCTTGTGTGGGAGGAGACTGCGTCATATCCTGCCAAATAGAAGATCAGGTCAGCGAATGCCACAAACCGACGGCAAGCCATACACTACGCAGGTTCCTTATGACTTTAATTGTAGAATGCAGACATACCAGGGGAGGGAGGCACTCGTCAGCGTGGCGGCGCAGCACCGAGAAGCCGCCATGTGTGCTGGTGTCGGACGCGGTCAGGGTCTTGCAGAAGGACCTCACCGCCAGCCTGGCAGGCGTGGTGCCTCCTGTTGCAGGGCTCGACTTCTCCGTCGTCGTCGCATCACTTTGCTGAAAAATACATGTCGCGACGAAGTGAACACCCTCGAGCAGAAGAAAAGGGGATCCCCAAAACATTCATTTTGGCGGGAGAGATTGAGGGAAGGGCTTACTTCCGGCTCCGGCATGAGCATGACCTGCGCGTAGACCTCGTCCGTGTCCGCCTCCGCCTGCCAAAAATTCCCAGGAAAAGTGAGGCGACCGAATCGAATTTCGGAGCACGCAGGAGGATGAGAAAATTGGGCGGAATTGAGCGCGGGAAGCGGGCGGGGGAGAGGCAGGCACCTTGAGCTCGACGTTGAGGACGCGGCAGAGCAGCTTAGAGGGCAGATCGTAGAGGCGCATCTGGTTGGCGGCGACCTGGTTCATGGAGGCCTCCACCTGAAAAAAGCAAAACCCAAAGCGGAAAAGCGAAATTCAGCGCGCGAACCGCGGAGCAGCGACCTCCCCGCGCCGAATCGCGCGAGGGCCGAGGGATGGAGGGGGGCGAAGGGGAAGGCGGCGTGGTGAGAACCTGCTCGATGTGGCCCTGCGGGAAGTAGTAGACCATGTCCCCGACGCGCGGCACGGTGACGAGCGGGCCGGCGCAGGCGTGCCAGAGCTCGTCGTACAGCGGATCCCCTGCTCCGCCAAACCCATGAGACATCAGGCACGAGGAGGAGGAGGAGGAGAGTAGGGAGACGGAAAGGGGGGCGCGACGGCCAGATCTGCGCGCGCGTACCTGTGGAG
>NC_041385.1:757840032-757899768 GCF_002162155.2 Triticum dicoccoides
AATTTGGTGGTGGTCTCTTGGTAGGGAGTAGGGGAGTGAATCAGACACTGACACGCACACGGAAAGAGGGAGGGCGACGCCGACAGCCGAACGCCCCTCGTGAGACACCGCCCCCGACAGCCCCCAAGCCGCGGGGCCCGCCCTGTCCCCCCGATTAACGCACACAGTATAATATTCTCGATCGCCTGTCTCTCTCTCCCTCCCAATTCACCGCGTACCACATGTTTTTCTTTTTTTGAAGTTGCGTACCACATGGTTGTTCCCTCGAATTACCTTGGCGTGGTGATTCTTTTTATTCTTTTTGTTTACTTGGGCAATGCCGTGAACGTCTTGCTAGAAGGTCTAATTTTTTGGAACTGAGGTTTAGTAGGCATCGGTCAGGTGATGTGAAGGGCCTTCATCGAGGCCATCCGGTGTAAGAGTCGTGGCAATGGGGGTGTCTTACGGTTGCGAGAGAAATTCCTCATTTCGACATTGCCGTGACACCCCCCTCCCTCCCTTGTTCGACGTTTATATTATAGGGAAAAGAATGTATGGGCGAGGGGTTTTGAGATTCAAGGAGTTTCGGTTTACAAGACAGAAAGATTCAACTAAGAAGCCAAGATGGTTTCAACATTTTGGAGTGAGCTTTTCACAAAAGTGAGAAAAATTTGGGAGAACTTTCACAGAGTTTGGAGATGAATTTCGAAATGATTGGCCCAACTTTCATAGGTATGATAAAAAAAAAAGCTTAAGAAATAATTCAACAACGTTTTTGAATATCCAGCAAATAAAACTTTTCAAATCTTGGGCCTGACTTTCAGACCATCCTTGAAAGAATTCGGGAAATTGAAGAACGTGACCTTCGGAATTGTTGTGTGGTGAAGACAGCACTCCAAATGGTGCCCCACCTCGCTGCCGCCAAATCTGGAAGCCATATGGACCCCGGGGGTGCTCGGATCCAGCCATAGCCCTCTCGGATGTGCTAGGATCCAAATGACATGGACAACGCTCCACATGGTGTCCCGCCTTGCCACCTCTGAATTGGCAGCTACATGGACCTTGTCAGTACTCGAATCCGATCGAGCCCTTTCAGCGATGCCAAGATACAGATGGCTGGCATGGAGTATTGCTTGATAAAGGAAGTGCTCCAATTGGTGCCTCACCTTACCACACCAAACCTGGCAACCATATGGACCTCAGCGGTGCTCAGATTCAGCCAAAGCCCTTCGGTGGTGCTAGGATCCAAATGATGCGGAGTATTCCTTGATGAAAGCAGTGCTCCAGTTGGTGCCCCACCTCGCCACCACTGAATTTGGCAGCAACAGAGAGGTTTATGGTGCATGGATCCATCCAAAGCCCTTTAGCGGTGCTAGGATCCAAATGACATGGAGAATTTCTTGATGAAAGCAGCGCTCCAGTTGGTGTCCCGTCTCGCCACCACTGAATTTGGCAGCAACGGAGAGGTCTACGGTGCTCAGATCCATCCAAAGCCCTTCGGCGGCGCTAGGATCTAGATGACATGGAGTATTGCTTCATGAAAGCAGGGCTCTAGTTGGTGTCCCACCTTGCCACCACTGAATTTGGCAGCAACGGAGGGGTCTACGGTGCTCGCATCCATCCAAAGCCCTTTCGACGATGCTAGGATCTATATGACATGGCCCCACAACCCGTGCTCTGATCTAGATGAGCCCTTTATACAATGTTGATATCTAAATGACGTGGCCCACAATCCGGTGCTCGGATCCGGCCGGGTCCTTTTGATAGGGCTAAGGTCCAAACGATGTGGCCCACAACCGATGCTTAGGAATAGGGAGTGTGAGGCAACTTCAGTGGGAACAACGACATTTCTTGCGCCGGTGCCAGTGGGCACATGTGGTGCTTGAGAAGAAGAGGGTGGTGTATGGTACCCTTCAAGGTAGAGGGCGACGAAGTTATGTTGTCTGTGGTTGGGAAAGATGCAAAAAGAGAAACTGAGATAGATGGAGAAGTTGCAAGAGTCACGCGGTGGGAGAAGATAAGAGAGAAGTACGGTTGTCGGGGGGATGAACCCCAAGCAGGCAACGAAACCCGGATCTATTTCAAAAACAGCGGGGCTCGCATCGCCCCGCAAACCGGCGTGCGCCAGGCCGGTCGCTCGACCCAGCAAGGCGCGCAACCCGGCCAAGACCCTCGACTCGGCAAGGTACGTGGACCCGGCCGCAGCGGCTGGCGCAAGGCAACTCAGCCCGGCGCAACCTTGGCTTCCCTAGCAAGCCAAACCACCCGTGGCATCCACCGCAACCCAGCCACGGGTCAACTCCCGTCCCATCCAGGCCGTACGATGGGACGAGACCTCAATCACCGATGACCAAGACTACAGTGCCCCCGCCCATGCCCGTGGTCAGCCGGAGCGTGGCAACAGTGCCCCTTACCTACCCGCTGACCAGGGCTGGCACGACAACAGTATTCCCGTCCTCACCGCTGACGACAGCAAGCGGCGGCCTGACGGAGAACACCGTGCGCGGCTCGACTCGGCCACGCCATGACGATCGACAAGACGGTGCATAGTCCCCCTAGGCACACGGGGCCCGCACCTAGGGGAACCCGCCGAACCACAAGCTCCCAAGCGGGACCCAGCCCGGTACCCCGGACACCGACAATACGGACCCACCGACTCGACATATTACCATTGTAACCCTAGGTGGGTTGATCTATAAAACCCCCCAGGAGCCCACGCCTATATTGCGTCCATATTTCACATCACTTCACTACCGAACCCGGCCGCCGGCTCGACTAGCTCAACCCGGGGGCTCGGGGGCTGGCCGGCTTGATCATCACCCAGTCGCTTTACTTGGTGATTCCTGATAAAGTTAGGTTGCCGCGGTCCCCCACTTCACCCTAAAACCACAGATCCAGCTCTGGCTGACGGCGGGCAAGCACAACGGGCTAAAGCTCCCCTACGATTCATACACTAAGTCAAGGCCTCCGGGTCGACCAACCCGGC
Organism: Triticum dicoccoides; assembly: GCF_002162155.2. Lineage (NCBI taxonomy): Eukaryota > Viridiplantae > Streptophyta > Magnoliopsida > Poales > Poaceae > Triticum > Triticum dicoccoides. The sequence continues at coordinate 757,842,998 of NC_041385.1, forward strand.
CCGATGCTCGTCAACTAAGTTAGCCGCACGACCAGCTGCTCACCAACCGGCCAAGCCGGATTGCCACCAGCCGGCCCAGTGGGTGTTTCGCTCGCGCTCAACGCTTCTAAGGACCCAACTCCTGCGTCCGCCTCTCGAAGAGCCGAACTCCTTGTCACGGACCGGAGCCTCGGCCGTCTGACTCGCGGGAGGTAAGTTTCAGAGAGGAAAAACGCATGAAATAAGTTCGAAAAAAGCAGAAGGCAAAAAGCAAATAAACACTCACAACATTTACACGTAAATGTTTCAAGCAAAGGCCCACGGCCCGAGTTCATTACACCCTGAAAACCCCCAGTGGGTGGGTGGACCTGCTACTTAACAGAATTTTCTACAAAGATTCTCAGGCATTCCCAGCGTCGCGCGGCGACGTCGACGGCTCCCCCCCCGGCCGGCCTCCGGGTCCAGTGAAGCACCGGTGTCCTCTTCGGCTTCTGCGTCGCCGTAGACGCCCGTCTCCTCCGAGCTGCCCTTCGGGTCGCGAAGAAGCAAGCCGTAGTCGTCGCTATCCACGACTGCGCCGTCTTTCATCCGTTCTAGATGGAACTCGTCGTGGAAGGCGAACTCGGAAATATAGCTGGCCCGGGAGGCGATCTGGCCAGCCTGCTCCTGCAGCAACTGCTCCGAGCCTGCGCGCTGACCCATCAGTGCATCCAGCTGAAGTTCCGGATGCCAAGACAGCGCGATCCGGAGCGCCATCTCAGCACCGGCCCGGGCGGCAGAAACGTGCCAGTCGCTAAGGCGATCCGGGCCCATCTCCAACCAGTGCGCCAGGCGCGAGAAGCTGCGCGGATGGACGGAGTCCAGCCACAAGGCCGCCATCATCGCGGTGCCAGCTCGGGACAACCGCTCCATCTGCGTCCCCAAGACCCGCAACCGGGCCTCAGCAGCGGCAATAATCTCCGGCAAAGTCTAGGCCGTCAGTGGATCCGTCCCGGACCCAACAACGCCGGTCGGGTCGCACTGATAGCGGACGACTTCTTCCGCCAGCCGCTGCGTCTTCGGAAAGGCCCCTGCAGCCAAAGAAGAAGCAAGTTAGAAGAGCAACAAGGAAGGAAGGGCCGGTCCCCGACCCGGCAAACAATGAAGAAGCAACACTTACTAGAGAAAGACTCTTCCAGGTGCTGCGCCTCGAGCAATGTACCACGTCGCTCCCGCTCCAAGACATGGTCCCGCTCCCCGAGCGCCTTCTCCAGGTCGGCCGCCTTAGCAAGGGCCGCCTTCAGCATGGCGTCCTTGTCTTCGGCCGCCTTCTCGGCCGCCTCACGGCGGCGAGCCTCGGCCTGGCGGGCCTCCTCAGCCGTGGTGGCCTGCTCCCGCAGATGCTCCACCTCGGCCTGGAGCCGGCCCTTGTCGTTGACCAGCTGGCTGCACTGCTGGTCCACCTCGACCAGGGCCTGCTGCGTCTCCACCACCTTGGCGGCCTCCGCCTTAAGAAGCTCCACCTCGGCCTTGAGGCGGCTCTTGTGACCCGCCAGCTGCTCGTGCAGCCGGTTGGCCTCGTCAAGAGACCGCCGGGCCGCAGCCGCCTCCGCCTTCGCCTGCGCCGGCTTGACACCGAGACGGCCGGAATCAGCAACAAGCCGGTCATAGTGATGACCAGCCAGGAACAGCCGGGTCCGCCAAGACAACACCTCGGCTGCGAAGAAGAAGAACTCAGCAGAAAGAAAGAAAAAGACAAGACCTAAGATTTGGCCCAACTGTTACACAGTTGGCCCGAATCTCGAAGAAAAGAACACAACAAAATACCTGTGGCGACGCGAAGCTCCTCCTCCTTGGCGGTAAGCTGCTCCTTGAGCTCCCGATACTTGCCCAGGAGCTGGTTGAAGGCGGCAACCGAAAGGCGTCAAGGTGCTGAACAGAAGACCAAAGTCAACACAAGGCCAACGCTCCTAAGGTTCGACCCAACTACTACATAGTTGGCCCGAACCTCGGGGGCTACACCCAGTGGGTGCGCTGGCGCGCCCCCACAAAGATGAAATCACAAGAAAGCAAGAAGGAAAGAAGAACTTACCAAGACGGCACGCTCCAAGTCGCGCGTCCGCTCCACCTCGGCCTGGGCAAAGGCCTCAAGCCGCTCCGTCCGACCTCGAAGGCGGCGGCTAACGGCGTCCAGCGCCTCCTCCTCTTGGGTCTGGGGCCCAAAGACGGTCGCGCCCCCGCTTCGCGCGGGCGGCGGCACGGCGGCTCGGTGCCCTCCCAGACGGAGCACTAAGGCACGCCCACCGCTGGCCGCTTGCGACGCGGCCAACACCTCCTCGGACGCCCCTCCCGGTGTCGTCACCTCCTCGGAAACCGGGACGCCCTGCGTCGCCACCTCAGGCACCGCCGCCTGCGGTGCCTCCTCCACAACCGGAGGCGCTTCCGGCACCACCACCTGCGGTGCCTCCTCCAAAGCGACGCCGCCTCCACCGCCATCGGTCCCCGCACGCTCGACCACGTCGGCCCGCAGCGGGATTCCGTCCCCCACCTCCATGACCTCCCGGTCGAGGACCACCACCTCAGCCCGGCCTCCGCGGCCGCGCTCCCTCACCGTCGACGGCTCAAAAACCGTCGCCGCCACCACCGTGCCCTGCGGCATCTCGCTCCAGGCCGGCTTCGCGCCGCCTCGCGCCGATGCCGCTGTCGCGTCGGTCCAAGCCCGGACCGACGCCGCCTCCAACTCCGCCTTGGCCCGGTTCCTGTCTTGCCAGGCCAAGGCCTCGGCGTCATCCGGGTCCAGGCCGAGGTCCGAGTCGCCCCGTCCCTCCTCCCCGGCCAGGCCGGCGAGGTCGGACCGGCTCCCTCCTACGGAACGCAGCCCCCTCGGCGGCCGCGGCCTCCGCCGCCGCCCTCGCCAGCGCGATCGGCGACCTGAAGAAAAAAGAAGAATGAGCAAACACAAGACAAGGCTGGCCCAAGAAATTAGGGCACAAGCAAGAAACAAGACTTACCCAGACAAGACTCGGACCGGGGTCGGCTTCCCGCGCCTCTTCTTGGCCGGCCTCCCAGGCTCGGCCGGATTCGCCATGCGCTTCGAGGCCCGGGGTCACGGCGCGACGCTCTCCTTCCCGTGCGGTCGGCTCGGCGTCGCCCCATGCGAGGACCCGGCTCCGCCCGCCTCGCCGCCTCCCCCGCCAAACGCCGCTACATCAACAACTGGCGTCAGCGTCGCCTACGCCACAACACGCCTAAACGACCCAAGACAAATGAAGAAGAGAAGACTCGAAGCTTACCCGCGCGACGCCCAGCGCCGGCGTTGGACTCAGGCACCTCCTCGCCGCCGTGAGCCGCGGGCTCCTCTGGTGCCACCAGCGCCACCTACAATGGGGCCCGGGCGTAAGGGTGCCGGCTCGCGTTCAGAGGAATCTCCCGTGACGCGTCGGGATGAATGAGAAGATGCGCGGCGGAAACGTAGCAAGACCAGATGCTCACCTGCGGCGCCGGGTTCGCCTGGCTGTACGACGCCTTGCCGAATCGCCAGTCCTCGCCAAGGTTGGCCTTGGAGATGTCGTTCATGCCTCGCGCGACCTGCTCCGTGGAAAGCCATGTGGAGCCCATCCGGTTGGGATCCTGAAGCTCGATCATCTCGTCGATGAGGCAGGAGCGCCTCTGAAGCGGGAGAACCCGGCGGGTGATGAACGCGGCGAGGAGGTCGGTGCCAGTGAGCCCCTCCTGCGTTCTCATCACCGTGATCCGCTCGCAGAGGTTGACGATCTCCTGCGACGGGCGCCAGAGTGAGTAGCCCCAGTTCATTTTCGCCCGCGGCGGCGCGACGACAAAGGGGGGAAGGTTGATGTGGTCTGCGCCATGGTTGCTGACGTAGAAGAAGGAGTTCTGCCACTTCTTAGCAGAATCCTCGAGCGGGATCTTGGCAGAACTCTTCGGCCGACGGGCCCTGCTGCTTCAAGGAGAAGAAGCGCGCCCAGAGATCAATGGTGGGCTCGACCCCCAGGTACCCTTCGCACAGGGTCACGAAGCCGGAGAGCTGGACGATGGCGCCGGCGCCAAGATGGTGCGGCTGGAGCCCGAAGAACTCCAAGAACCCACGGAAGAAAGTGCTCGCCGGCAACCCGAAGCCGCGCTCAAAATGCGTGAGGAAGACGACGCGCTCCTGCCCCTCGGGCTGGGGCATCTGCTCGCCATGCGGCAGACGGACGCCGACGTCCGTCTCACGCGGCAGGCGCCGCGAGGACCGAAGGTAGGTGATGTCGTCGGGGGTGACGGTCGAGCCCATCCAGGAGCCCGACGGCAGCGACATCACCGGAAGAAGAAGAGGAAGAAGGATGACAGAGAAGATCTCTGCTCAAGGCCGCGGGCGCAGCTGTGCGTCGGTGGCAAGAAGCAGAGCAAGAGCATGGGGACAGGAGGGCGCGAGCGAGAATAATGTCCATCGCCCCCTTGCCCCCCTTAATTTATAACCCCCGGTTCAAACGTGGGGGAGTGGGATCGTCTGCACGCGCTCGTTCCACTACCCCGCAATAAGTGCGCACGTACGCACGCACTAACTACGTGGGGAAGTGCAACCGACCCCCAGACGCCGCAATAAATCCGCACGCGTGGCCAAGGGCGCGCGGCGGCGGGCCCCGTCTCGTCGCCCAGTCCCGTCACGCGTGTGGCCTGTCAGGCCCCTCCGACTTCCGGGCACCACGTGGCGCCTGCACGAAGCCCGAGGGATCGCCTTGAGATTCGACAGACTCCTCGGTTCCTGCCACGGCCGGGATGCCGTGATCCGGTTTTTGAGAAAACCGGCACAAAGTGGGTGTTGCCGAACCCGGCGTTCGCAGATTCCGCCTTGCTCAAGGGGGAAGCTGCGAAGGCCCACTCATCCGAAGACGACGGACCTTCATAGCTTCGGGGACTACTGTCGGGGGGATGAACCCCAGGCAGGCAACGGAACCCGGATCTATTTCAAAAACAGCAGGGCCTGCATTGCCCCGCAAACCGGCATGCACCAGGCCGGGTCGCTCGACCCGGCAATGCGCGCAACCCGGCCAAGACCCTCGACTCGGCAAGGTACGTTGACCCGGCCGCAGCGGTTGGCGCAAGGCAACTCAGCCCGGCGCAAACTTGGCTTCCCCAGCAAGCCAACCCACCCATGGCGTCCACGGCAACCCAGCCACGGGTCAGCTCCCGTCCCATCCAGGCCGTACGATGGGACGAGACCTCAATCACCGATGACCAAGACTATAGTGCCCCCTCCCATGCCCTGGTCAGCCGGAGCGTGGCAATAGTGCCCTTTACCTACCCGCTGCCAGGGCTGGCACGGCAACAGTGTTCCCGCCCTCTCCGCTGACGACAGCAAGCGGTGGCCTGACGGAGAACACTGTGCGCGGCTCGACTCGGCCACGCCATGACGATCGACAAGACGGCGCATAGTCCCCCCTAGGCACACGGGGCCCGCACCTAGGGGAACCCGCCGAACCACAAGCTCCCAAGCGGGACCCAGCCCGGTACCCGAGACACCGACAATACGGACCCACCGACTCGGCATATTACCATTGTAACCCTGGGTGGGTTGATCTATAAAACCCCCCAGGAGCCCACGCCCTACAGGGGCATGATATGTGAGATCCTCGGTATGCAAAGCCATACAAGATAAAGCAAGCAAGCAAGATAGGACTAGCCACTACATAGCAACACCTGAGAGAAGGAGCAACCCGAGCCTTGGCCAGCCTCCTTCCTCCTCCATACAGCTCCAGGAGCGACATTGTACTATCGACCATCCAACTAAACTCGGCAGGACTAGGGGTGTTATCTCTCCGGAGAGCCCCGAACCTGGGTATGTCCGGCGTCCCGCGCCCGCGCATATCAACCTCGCCTCCGAAGCCCACCAGCGCCCTCGAGCCTCCTCCTCTCTTTAGCCATCCCTTGGCATCTGTCGTGCGCCCACCACGACAACGGTGGAGGTGGCCCCTACAATGGTGTGCTCATTGTGTCTTAGCTGGATGTTGATAAACCCACAAGTATAGGGGATCAATTGTAGCTTTTTCGACAAATAAAAGTGTCAAACCCAACGAGGAGCTAAAGGTAAAACTTTATATTCCCTTCAAGTTCTATCGACCAACAATACAACTCTATGCACACTTAACGTTTGCTTTACTTAGAACAAATATGAAACTAGAAGTACTTTGTAGGTGTGATGCTAGAACTACTTTGCAAGAATAAAACTAGGAGTAGCTTGCGAGGTAATAAAAGTAGTTATTTAGTAGAAAGCTTTTTGTAACACAAGAGATGGATTTTGTCCCTAGGCAATCAATAACTAGACCGATAATCGTTGTTGCAACTTTACATGAGGGAGAGGCATGAGCTAACATACTTTTCGTACTTGGATCATACACACTTATGATTGGAACTCTAGCAAGCATCCGCGACTACTAAAGATCATTAAGGTAAAACCCGACCATACCATTAAGTAAGAAGTCATCTTGACTCCCATATGCAACAATCCCCTTACTTGGGCATAAGCTTCTGTCACTCTCTCAATGGTGCAAAAAAAATTAACACCAACTAAAAGAGTCCGGAGAAGGTCAAGACTCGGCACCGAACGAGGGAGTTCAACAAATCCTCGTCATGACAGTTGCGGCAAAAGAAAGACAGTGCTTCCGCCTCAGGGCAATTGACTATTCTGTTTCTGATGGATAAGAACCGTGACCAGAATTGCCAAACTGTCTCTTCGGACCGCTGTTTTACATACAATAGATCCCAAACATCGGGAGGCCCTAAGTTGCTTGGATAGTATGCAATGTGGGAGGTGTGTGGTGCAAAGAATCCTGCCCCGACTGGGGAGGGCTCTGGCACGCCCATCACATGGAGTGTTTATCAAGGGGACCTCAAGATTTGGTTTGACATCCAAATCATTTGTCTTGCTTGTCAGATTGGTTCTGAGCTTACTCTGTGTAAGGGAGCTCGGATCTGAGGTTCTGTTGGCCAAGCTCAAGGAGGGAGTGTAAAACTCCCAGCCGGCTTCCTAGTCATGCTCTGTCACCTCGAAGGGGGGGGGGGCATATCTCGAAATTCGGAGGACCTTCCGGCGGCTCTTTGCTACTTCTTGAGCTTGCGTTGGCTTTGCCTTGAAGAGGAAAGGGTGATGCAACAAAGTAGAGATAAGTATTTCCCTCAGTTTTGAGAATCAAGGTATGAATCCAGTAGGAGATACACGCAAGTCTCCAATCTATGTACCTGCACAAACAATCAAACACTTGCATCCAACGCGATAAAGGGGTTGTCAATCCCTTCACGGTCACTTGCAAGAATGAGATCTGATAGACATAGATATAAAAGATTAATAAAACGTAAAACAAAGTAAAAACAAATAAATTGCAGCGAGGTATTTTTGGGTTTTTTGGTTTTATAGCTCTGAAAATATATGATGGAAAATAGACCTGGGGGCCATAGGTTTCACTAGAGGCTTCTCTCTTGAAGGAAAATAATACGATGGGTGAACAAATTACCGTCGAGCAATTGATAGAAAAGTACAAAGTTATGACGATATCCAAGGCATTGATTATGAATATAGGCATCACGTCCGTGTCAAGTAGACCGACTCATGCCTTCATCTACTACTATTACTCCACACATCGACCCCTATCCAGCATGCATCTAGAGTATTAAGTTCATAAGAACGGAGTAACGCCTTAAGTAAGATGACATGATGTAGAGGGATAAACTCAAGCAATATGATGAAAACCCCATATTTTAACCCTTGATGGCAACAATACAATACGTGTCTCGCTACACCTACTTTGTCACTGGGTGAAATCACCACAAGATTGAACCCAAAACTAAGCACCTCTCCCGTTGCAAGAACCAATCTAGTTGGCCAAACCAATCTGATAATTCAAAGAGAAATACAAAGATATCAAATCATGCATATAAGAATTTAGGGAAGATTCAAATAATATTCATAGATAAACTGATCATAAATCCACAATTCATCGGATTTCGACAAACACACCGCAAAAGAATATTATATCAGATCGATCTCCAAGAACAACGAGGAGAACATGGTATTAAGGGGCTGATTTGGATCCATATGTTTCATGCTATGGTTAAGTTTACCTTAATTCTTGTTTCGTAGTTGCGGATGCTTGCGAGAGGGGTTAATCACAAGTGGGATGCTTGTCCAAGGAAGGGCAGTACCCAAGCACCGGTCCACCCACATATTAAATTATCAAAGTAACGAACGTGAATCATATGAGCATGATGAAAACTAGCTTGACGATAATTCCCATGTGTCCTCGGGAGCGCTTTGCTTTATATAAGAGTTTGTCTAGGCTTGTCCTTTGCTACAAAAAGGATTGGGCCACCTTGTTACACCTTGTTTACTTTTGTTACTTGTTACCCGTTACGAATTATCTTATCACCAAACTATCTGTTACCGATAATTTCAGTGCCTGCAGAGAATACCTTGCTGAAAACCGCTTGTCATTTCCTTCTGCTCCTCGTTGGGTTCGACACTCTTACTTATTGAAAGGACTATAATAGATCCCCTATACTTGTGAGTCATCAAGACTCTTTCTGGCACCGTTGCCGGGGAGTGAAGCACCTTTGGTAGGTGGAATTTGGTATGGAAAAAATTTATATAGTGTTCTGAAATTTACTATCACTTGTTACTATGGAAAATAATCCTTTGAGGGGCTTGTTTGGGGTATCTTCACCCCGACCAGTAGAGCAAAGAGTTGCTCCTCAACCTACTGAACCTACTAAAAATGTTTACTTTGAAATTCCTTCGGGTATGATAGAGAAACTGCTAGCTAATCCTTATACAGGAGATGGAACATTACATCCCGATATGCACCTAATCTATGTGGGTGAAGTTTGTGGATTATTTAAGCCTGTAGGTATGCTCGAGGATGTTATCAAGAAGAAGATCTTCCCTTTATCTTTGAAGGGAAAGGCATTGACATGGTTTAGGCTATGTGATGATATTGGGTCATGGAACTACAACCAATTGAAACTGGAATTTCATCAGAAGTTTTATCCTATTCATCTGGTTCATCGTGATCGTAATTATATATATAATTTTTGGCCTTGCGAAGGAGAAAGCATCGCTCAAGCTTGGGGGAGGCTTAATTCAATGTTATATTCATGCCCCAATCATGAGCTCTCAAGAGAAATTATTATTCAAAAAATTTATGCTCGGCTTTCTCTCAATAATCGCTCCATGCTCGATACTTCTTGTACTAGTTATTTTATGATGAAGACTATTGAATTCAGATGGGATTTATTGGAAAGAATTAAACACAACGCTGAAGATTGGGAACTCGATGAAGGTAAGGAGTCAGGTATAACACCTAAGTTTGATTGTGTTAAATATTTTACGAATACCGATGCTTTTCGTGAATTTAGCACGATATATGGACTTGACTCTGAGATAGTAGCTTCTTTCTGTGAATCATTTGCTACTCATGTTGATCTCCCTAAGGAGAAGTGGTTTAAATATCATCCTCCCATTGAAGTGAAAGTAGTAGAACCTATTAAAGTTAAAGAAAAGACTATCACTTATAATGTTGATCCTATTGTTCCTACTGCTTATATTGAGAAACCACCTTTTCCTGTTAGAATAAAGGATCATGCTAAAGCTTCAACTGTGGTTCGTAAGAGTAATGCTAGAACACCTACACCCCCTGAGAAAATTAAAGTTGAACCTAGTATTGCTATGGTTAAAGATCTCTTGATCGATAATATTGATGGGCATGTTATTTAGTTCTGTGATGAAGCTGCTAGAATTGCTAGACCCGATACTAAAGGTAAACATAGACCTGTTGTTGGCATGCCTGTTGTTTCTGTTAAAATAGGAGATCATTGTTATCATGGTTTATGTGATATGGGTGCTAGTGCGAGTGCAATACCTCATTCCTTATACAAAGAAATTATGCATGATATTGCACCTGCTGATATAGAAGATATTGATGTTACTATTAAGCTTGCTAATAGATATACTATTTCACCAATTGGGATTGTTAGAGATGTTGAAGTCTTGTGCGGGAAAATTAAACATCCTACCGATTTTCTTGTTCTTGGTTCCTCACACGATGACTTTTGTCCCATTATATTTGGTAGACCCTTCTTGAATACTATTAATGCCAAGATAGATTGCGAAAAGGATATTGTTACTGTTGGTTTAGGGGATATGTCTCATGACTTTAATTTTGCTAAATTTTGTGGACAACCCCATGATAAAGAATTGCCTAGCAAAGATGAAACTATTGGTCTTGCTTCTATTTCCGTGCCTCCTAATGATCCTTTAGAACAATATTTGCTAGACCATGAAAATGGTATGTTTATGAATGAAAGAAGAGAAATAGATGAAGTATTCTTTAAACATGGACCTATATTGAAACACAACTTGCCTATTGAAATCCTAGGGGATCCTCCTCCACCCAAGGGTGATCCCGTGTTTGAGCTTAAACCTTTACCTGATACTCTTAAATATGCTTATCTTGATGAAAAGAAGATATATCCTGTTATTATTAGTGCTAACCTTTCAGAGCATGAAGAAGAGAAATTATTGAAAACTCTAAATAAGCACCGTGCTGCTATTGGATATACTCTTGATCTTAAGGGCATTAGTCCCACTCTATGCCAGCACAAAATAAAAATGGAGAAAGATGCTAAACCAGTTGTTGATCACCAACGACGGTTAAATCCTAAGATGAAAGAAATGGTAAGAAATGAAATACTAAATCTTCTAGAGGCATGTATAATTTATCCAGTTGCTGATAGTAAGTGGGTAAGTCCTGTCCAATGTGTCCCTAAGAAGGGAGGTATTACTGTTGTTCCTAATGATAAGGATGAATAGATCCCACAAAGAATTGTTACATGTTATAGAATGGTAATTGATTTCCGTAAATTAAATAAAGCTAGTAGAGAAGATCATTATCCTTTACCATTTATTGATCAAATGCTAGAAAGATTATCCAAACATACACATTTTTGCTTTCTAGATGGCTATTCTGGTTTCTCTCAAATACCCGTGTCAAAAGAGGGTCAGGATAAGACCACTTTTACTTGCCCTTTCAGTACCTTTGCTTATAGACGTATGCCTTTTGGTTTATGTAATGCACCTGCTACCTTTCAGAGATGTATGACTACTATGTTCTCTGATTTTTGTGAAAAGATTGTTGAGGTTTTCATGGATGATTTCTCCGTGTATGGAACTTCTTTTGATGATTGCTTAAGCAACCTTGATCGAGTCTTGCTGAGATGTGAAGAAACTAATCTTGTCTTGAATTGGGAGAAGTGCCACTTTATGGTTAATGAAGGTATTGTCTTGGGGCATTGATACGTCTTCAACATATCTATAATTTTTGATTATTCCATGCTATTATATTACCCCTTTTGGATGTTTATGGGCTTTATTTTACACATTATTATCATTTTTGGGACTAACCTACTAACCGGAGGCCCAACTCGTATTGCTGTTTTTTTGCCTATTTCAGTATTTCGAAGAAAAGGAATATCAAACGGAGTCCAATCAGAATGAAACCTTCGGAAGCGTGATTTTTAGAACGAACGTGATCTAGGGGACTTGGAGTGCAAGTCAAGAAGCAGCCGAGGCGGCCACGAGAGGGTAGGGCGTGCCCCCCTATAGGGCGCTCCCCTGTCTCGTGGGCTCCTCAGGCGGCCACCGACGTACTTCTTCCTCCTATATAAGCCTACGTACCCCGAAAACATCTAGGGAGCACCCGAAACACAATTTCCACCGCTGTAACCTTCTGTATCTGCGAGATCCCATCTTGGAGCCTTCCCCGGCGCTTCGCCGGAGGGGGGATCAACCACAGAGGGCTTCTACATCAACACCATAGCCCCTCCGATGAGTTGTGAGTAGTTTACCACAGACCTTCGGGTCCATAGTTATTAGCTAGATGGCTTCTTCTCTCTTTTTGCATCTCAATACAATGTTCTCCCCTCTCTTGTGGAGATCTATTCGATGTAATCTCTTTTTGCGGTGTGTTTGTTGAGATCATATGAATTGTGGGTTTATGATCAAGTTTATCTATGAGAAATATTTGAATCTCCTCTGAATTCTTTTATGTATGATTGAGTTATCTTTGCAAGTGTCTTCGAATTATGAGTTTGGTTTGGCCTACTAGATTGATCTTTCTTGCCATGGGAGAAGTGCTTAGCTTTGGGTTCAATCTTGTGGTGTCCTTAGCCAGTGACAGAAAGGGTTGCAAGGCACGTATTGTATTGTTGCCATCGAGGATAAAAATATGGGGTTTATATCATATTGCATGAGTTTATCCCTCTACATCATGTCATCTTGCTTAATGAGTTACTCTGTTCTTTGTGAACTTAATACTCTAGATGCAGGCAGGAGTCGGTCGATGTGTGGAGTAATAGTAGTAGATGCAGGTAGGAGTCGGTCTACTTGTCACGGACGTGATGCCTATATACATGATCATGCCTAGGTAATCTCATAACTATTCGCTTTTCTATCAATTGCTCGACAGTAATTTGTTCACCCACCGTAATACTTATGCTATCTTGAGAGAAGCCTCTAGTGAAACCTATGGCCCCCGGGTCTATCTCTTATCATATGTGCTTTCAATCTACTTTTATTTGCATTTTTACTTTTTGCATCTATATTATAAAATACCAAAAATATATTTATCTTATCATACTATCTCTATCAGATCTCACTTTTGCAAGTGGCCGTGAAGTGATTGATAACCCCTTTATTGTATTGATTGTGAGTTCTTTGTTTGTTTGTGTAGGTGCGTGGGACTTTTGAGGAGCCTCCTACTGGATTGATACCTTGGTTCTCAAAAACTAAGGGAAATACTTATGCTACTATTGCTGCATCACCCTTTCCTCTTCAAGGAAAACCAACGCAAGCTCAAGACATAGCAAGAAGGATTTCTGGCTCCGTTGCCGGGGAGGTCTTCTCTCAAGTCAAGACATACCAAGTACCAATCATGAACCTATCTCCCTCGCATTTACATTATTTGCCATTTGCCTCTCATTTTCCTCTCCCCCACTTCACCCTTGCCGTTTTATTCGCCCTCTCTTTCCCAATCTCTCTCTCCTTTCGCTTGCCTTTTTCTGTTTGCTTGTGTGTTGGATTACTTGTTGCCATGGCGCAAGATAATACCAAATTGTGTGATTTCTCGAATACCAATAATAATGATTTCCTTAGTACTCCGATTGCTCCTCTTAATGATGTTGAGTCTTGTGAAATCAATACTGCTTTGCTGAATCTTGTTATGAAAGATCAATTCGCCGGCCTTCCTAGTGAAGATGCCGCTACTCATCTAAGCAACTTTGTTGATTTGTGTGATATGCAAAAGAAGAAAGATACATATAATGATATTGTTAAATTGAAGTTATTTCTGTTTTCACTTAGAGATCGTGCTAAAGTTTGGTTTTCGTCTTTGCCTAAAAATAGTATTGATTCTTGGAACAAGTGCAAAGATGATTTTATCTCTAAGTATTTTCCTCCCGCTAAGATTATCACTCTTAGGAATGATATTATGAATTTTAAACAACTTGATCATGAGCATGTTGCCCAATCTTGGGAAAGAATGAAATTGATGATTCGCAATTGCCCTACTCATGGTTTGAATCTATGGATGATCATACAAATTTTTTATGCCGGTTTAAACTTTGCTTCTAGAAATCTCTTAGATTCGGCCGCGGGAGGCACGTTTATGGAAATCACGTTAGGAGATGCTACAAAACTTCTTGATAATAGTATGGCAAATTATTCTCAATGGCACACCGAAAGATCTTCTAGTAAAAAAGTGCATGCTATAGAAGAAATCAATGTTTTGAGTGGAAAGATGGATGAACTTATGAAATTATTTGCTACTAAAAATACTCCTCTTGATCCCAATGATATGCCTTTGTCTACTTTGATTGAGAATAATAATGAATCTATGGATGTGAATTTTGTTGGTAGGAATAGTTTTGGAAACAATGCTTATAGAGGAAACTTTAATTCTAGACTGTTCCCTAGTAATTCCTCTAATAATTATGGAAATTCCTACAATAATTCTTCTGGTAATTTTAATAAAATGCCCTCTGATTTTGAGAATAGTGTGAAAGAATTTATGATTTCTCAAAAGAATTTTAATGCCTTGCTTGAAGAAAAATTGCTCAAAGTTGATGATTTGGCTAGGAACGTTGATAGACTTTCGCTTGATGTTGATTCTCTTAAACTTAGATCTTCTTCCCCTAAGCATGATATCAATGAGTCTCTCAAAGTAATGAGAATTTCTATTGACGAGTGCAAGGAAAGAACCGCTAGATTACGTGCTAAGAAAGATAGCTTTATAAAGGCGTGTTCTTCTAGTTTCCATGAAAATAATGATGAGGATCTTAAAGTTATTGATGTGTCTCCTATTAGATCTTTGTTTTGTAATATGAATCTTGATAATAATGGGACTGAGTATGAGTCAACTTTATTTAGAAGGCGTCCCAAAAATTCGGAGCTTTTAGATCTTGATGCTAAATTTGGTAAAAGTGGGGTTGGAGAGGTCATGACTTTAAATAGCATTGAACCCACTATCTCGGATTTCAAGGAATTTGATTATGATAATTGTTCTTTAGAAGGTTGTATTTCCTTGTTGCAATCCGTTGTTAATTCTCCTCATGCTTATAGTCAAAATAAAGCTTTTACCAAACATATCGTTGATGCCTTGGTGCAATCTTATGATGAAAAACTTAATTTGGAAGTTTCTATACCTAGAAAAGTTGATGATGAGTGGGAACCTACTATAAAGATTAGAATTAAAGATCATGAGTGTTTTTCTTTGTGTGATTTTGGTGCTAGTGTTTCCACGATTCTGAAAACTTTATGTGATATTCTAGGTTTCCATGATCTTGATGATTGCTCTTTAAATTTGCACCCTGCGGATTCTACCATTAAAAAGCCATTAGGAAGGATCAATGATGTTCTCATTGCTGCAAATAGAAATTTGGTGCCCATAGATTTTATCGTTCTTGATATAGATTGCAATCTTTCTTGCCCTATTATTCTTGGTAGACCTTTCCTTAGAACGATTGGTGCGATTATTGATATGAAGGAAGGGAATATTAGATTCCAATTTCATTAAAGAAAGGCATGTAGCACTTTCCAAGAAAGAAAGTCAAATTATTTTATGAATCTATCATGCGAGCTACTTATGAATTGAGTGCCAAAGATGGCACCACTTAGATCTATCTTCGCTTTTATGCCTAGCTAGGGGCGTTAAACGATAGCGCTAGTTGGGAGGCAACCCAATTTTCTTTATGTTTTTTTGTTCCTGTTTAGAAATAAATTTTGCATCTACTTTCTGTTTAGATGTGTTTTTATCTTTTAATTAGTGTTTGTGCCAAGTAGAACCCATAGGATAAACTATGATGATAGTTGATTTGATTATGCTGAAAAACAGAAAATTTGCGCTCACGAGAAAAAAATCAATAAATCACAGAAACGTTCTTTTGCATTGATTATTTTTGCTGCTGATCAATAAACAAATTGTCCAGTACTTACTATTTTGGTAGGATTTTTAGAGTTCCATAAGTTTGCGTTAGTTACAGATTGCTACAGACCGTTCTGTTTTTGACAGATTCTGTTTTTCGTGTGTTGTTTGCTTATTTTGATGCATCTATGGCTAGTATGTAAGGGTATGAACCATAGAGAACTTGGAATACAGTAGGTTTAACACCAAAATAAATAAATAATGAGTTCATTACAGTACCTTATGTGGTGGTTTTGTTTTCTTTCACTAACGGAGCTTATAAGATGTCCTGTTGAGTTTTGTGTTGTGAAGTTTTCAAGTTTTGGGTAAAGCTTTTATGGACTATGGAATAAGGAGTGGCAAAAGCCTAAGCTTGGGGATGACCATGGCACCACATATATTCAAGAATAGCCAAAATCCTAAGCTTGGGGATGCCTCGGGAAGGCATCCCCTATTTCGCCTTCGTTCATTGGTAACTTTACTTGGAGCTATATTTTTATTCGCCACATGATATGTGTTTTGCTTGGAGCGTCGTGTATTATATTAGTCTTTGCTTTTTAGTTTACCACAATCATCCTTGCTGTACACACCTTTTGGGAGAAGCCTATTTGATTATAATTTATTAAAATATGCTATGTGCTTCACTTATATCTTTTGAGTTTGATAGTTTTTGCTCTAGTGCTTCACTTATATCTTTTAGAGCACGGCGGTGGCTTGATTTTATAGAAATTGTTAGTCTCTCATGCTTAACTTATATTATTTTGAGAGTATTTTAGAACAGCATGGTATTTGCTTTGGTTACAAAATTGGTCCTAGAATGATGGGCATCCAAGTTGGGTATAATAAAAACTATCATAAGAAGTGAATTGGATGCTATGATCAACTTGATACTTGATAATTGTTTTGAGATAGGGAGATATTTGGGTGATTATGAATTTAAAGAATGCTTGTGTTGAAGTTAGCAAGTCCCGTAGCATGCACGTATGGTTAAAGTTGTGTAACAAATTTGAAACATGAAGTGTACCTGGCTTGTGCATCCTTATGAGTGGCGGTCGGGGACGAGCGATGGTCTTTTCCTACCAATCTACCCCCCTAGGAGCATGCGCGTAGTGCTTGATTTTTGATGACTTCTAAATTTTTGCAAGAAGTATATGAGTTCTTTTTGACTAATGTTGAGTCCATGGATTATACGCACTTTTACCTTTCCACCATTGTTAGCCTTTTCGGTACCGTGCATTGCCCTTTCTCACCTTGAGAGTTGGTGCAAACTTCGCCGGTGCATCCAAACCCCGTGATATGATACGCTCTATCACACATAAACCTCCTTATATCTTCCTCAAAACAGCCACCATACCTACCTATTATGGCATTTCCATAGCCATTCCGAGATATATTGCCATGCAACTTTCCACCGTTCCATTCATCATCATCATGACATACTTAACTTTTGTCATATTGCCATTGCATGATCATGTAGTTGACATCGTATTTGTGGCAAAGCCACCATGCATTATTTTTCATACATGTCACTCTTGATTCATTGCACCATCCCGGTACACCATCGGAGGCATTATTTTAGAGTCATATCTTGTTCTAGTTTTGAGTTGTAATTCATATGTTGTAATCAATGAAAGTGTGATGATCTTCATTATTAGAGCATTGCCCAAAGAAAAAAAAGAAAAAAAAAGAAAGGCCAAAAGAAAAAAAGGCCCAAAAGAAAAAAGAAAGAAAGGAAAAAAAGGAAAAAAGAAAAAGAAAAAAAGAAAAGAAAAAAGAAAATAAATAAAAAGGGCAATGCTACTATCTCTTTTCCACACTTGTGATTCAAAGTAGCACCTTGTTCTTCATGTAGTGAGTCTCATATATTGTGCTTCAAAGTAGCACCATGTTTTTCATATAGTGAGTCTCATAGGTTGTGTTTTTCATACTAGTGGGAATT
The DNA here is from genome assembly GCF_002162155.2 of Triticum dicoccoides. Lineage (NCBI taxonomy): Eukaryota > Viridiplantae > Streptophyta > Magnoliopsida > Poales > Poaceae > Triticum > Triticum dicoccoides. The sequence continues at coordinate 757,860,401 of NC_041385.1, forward strand.
TTTCATTATAGAACTTGGCTTGTATATTCCTACGATGGGCTTCCTCAAATTCCCTAGGTCTTCGTGAGCAAGAAAGTTGGATGCACACCCATTAGTTTTCCTTTTGTTGAGCATTCACTTATAGCTCTAGTGCATCCGTTGAATGGCCATCCCTACTCCTCATGTTGACATCAATTGATGGGCATCTCCATAGCTCGTTGATTATCCTCGTCAATGTGAGACTTTCTCCTTTTTGTCTTCTCCACACAATCCCCATCATCATATTCTATTCCACACATAGTGCTATATCCATGGCTCACGCTCATGTATTGCGTGAAGGTTGAAAAAGTTTGAGATTATTTAAGTATGAAACAATTGCTTGGCTTGTCATCGGGGGTATAGAAGTTGGGAACATCTTTGTGTGACGAAAATGAAGCATAGCCTAACTATATGATTTTGTAGGGATGAACTTTCTTTTGCCATGTTATTTTGAGAAGACATGATTAATTTGATTAGTATGCTTGAAGTATTACTATTTCTTTTATCAATATGAACTTTTATTTTGAATCATTTGGATCTGAACATTCATGCCACAATAAATAAAATTACATTGAGAATTATGCTAGGTAGCATTCCACATCAAAAATTCTATTTCTATCATTTACCTACTCAAGGACGAGCAGGAATTAAGCTTGGGGATGCTTGATACGTCTTCAACGTATCTGTAATTTTTGATTGTTCCATGCTATTATATTACCCCTTTTGGATGTTTATGGGCTTTATTTTACACATTATTATCATTTTTGGGACTAACCTACTAACCGGAGCCCCAGCCCGTATTACTGTTTCTTTGCCTATTTCAGTATTTCGAAGAAAAGGAATATCAAACGGAGTCCAAACGGAATGAAACCTTCGAAAGCGTGATTTTTGGAACGAACGTGATCCAGGGGACTTGGAGTGCAAGTCAAGAAGCAGCCAAGGCGGCCAGGATAGCGTAGGGCGCGCCCCTCCTATAGGGCGCCTCCCCTGTCTCGTGGGCCCCTCGGGCGGCCACCGATGTACTTCTTCCTCCTATATAAGCCTATGTACCCTGAAAACATCCAGGAAGCACCCGAAATAAAATTTCCACCACCGTAACGTTCTGTATCCGCGAGATCCCATCTTGGAGCCTTTGCCGGCGCTCCGCCGGAGGGGGGATCGACCATGGAGGGCTTCTACATCAACACCATAGCCCCTCCGATGAGTTGTGAGTAGTTTACCACAGACCTTCGGGTCCATAGTTATTAGCTAGATGGCTTCTTCTCTCTTTTTGGATCTCAATACAATGTTCTCCCCCTCTCTTGTGGAGACCTATTCGATGTAATCTCTTTTTGCGGTGTGTTTGTCGAGATTGGATGAATTGTGGTTTTATGATCAAGTTTATCTATGAGAAATATTTGAATCTCCTCTGAATTCTTTTATGTATGATTGAGTTATCTTTGCAAGTGTCTTCGAATTATCAGTTTGGTTTGACCTACTAGATTGATCTTTCTTGCCATGGGAGAAGTGCTTAGCTTTGGGTTCAATCTTGTGGTGTCCTTACCCAATGACAGAAAGGGTTGCAATGCACGTATTGTATTGTTGCCATCGAGGATAAAAAGAGTTTATATCATATTGCATGAGTTTATCCCTCTACATCATGTCATCTTGCTTAACGCGTTACTCTGTTCTTTGTGAACTTAATACTCTAGATGCAGGCAGGAGTCGGTCGATGTGTGGAGTAATAGTAGTAGATGCAGGCAGGAGTCGGTCTACTTGTCACGGACGTGATGCCTATATACATGATCATGCCTAGATAATCTCATAACTTTTCGCTTTTCTATCAATTGCTCGACAGTAATTTGTTCACCCACCGTAATACTTATGCTATATTGAGAGAAGCCTCTAGTGAAACCTATGGCCCCCGGATCTAGCTCTTATCATATTTGCTTTCAATCTACTTTTATTTGCATCTTTACCTTTTGCATCTATATTATAAAATACCAAAAATATATTTATCTTATCATACTATCTCTATCAGATCTCACTTTTGCAAGTGGCCGTGAAGGGATTGACAACCCCTTTATTGCGTTGGTTGCGAGTTCTTTGTTTGTTTGTGTAGGTGCGTGGGACTTTTGAGGAGCCTCCTACTGGATTGATACCTTGGTTCTCAAAAACTGAGGGAAATACTTACGCTACTATTGCTGCATCACCCTTTCCTCCTCAAGGAAAACCAACACAAGCTCAAGACATAGCAGGCATAATTTCTGAAAGAGGTATTGAAGTTGATAAAGCTAAAGTTGATGCTATTGAAATGATGCCGAGTCCTAAGGACCAAAGGTATAAGAAGTTTCCTCGGTCATGCCGGTTTTTATAGGAGGTTCATTAAAGACTTCTCAAAAATTTCCAGGCCTCTGACTAATCTCTTACAAAAAGATGTTCCTTTTGTCTTTGATGATGATTGTGTAGAAGCATTTGAAATACTTAAGAAAGCCTTGATTTCTGCACCTATTGTTCAGCCACCTGATTGGAATTTACCCTTTGAAATTATGTGTGATGCTAGTGACTATGCTGTAGGTGCTGTTCTGGGACAAAGAGTTGATAAGAAATTAAATGTTATCCAGTATGCTAGTAAAACTCTAGACAGTGCCTAGAGAAATTATGCTACTACTGAAAAGGAATTTTTAGCGGTTGTATTTGCTTGTGATAAGTTCAGACCTTATATTGTTGATTCCAAAGTAACTGTTCAAACTGATCATGCTGCTATTAAATATCTTACGGAAAAGAAAGATGCTAAACCTAGACTTATTAGATGGGTCCTCTTGCTACAAGAATTTGATTTGCATATTATTGATAGAAAGGGAGCTGAGAACCCCATTGCAGACACCTTATCTAGGTTAGAGAATGTTCTTGATGACCCACTACCTATTGATGATAGCTTTCCTGGTGAACAATTAGCTGTAATAAATGCTTCTCGTACTGCTCCATGGTATGCTGATTATGCTAATTACATTGTTGCTAAACTTATACCACCTAGTTTCACATACCAGCAAAAGAAAAAGGTTTTCTATGATTTAAGACTTTACTTTTGGGATGACCCACACCTTTATAAAGAAGGAGTAGATGGTGTTATTAGATGTTGTGTACCTGAGCATGAACAAGAACAGATCCTAGACAAGTGTCACTCCAAGGCTTATGGAGGGCACCATGCTGGAGATAGATCTGCACATAAGGTATTGCAATCCGGTTTTTATTGGTCTACTCCCTTCAAAGATGCATGTAAGTTTGTCTTGTCTTGTGATGAATGTCAACGAATTGGTAATATTAGTAGACGTCAAGAAATGCCTATGAGCTATTCACTTGTTATTGAACCATTTGATGTTTGGGGCTTTGATTATATGGGACCTTTTCCTTCTTCTAAAGGATGTACACATATTTTAGTTGTTGTTGATTACGTTACTAAGTGGGTAGATGCTATTCCAACTAGTAGTGCTGATCATAAAACTTCTATTAAGATGCTTAAAGAAGTTATTTTTCCGAGGTTTGGAGTCCCTAGATACTTAATGACTGATCGTGGTTCACATTTTATTCATGGTGCTTTTCGTCAAATGCTTGCTAAGTATGATGTTAATCATATAATTGCATCTCCATAACATCCACAGTCTAGTGGTCAAGTAGAATTGAGTAATAGAGAGATTAAATTAATTTTGCAAAAGACTGTCAATAGATCTAGAAAGAATTGGTCCAAGAAACTTGATGCTGCATTATGGGCCTATAGAACTGCATATAAAAATCCTATGGGTATGTCTCCGTATAAAATGGTTTATGGAAAAGCATGTCACTTACCTCTCGAACTAGAACATAAGGCATATTGGGCTACTAAAGAGCTCAATTATGATTTCAAACTTGCTGGTGAGAAGAGGCTTTTTGACATTAGCTCACTTGATGAATGGAGAACCCAGGCCTACGAGAACGCCAAACTGTTTAAAGAAAAATTTAAAAGATGGCATGACAAAAGGATACAAAAGCGTGAGTTTAATGTAGGTGATTATGTTTTGCTATACAACTCTCATTTGAGATTTTTTTCAGGAAAACTTCTCTCTAAATGGGAAGGTCCTTACGTTATCGAGGAGGTCTGTCGTTTTGGTGCCATAAAAATCAACAACTTCGAAGGCACAAATCCGAAGGTGGTGAACGGTCAAAGAATCAAACATTATATCTCAGGTAATCCCATAAATGTTGATACCAATTATTGACACCGTAACCCCAGAGGAGTACATAAGGGACACTGTCCAGAACGTTTCAGACTCCGAAAAGGAATAGGTATGTGGTACAGTAAGTAAACCGACTCCAAAACAATTCTAATAGCATTTTTTCTCCATTTTGGAATATTTAAGAAAATCGGAAAATAAGAAGTAATCCGGAAAGGACACGAGGCATCCACGAGGGTGGAGGGCGCGCCCCCTGCCTCGTGTGCCCTCCGGACTCCGTTTTCTTGCATGATACTTCTTTTGGTCGGTAAAAATTAATTATATAATCTCCCGAAGGTTTTGACCATCGTACTATGACAAAATCCTCTGTTTTGTTTTGAGCTGTTTCTGCAGCAGATCTAGAGCAAGATGTCTTCTCAAGAGTCAGTCGGGGAGAGTCGGGTATCTAACCGGACACTAGGGCCAAGAGCAAACAGCGATGCTGACCGCTTTGGGCCATCAACGGAGGAAGAGATGGAGGCCGACTTAAAAAGGATAGATGCTATGGAGGAGGATCAAGAAGTTACTTCTCGTCTCCAAGCCAGATTTATGATGGAGGAACTCTAGAGCTCAGCAATTCCAAATTCCGTCATCCCTCCCAATGCTAGATTTCTTTCTTATGAAAATATAAAAAAGAGTGTTACTTGTTCTCCCGCAGCTATGCAACATCCATGGGTGAAAGAAGCTTTAACTGTCGCGGATAAACTCCTTAAGGAAACAATGGATCTTAAGCAGCAAGTCAATAAGCTCGAGGAAGAGAACCGTATCCTAAGGGGCATCATCGCCCAGAATATTACATCACCACCTCCGAAGAAAGAGACATAAACACATGGGTATGGGCACTCCCCTTGGCAACTGCCAAGCTTGGGGGAGGTGCCCCGGTATTGTATCACCATCACACTTCTATCTTTACCGTTTTTCTTACTTTGATCCTTTTGGTTATATCTTGATCTAGTAGAATAAAGTTTTAGCATGGTCTAGCTTTGAGTTTTGTGTTGATCCCTATCTATGTAATCGAGTCCGTGAGCTATATATAATAAAGATTAGTTTTGAGTCAAGGGCTTGGCTATCTTGCTATGATCTTGAGGGAATAAAAGAAAAAAGAAAGAATAAAAAGAAATAAAAAGATCATATTGATCTTATGGGGAGTAATGACTTCACATATAAAGAGTATGATGAATAAAAGTTGTTGAGAGTTGACAAACATAGTTTTGGTCATTGTTGCAATTAATAGGAAGTAATAAAGAAAGAGAGGTTTTCACATATAAATATACTACCTTAGACATCTTTTATGATTGCGAGCACTCATTAAAATATGACATGTTAAAAAGTTGATGTTGGACAAGGAAGACAACGTAATGGGTTGTGTTTTCTTATATCCGACATAAAGTATATTGTCATGGATCATCCAACATGTTGAGCTTGTCTTTCCCCCTCATGCTAGCCAAATTCTTTGCACCAAGTAGAGATACTATTTGTTCTTCCAAATATCCTTAAACCCAGTTTTGCCATGAGAGTCCACCATACCTATCTATGGATTGAGTAAGATCCTTCAAGTAAGTTGTCATTGTTGCAAGCAATAAAAATTGCTATCTTAATATGTATGATCTATTAGTGTGGAGAAAATAAGCTATATACAAGCTTGTGATATGGAAGAAATAAAAGCGACTGGCCGCATAATAAAGGTCCCTATCACAAGTGGCAATATAAAGTGGCGTTCTTTTGCATTAAGATTTTGTGCCTCCAACCTTAAAAGCACATGACAACCTCTGCTTCCCTCTAGGAAGGGCTTATCTTTATTTTTGTCTTCTACCTTACACAAGAGTCATGGTGATCTTCACCTTTTCCTTTCTACACTTTATCCTTTGGCAAGCACTATGTGATTGGAAAGATCCTGATATATATATATATATATATCCAATTGGATGTGGGATTTCATAAAGCATTATTGTTGACATTACCCTTGAGGTAAAAGGTTGGGAGGTAAAACTATAAGCCCCTATCTTTCTCTGTGTCCGATTGAAACTTCATACCCATAAGTATCACATGAGTGTTAGCAATTGTGAAAGGTTAAATGATAGTTGAGTATGTGGACTTGCTGAAAAGCTCTTATATTGACTCTTTCCGATGTACTGATAAATTGCAATTGCTTCAATGACCGAGATTATAGTTTGCTAGTTTTCAATGAAGTTTCTGATTCATACTTTAGATTGTGAATAGATTGTTACTTTGAGCATAATAAATCATATGAAAATGTATATATTGATGTTCTAAGAATGATCAAGATGCCCTCATGTCCGTATTTTATTTTATCGACACCTCTATCTCTAAACATGTGGACATATTTTTTGATTTCGGTTTCCGCTTAAGGACAAGCGAGGTCTAAGCTTGGGGGAGTTGATACGTCCATTTTGCATCATGCTTTTATATCAATATTTATTGCATTATGGGTTGTTACTACACATTATGTCACAATACTTATGCCTTTTATATCTTATTTTACAAGGTTTACATGAAGAGGGAGAATGTCGGCAGTTGGAATTCTAGGCTGGAAAAGGAGCAAATATTAGAGACCTATTCTGCACATCTCCAAAAGTCCTAAAACTCGACAAAAGTTAGTTTTGGAATATATTAAAAGTATTGGGCGAAGAAAGCACCAGAGGGGGCCACCCACCGTCCACGAGGGTGGAGGGAGCGCCCTACCCCCCTGGGCGCGCCCCCTGCCTCATGGGCTACCTGGCAGCCCCCCGATGCCCATCTTCTGGTATATGGTGTCTTTTTCCCTGGAAAAAAAATCATAAGAAAGCTTTCGGGATGAAGCGCTGCCGTCTCGAGGCGGAATCTTGGCGGAACCAATCTAGGGCTCCAGCGAAACTGTTCTGCCAGGGAAACATCCCTTCGGGAGGGAGAAATCATCGCCATCGTCATCACCATCGATCCTATTATCGAGAGGGGGTCAATCTCCATCAACATCTTGTGACAGCCTGGTTTTTGCCCTCTTTTCTTTGCTTGATTTTCAGCTGAGTTGATTTTGGGTTTGGAGTTTTGAATCATTTCATTTGGACTTAACCACTTGGGTATCCCTTGATTTTCACCCAAGTGTTCCCTCTCCTCCTCAAAGCCATCATTTCACCCCTGGCCAACCCAACAATATTGCTTGGAATATTTTTCTTAAATGAAAAATATTCATTTTGGCCTCCAAAACCCTAGCTAACTCATTGAGCTCCAAAGCAACCCTAATATTTCTTGCCCCAAAAATATTGAGAAAAATCCCAATTATTCTTTGGACCCTAGGGCACATTTCTGACCAAAAATATTTCACCACTCTTCGGAATATTTTGGCTATAGAAAATTAAATCACTTCTGGGCTGAAATGGTAGGTTCTACAGCAACTACCTTTTTACTAGCTCTCATGTAGCTGGTTTTCCCTGAGCTTATTTACCTTAGTAAGGGACAGTAAAACCCCAAATCTCAGCCCTTGAATCCCTGTGGTTTGACCACAGTAACTCCCCAAAGTTTCTGTCCAGTAACTTAACCTCATCACCATTTTACTTCTACTGCACCTGGAACCAAACCGAGCCATGGAAACACCTCAGTTTACTAAGGACTACACGCCAGACATCCTTGTTAGTGCGTAGGTGGCCTGATGTCACGGTCCATGCGGTGACCGCATTCGTCCGAGCATGCTGGCATGCCAAACGCGCGCTCTGTGCGTCGCCAGCGCCTCTGTTGAGCGCGTGCTCGTTGGTCGGCCAGCCAGAGCGTGTCCCCCCTCGCCACCATCCTCGTCTCCACCTCCATAACTCCATCCTGCCACTTGCCAACGCCGGAGCTTGCCGCAACGAGCACGGGCACGGTCCGGCCAACGGCACAGTGTGCGCGCACTGTGTTCGTCTCTTTCCCCCTCGATCCTGTGCTCGTCCGCGCCCGCGTACAGTGGCTGCGTGACCTCCGTCGCCTTCTCCATCGCTCTCTGGCAACGTTCATCGCCGGGCGCTGGGGACAGGTGTTCTCCGGCAGAGCCCGAGCCCTCCTCGCCGCCCCGCCTATAAAAGCCCCCCCACTCCACAGCCTCCTGGAGCATCGCAAACCCACTCTCACTCCCTCCTAGAGCCATTAGAAGCCGTAGCCCGGCCGGGCAGGCCGCGGGCTACCATCTCGGAGCCGAGCTCGCCGGTGATCCCCTCTGGATCGTTCCTGCAGCTCCGGCCCCTCCCAAGCCAAGGCGACCCTGCCAGGGCCTCTGCCTCTCCTCCGTGAACCAATGCACCTAGCTAGAGCCCCTGGAGCCGCCTCAAGCCGCCGTCTTCTTCAACTCCGGCAACCTCTGCCCTTTGTCGCCGCTGGAGAGGTCAAATCCGACACTGTCTGGCCACCGTTAGCCATGCTATGGGTACGGGCAGGTGCGCAATCGTCTTCTCCGTTGATCCCTCCCTCTCGTTCGCCTCCAAGAAGTCTCAACGCCGGCGTGAGCTCTGGCGAAGCGCCGCGCCTCTCTGTTTCCCTCTCCCCTCCCTCCGGCATGACTAGCGGGGCCCGCTAGTCAGCCACTCATTACATGCGCGAAGCGGTATGAGTGGTGGCGCCCTGGGAGATTACGCCTTCGACGTCACCCCCTCTGTTTATTATTTCAAATTCATTTAAATTCCAGTAGCATTCAAAAAACCACAACTTTTTACCTGAAAGTCCAAATGCATTGATTCTTATTGCATCGTGTTCTGTGTCCAAAAATCTAACATCACCCAAAGGATGAGATTTTTCCTTGCTGTTTGGATTTTCTGGCAATTTTCAGAAGGTTTCTTGATATTTTCTTTTTGTGGTTTTGAATATTTTCAGCAGAGCTAGCTTGTCTTGAGGATCACCAGGAGCTTTGTGAACCTCACCAGTACTAAGGCAAGCCATAGTAACATTTTCTTGGTGCCACTTCAATATTTATTATTTTCATACTTGAACTTATGAATATTGATGCATTTAATTTAGTTATATAATAAATATATTCTGTTATATGCTTGATATCTTGAAGTACTTGAACTTCAGAATGTTTGAAGTAAATATTGTTGGCAAGATAAGGAGAACATAGTTGCAAGTAATAAATAAATAATATGGTCATAGAGTTTGATGAGTAGTTTAAATATTATTTTGCATGGTGTATAATGATGAGAATGCTAGAAATGGTTTTGGTATAAGTAAAGTGAGATTTTAACCAGAATAGTAGCATGTGTTGATGATGGATCCGTAGGAGCGTGGTTGGTGCAGTTGTTTGCACGATTATGTGATGCATATGTTAAGTGATGCATAGTATGGCATTATGACACCGGTTATTTTTCACATTAAGTTGAACCTGATTAATAATTCAACTTGAACATGTTGTTGACCGGGTCGTGGTGCCGCTAAAACGAGTCTTTCCCAGTGCAACCACATTTGCCGGTATGGGACGGCCTTAATGCATTTCATTGTCGTGCCTCTGGTCGGTCCCTCCATTTAGGGAAGGTTATGGGCATGCTGTACCCTGGCCCGGTAGGCAAGCATAACCTTGTGAGCCCGTTGTTAAGTTAATTTTGGTACTGGGTCCCAGAGTGGATCGTGGCCACGATGGTGGTCGAGGTGTCTGGAGGTAGACACGGGGCCACCTAGGACTAGCCCGTTGGGGTCTGAATCGGAAGGGCCGGGAGACTGTCATGACAATGAAATTGTTTCGTCGGAACGCCGTTGGTCCACCTGAATGGGAGTGCGAGGCCATGGGTTCCGTAGTGTGGGTACAGTGTTTTTAATCTATCCAAAGTCGAGTCCACGGTTACGGACACGCTCAAAAGTAGGGTACACCATGGGTCAACACTTAATAAATATGCACAATAAATTGCACTAAGGATGGCAGTGAGGCCATCGTGTTGAGTTGGCCACGAGTTGGTCGGGTTGTGATCGACGTAAGGATCACGGGCCACGAGTTGGTCAGGTTGTGATCGCCGTAAGGATCACGGGCCACGAGTTGGTCGGATTGTGATCGCCGTAAGGATCACGGGCCACGAGATGGTCGGGTTGTGATTGCCGTAAGGATCACGAGTGTGTTTTTGATATTATCATGTTTATCGGTCACATCTGGTAAGCCAGTCAGGAGAATGAGTACCTGTTGAGCATAATTGCAGCATGTTGGATATATGGTTGCATTGTTGTTTAATTGGTAAAATATCATGATATTGTCTGTCATCATGTTTATGCTTATTGTGAGCTTGCAAGTACATTCAATGTACTGACCTGGCGTGTCATGCCAGATTTCAGGAAAGTCTCGTTGGAAAGGAGTGCTGTCCGAGTCTAGACCGTGTCCACGTCGGTGTCCTTGTGCTATGGAGTCCCGCTACGACGTTGTTCCACTTCTTAGTAGTTGCCATGATCGAGGCCCCTTTATGTTCACTAAATAATGTACATATTGTTCAGCCGCACCGTGTGTGCCACTTGGCCTCGCTAACTGTTGTAATATGAACTATGCTCCGCTAGCATGAATAAAGCGGTTGTTTTCTGTACCATGTTATTGTGTGTTACCAGAAGACAAGGTCTCTGGGCTGGCAATGCAAGGTAAACTGGTCGCTCTGAGCCAGGGTGCCACAACGCTTGGTATCAGAGCCGCACTGACTGTAGGCCATGCTAGACTAAGCCGAGTTAACTGGATGCTAGATACGAGTTGTAGCTGAGTGTCGGTAATAACTGTAGCTGGTTGTTGCATTGCTTGCACTGATTATATTTTTCTGTGCTAACCTGCTAATGGTTGTGAGTGTAGATGGCTCCGGTGCTGTATCCGTGCCAGTTGCAACTGATACCGTACACGTCGCCACCTCTCCTTCGTAACGTGTGGCGTCGGCTGTACCCTCACAGAGACGATCCAGTCTATCATGTGTACCGAGAGCGCCTAGCTGAATCAATGTATGAGTATCACGCCGTGGTTACTCCACGCACCAGTTCTGATTCTGGCTCTTACACTCGTACCTCTTGTAGCGGCTATGCTTCTTCCGCTTCTTAGGCTGTCCAATTTGCTGCATTCGAGGTACTTGTTGAGCACCGCTACAACGAGGTCCGGATGCAGAATCACCCAGGTTTCCATTACTACCCTTCTCTCCATGATAATGGTCGTGTTCGTTTCCCTATCATTGATCCGGAGTCTGATAGTGTAGCTAGCCACCTTTGTCGCTACATCATTGCTAGCTATCTTCTGAATACAAGCTGGCTCGTGAGCTGAGTCGTACCCGTACTGCTTTAGCCGCTACTTTAGTCTCTGCTCGCTCAGCCACTACTTCTCCATCCATAGGATTTATTCTCTACGCTCCTGCCAGTTCTAGATCCCCTGTTTCTCCGGTTACTCCCCCGAGTAGCTCGGGCACCGCGACTGCGAGTCTACCTAGTGCTCCAGCCGAGTGGGTTTCACTCCTCGCCACTCCTGCAGCCCTGATGGTCCACCCTCCACCTGCCACAGAGGGAGAGCCCTCGAGGCAGCGTCGTCGTGTCACTTTTAACCCAGAGGTCTTCGTTAACCCCATCAGTTCTGGATCCGAGTCCACTTCAGGAGAGGACCCCGCAGCGCCAGCAGAGCAGTAGAGCTTTCGTGTATTCTCAATCATCAGGATGGAGTACAGATGTAGTCGTACGAGTTATGATGTTTCATTTCATGTATGAGAGTAGTTGGACCTGGCATGTTGTTATCTTTCATGTATGAGTCTATGTATAATTATGTTGGATTTTATTTTATTCGTCGTATTTTCATCGTCTTTTCGGTTTCGCTTGGTTTTATTGCTAGCTTCTCCCCAGTTTTTGTTGAATGCTTCTCATCTCGATTGCATTGACTTGGGAAAAATCATATGAGGATGATGCGGGGAGGCTGCAGTAGCAACGTTCGCGACGGTTCCCCTGTTCAGCGTTCCGCACGACAGGTAGGACAATCACCGAGCCGTACGTTCCACACCGCCAAATTGGCTCTCCACCGAGCAAATTATGCGTATGTCCGAGGAGCGACGAAATAACGATCTGATGGAAATATTCAGAAGTATTCAAGCAATGGTTGGACAAAATGGAAATCAGCCTGCCCCTCACTCCAAGCTATCTGATTTCTAGAGGACTAAGCCTCCCAGTTCCAGTCGGGCCATTGATCCCTTGGATATAGATGATTGGTTAAGAACTATGGAAAAGAAACTTGAGGTTGCTCGAACTGATGAAGAGGATAAAGTGCCATTTGTAACACATTATCTGGAAGGTGCTGCTGCTATATGGTGGGAAAATTAGAAAGCCATAGGGACTGAGAATGAAGCAATTACCTGGTCAAGATTCAAGGAGCAATTCTGGAAATATCACATCCCTGCGGGAATTATGAAGACCAAGCATCGTGAATTTCTCGTGCTCCTCCAAGGAAGTCAGTAAGTGGGAGAATATTTGTAGAAATTCAATCACCTGTCACGTTACTCTCAATATGACGTGGCCACTGAATAAAGGAAGATGGACAGATTTCTTGGTCGATTAAACCCGCAACTTCACTGTGCTCTTAGTGTGTTCGATTTTCCAGATTTCCAAACCATGGTGAACAAGGCTATCATTATTGAAAGGGAACACAAGCTCGTGTCAGATATTAAGTCTGCCCATAATGATCACAAGCACAAGTTTGAGCCCAAGAAGGAAATACAACCAGTGCAGAAGGTTCGTACCTGGCAGCCAACTCCGGTGGCATACCAGCCTAGTTGGCAACAAAATGTTAACAAAACCACCACACAAGTCAAGAATGACGTGCTCAACCCAGTTATGGAAAATCGATTGCACAACAATTCCTGTTACAATTGCGGACATTTAGCCAAATAGTGTCCCAAGAACAACCGGACCAATGCTACGTTCAAGCCTCAAATCCATTATCTGGAAGCCGGTCCAAGTCAGCACGACGTCACGGGATACGTTCATCACATTTCAGCCGACGAAGCCCAAGAAAATCCCGAAGTTGTCATTGGTATGTTCCCTGTTAATAACATACCTGCAGTAATTTTATTTGACTCTGGGGCTTCCCACTCTTTTATTTCTCGGAGTTTTGTTGCCCAAAACAAATTCCCTTGTTCACTTTTGGGCAAGAATATGCTAGTACAAACCCCGGGATCTCTTATTCGAAGCAATCTTGTCTGCCGCAATCTGGAAGTCAGTATCAACGGAATCCGTTTCCCTACGTCTTTGATACTTATTGAGTCTGATAAATTGGATGTTATCTTTGATATGAATTGGCTGACTCAGTACCAAGTATGCATAAATTGTGCAACATGGGAAGTCAACTTAACCGGACAATATGGGCAAGCTACCAAGTTTATTGCTCGTAGAAGCATACCCTCCAAGGAAATTATTTTTACAGCAATAGCAGAAATGGAATTAATTCCGGTGGTCAGTGAGTTTCCTGATGTATTCCCAGAAGAACTGCCAGACATGCCACCTGGCCGAGAGCTTGAGTTTGCAATAGAACTTGTGCCCGAAACCACACCAATACACAAGAAATATTATCGAATGGCGTCATCCGAATTGGTGGAGCTAAAGAAACAGCTCGATGAAATGCTCCAAAAAGGATACATCCGCCCCAGTTCCTCACCATGGGGATCACCCGCTATTTTTGTGGACAAGAAAGATGGCAGCCTTCGTATGTGTGTGGACTACCGATAGTTGAATGATGTCACGATTAAAAACAAATACCCTCTGCCAAGAATTGATGATTTGTTTGATCAGCTCAGTGGAGCCAAGGTATTCTCAAAGATTGATTTGCGGACTGGATATTACCAGCTCAAAATTAAAAAGGAGGATATTCCCAAGACCGCGTTCACCACTCGCTACGGTCTCTATGAATATACCGTCATGTCCTTCGGCCTCACCAACGCCCCCGCCTTCTTCAAATAAAGTATTCATGGATTTCCTCGATAAGTTCGTGGTCGTCTTCATAGATGATATACTTATTTACTCAAGAAGTGAAGAAGAGCATAAAGGACACCTCCCCGCAGTGTTACAACGACTCCGTGAGCACCAGTTATACGCCAAATTCAGTAAATGCGAGTTTTGGCTCAAGCAAGTTGGATTCCTTGGGCACGTGCTATCCGCTGAAGGTATAGCTGTGGACCCAAGCAAGGTAAAAGATGTGCTTGACTGGTTGCCACCCGCCACCGTATCTCAGATTTGGAGTTTTCTTGGATTAGCCGGATACTACCGTCGTTTCATTGAAGGGTTCTCCAAGATTGCTAATCCCATGACGGAGATTCTCAAAAAGGATAAGAAGTTTGCATGGACTTCAGACTGTGAGAAAAGTTTCACCGAGTTAAAGAAACGCTTGACAACTCCGCCAATATTAACACTTCCAGATATCTACCGCAACTTTGATGTATACTGCGATGCTTCCCAGCAAGGACTTGGATGCGTGCTTATGCAAGTTGGTAAGGTAGTAGCTTATGCCTCAAGGCAGCTATGACCTCACGAAGGAAATTACCCCACTCATGATTTGGAATTGGCCGCGGTAGTCCATGCTTTAAAAATTTAGAGACACTACCTCATTGGGAAAAGGTGCCAAATTTTTACCGATCACAAAAGTCTCAAATATATATTTACTCAGCCGGATTTAAATCTCCATCAATGAAGATGGCTTGAGTTGGTCAAGGATTATGATCTTGGAATAAATTATCATCCGGGTAAGGCCAACGTGGTTGCCGATGCACTCAGGCGAAAGCCCGTCAGTTTAAACGTCATGTTGGAATCATTGCCTTCCGAACTTAAAGAAGAGATTGCTCAGCTCAACCTGGTCATAGTTGAGGCTAGCCTTTCCAATATCCTGATAGTTACCCCTACTCTTGAGGAAGAAATCCGTAAGGCCCAGTCAGGCGATGCCGATCTGCAGAAATGCATCAAGTCATCCGATTTCTCGAAGGATCAGTGCGGTACCCTCCGATTCAGGGGAAGGATTTGTGTGCCTAATCAAGCTTATCTAAAGCAGAAAATTTTGTCAGAAGCCCATGAATCCTCATATTCAATACACCCGGGAGGTACAAAAATGTATGAAGACCTTCGACAAATATTCTTGTGGGATGGAATGAAGAAAGACATTGCGTATTTCGTGGCGTGTTGCGACATATGCAACAAAGTTAAGACAGAACATCAGAAACCAGCCGGACTTCTCCAACCACTGCCCGTGTCACAATGGAAATGGGACGATGTCTGTAAGGAATTCATCACAGGACTACCCAGGACCCGCCGAGGCAATAATGCGATCTGGGTCATAGTGGATACATTAACCAAGGTAGCCCACTTCCTCCCAGTCAAAACCTCATACCGAGCAGATGAGCTTGCCCGACTGTATGTATCCAGGATTGTTAGTTTGCATGGAGTTCCCCGAACCATCACTTCTGACCGAGGTTTGGTTTTCACCTCTGCTTTCTGGTCCCGTCTCCATCAGGCCCTCTGGACAGAGTTAAAATACAGTACTGCTTATCATCCTTAGATGGATGGGCAAATAGAAAGAGTAAATCAGATACACAAAGATATGCTCCGAGCCTGTGTTTTGGCCCAAGGATCCCAATGGGAAGACTGCTTGCCGTACGCCGAGTTCTCGTATAACAATGGGTTCCAGACCAGTTTAAAGATGTCACCATATGAAGCCTTGTATGGCCGTAAGTGCCTCACTGCATTAAATTGGTCTCAAACCGGAGATAGTCGTATTTTCGGAACAGATCTCATGCTAGAAGCCGAAAAGCAAGTCAAGGAAATTCGAGACAGATTACAACTGGCCAAGTCGCGATAGAAAAGTTATTACGATGCAAAGCACCGGCAGATCAGTTTTGAACCCGGAGAACATGTCTACCTTCGAGTCACACCCATGAAAGGAATAAAGAGGTTCCAAACTCGTGGAAAATTGGCAACCAGGTTTATCGGTCCATTTCCCGTTATGACGCGAGTGGGTGCTGTGGCATATCAGCTGGAACTGCCCCTGAACTATCAGACGTGCACAACGTGTTCCACATTTCACAACTGCGAAGGTGCATCTCACCACCCGAGAAAAAGACCGTTTTCGCAGAGATAGAGCTGGCAAAGGACTTGACCTATGAAGAGAGGCCAGTGAAAAATTTGGATCAGATGGAAAGGGTCACTCGCAGTAAATCACGAAAGTTTTACAAGGTTCAATGGATGCATCATACCGAGTCAGAATCAACCTGGGAGTCAGAAGAATTTCTAAGGGCATGTTATCCAGAATGGTTTTCCCAAGCAACCAAATCTCGAGGACAAGATTCATTCTAAGTGGGGGAGGTTTGTGACAGCCTGGTTTTTGCCCTCTTTTCTTTGCTTGATTTTCAGCTGAGTTGATTTTGGGTTTGGAGTTTTGAATCATTTCATTTGGACTTAACCACTTGGGTATCCCTTGATTTTCACCCAAGTGTTCCGTCTCCTCCTCAAAGCCATCATTTCAGCCCTGGTTAACCCAACAATATTGCTTGGAATATTTTTCTTAAATGAAAAATATTCATTTTGGCCTCCAAAACCCTAGCTAACTCATTGAGCTCCAAAGCAACCCAAATATTTCTTGGCCCAAAAATCCTGAGAAAAATCCCAATTATTCTTTGGACCCTAGGGCACATTTCTGACCAAAAATATTTCACCACTCTTTGGAATATTTTGTCTACAGAATATTAAATCACTTCTGGGCTAAAATGGTAGGTTCTGCAGCAACTATCTTTTTACTAGCTCTCATGTAGCTGGTTTTCCCTGAGCTTATTTACCTTAGTAAGAGACAGTAAAACCCCAAAGCTCAGCCCTTGAATCCCTGTGGTTTGACCACAGTAACTCCCCAAAGTTTCTGTCCAGTAACTTAACCTCATCACCATTTTACTTGTACTGCACCTGGAACCAAACCGAGCCATGGTAACACCTCAGTTTACTAAGGACTACACGCCAGACATCGTTGTTAGTACGTCGGTGGCCTGATGTCACGGTCCACACGGTGACCGCGTTCGTCCGAGCATGCTGGCATGCCAAACGCGCGCTCTGCGCGTCGCCAGTGCCTCTGTTGAGCACGTGCTCGCTGCTCGGCCAGCCAGAGTGTGTCCCCCTCGCCACCATCCTCGTCTCCACCTCAATAACTCCACCCTGCCGCTTGTCGACGCTGGAGCTCGCCGCAGCGAGCACGGGCACGGTCCGGCCAACGGCACAGTGCGCGCACACTGTGTTTGTCTCTTTCCCCCTCGATCCTGTGCTCGTCCGCGCCCGCGTACAGTGGCTGCGTGACCTCCGTCGCCTTCTCCATCGCTCTCTGGCACCGTTCGTCGCCGGGCGCCGGGGACAGGTGTCCTCCGGCGGAGCCCGAGCCCTCCTCGCGGCCCCGCCTATAAAAGCCCCCCCCTCCGCAGCCTTCTGGAGCATCGCAAACCCACTCTTACTCCCTCCTAGAGCCATCAGAAGCCGCAGCCCGACCGGGCAGGCCGTGGGCTGCCGTCCCAAAGCCGAGCTCGCGCGCGATCCCCTCTGGATCGTTCCCGCAGCTCCAGCCCCTCCCAAGCCAAGGCGACCCCGCCAGGGCCTCCGCCTCTCCTCCGTGAAGCCAACGCACCTAGCTAGAGCCCCTGGAGCCGCCCCAAGCTGTCGTCTTCTTCAACTCCGGCAACCTCCGCCCTCTATCGCCGCTGGAGAGGTCAAATCCGACGCTGTCCGGCCACCATTAGCCATGCTACGGGTACGGGCAGGTGTGTAATTGTCTTCTCCGTCGATCCCTCCCTCTTGTTCGCCTCCAAGAAGTCTCAACGCCAGCGTGAGCTCCGGCGAAGCGCCGCGCCTCTCTGTTTCCCTCTCCCCTCCCTCCGGCATGACTAGCTGGGCCCGCTAGTCAGCCACTCATTACGCGCGCGAAGCGGTATGAGTGGTGGCGCCCCGGGAGATTACGCCTTCGACGTCACCCCCTCTGTTTTTTATTTCAAATTCATTTAAATTCCAGTAGCATTCAAACAACCACAAATTTTTACCTGAAATTCCAAATGCATTGATTCTTATTGCATCGTGTTCTGGTGTCCAAAAATCTAACAGCACCCAAAGGATGGGATTTTTCCTTGCTGTTTGGATTTTCTGGCAATTTTCAGAAGGTTTCTTGATATTTTTTTGTGGTTTTGAATATTTTCAGCAGAGCCAGCTTGTCTTGAGGATCACCAGGAGATTTGTGAACCTAACCAGTACTAATGCAAGCCACAGTAATATTTTCTTGGTGCCACTTCAATATTTATGATTTTCATACTTGAACTTATGAATATTGATGCATTTAATTTAGTTATATAATAAATATATTCTGTTATATGCTTTATATGTTGAAATACTTGAACTTTAGGATGTTTGAAGTAAATATTGTTGGCAAGATAAGGAGAACTTAGTTGCAAGTAATAAATAAATAATATGGTCATAGAGTTTGATGAGTAGTTTAAATATTATTTTGCATGGTGAATAATGATGAGAATGCTAGAAATGGTTCTGGTATAAGTAAAGTGAGATTTTAACCAGAATAGTAGCATGTGTTGATGATGGCTCCGTAGAAGCGTGGTTGGTGCAGTTGTTTGCACGATTATGTGATGCATATGTTAAGTGACGCATAGTATGGCATTATGACACCGGTTATTTTTCACATTAAGTTGAACCTGATTAATAATTCAACTTGAACATGTTGTTGACCGGGTCATGGTGCCGCTGAAACGAGTCTTTCCCAGTGCAACCACATTTGCCGGTATGGGACAGCCTTAATGCGTTTCATTGTCGTGCCTTTGGTCGGTGCCTCCATTTAGGGAAGGTTATGGGCGTGCTGTACCCTGGCCCGGTAGGCAAGCATAACCTTGTGAGCCCGTTGTTAAGTTAAGTTTGGTACCGGGTCCCAGAGTGGATCGTGGCCACGACGGTGGTCAAGGTGTATGGAGGTAGACATGGGGCCACCTAGGACTAGCCCATTGGGGTCTGAGTCGGAAGGGCCGGGAGAGTGTCATGACAATGAAATGGTTTCGTCGGAACGCCGTTGGTCCACCCGAATGGGAGTGCGAGGCCATGGGTTCCGTAGTGTGGGTACAGTGTACTAACCTCTATAGAGTGTTTTTAATCTACAGATAGCCGAGTCCACGGTTACAAACACGCTCAAAAGTAGGGTACACCATGGTTCAACACTTAATAAATATGCACACTAAATTTCACTAAGGATGGCAGTGAGCCATCGTGTTGAGTTGGCCACGAGTTGGTCGGGTTGGGATCGCCGTAAGGATCACGGGCCACGAGTTGGTCAGGTTTTGATCGCCGTAGGGATCACAGGCCACGAGTTGGTCGGGTTGTGATCGCCGTAAGGATCACAGGCCACGAGATGGTCGGGTTGTGATTGCCGTAAGGATCACGAGTGTTTTTTTGGTATTATCATGTTTATTGGTCACATCTGGTAAGCCAGTCAGGAGAATGAGTACCTGTTGAGCATAATTGCAGCATGTTGGATATATGGTTGCATTGTTGTTTAATTGGTTAAATATCATGATATTGTCTGTCATCATGTTTATGCTTATTGTGAGCTTGCAAGTACATTCAATGTACTGACCTGGCGTGTCATGCCAGATTTCAGGAAAGTCCCGTTGGAAAGGAGTGCTGTCCGAGTCTAGACCGTGTCCACGCCGGTGTCCTTGTGCTATGGAGTCCCGCTACGACGTTGTTCCGCTGCCGAGTAGTTGCCATGATCGAGGCCCCTTTATGTTCACTAAATAATGTACATATTGTTCAGCCACACCGTGTGTGCCGCTTGGCCTCGCTAACTGTTGTAATATGAACTATGCTCCGCTAGCATGAATAAAGCGGTTGTTTTCTGTACCATGTTGTTGTGTGTTGCCAGAAGACAAGGTCTCTGGGCTGGCAATGCAAGGTAAACTAGTCGCTTTGCGCCGGGGTGCCACACATCTTGACCAGCACCATCTCCTCTCAAACCCTAGTTCATCTCTTGTATCCAATCTTTGTCTCAGAACCTCAGATTGGTACCTGTGGGTTGCTAGTAGTGTTGATTACTCCTTGTAGTTGATGCTAGTTGGTTTATTCGGTGGAAGATCATATGTTCAGATCCTTTATGCATATTAATACCCCTCTGATTATGAACATGAATATGATTTGTGAGTAGTTATGTTTGTTCCTAAGGACATGGGAGATGTCTTGTTATAAGTAGTCATGTGAATTTTGTATTCATTCGATATTTTGATGAGATGTATGTTGTCTTGCCTCTAGTGGTGTTATGTGAATGTCGACTACATGACACTTCACCATTGTTTGGGCCTAGGGGAAGGCATTGGGAAGTAATAAGTAGATGATGGGTTGCTAGAGTGACAGAAGCTTAAACCCTAGTTTATGCGTTGCTTCGTAAGGGGCTGATTTGGATCCATATGTTTCATGCTATGGTTAGGTTTACCTTAATTCTTCTTTCGTAGTTGAGAATGCTTGCGAGAGGGGTTAATCGTAAGTGGGATGCTTGTCCAAGGAAGGGCAGTACCCAAGCACCGGTCCACCCACATAATAAATTATCAAAGTAACGAACGTGAATCATATGAGCATGATGAAAACTAGCTTGACGATAATTCCCATGTGTCCTCGGGAGTGGTTTGCTTTATAAAGAGTTTGTACAGGCTTGTCGATTGCTACAAAAAGGATTGGGCCACCTTGCTGCACCTTGTTTACTTTTGTTACTTGTTACCCGTTACGAATTATCTTATCACCAAACTATCTGTTACCGATAATTTCAGTGCTTGCAGAAAATACCTTACTGAAAACCGCTTGTCATTTCCTTATGCTCCTCATTGGTTTCAACACTCTTACTTATCGAAAGGACTAGGATAGATCCCCTATACTTGTGGGTCATCATCAATCCTTGGTGATCCAACAACGAGCTCTCAATGAAATCACCAATGTGGGTGTTAATACTGGCAGATCTCTGGTAGGGGGCTCGAGTTGTTAGATCAGATCGATGGGTAACAGGAGAAGAACATATATGGGATTTACCCAGGTTCGGGACTCTCTATGGAGGTAAAACCATAAGTCCTACTCTTGTTTATATTATGAAAGTATCGAAGTACATAGTAGATCTACCTCGAGATCGTAAGTTGTGGTCTAAACCCTAGCGGTATGATGAATTAATGGGTGTCTAGATGGATCCCCTTTATGGACTAACCCTCCTGGCTTATAGGCACCAGGGGTATCTAGGGTTACACATGGTCAGTTGCCATCTAATACCATACATGTCGAATCTAAATATGCTTGAAGTACATGCCAAGTCTTCGGCCGCCACACTTCGAGGGTGTTCAGAGTCTTGCTTCCTTAATCTGTCGGTAGTCCCGTCCATACATTAGTCCGGCAGGGCTAGGACCCCCTAGCCCAGGACACCGTTAACCATCTCGTGGAGAAAAAAAGAGAGAAGGAAGTATCATGTTTTACGATACGGAGCCGCCACCACCTCCTATTCTTCACCGGGAGAGCTGATCTGGAGTCTGTTTAGGGATCCGGAGGGTGGAATTTGTCGCCCGTTGTCGTCATCAACCCTTCTCCATCAACAATTCCATGATGCTAACCACCGAGAGTGAGTAATTTCTTCTTAGGCTTCCTGGACAGTGATGAGTTGGATGATATTTGTTATGTAACCGAGTCAATTTGTTAGGGCTTGATCCCTAGAATCCACTATGTTCTGAGATTGATGTTGTTCTAATTTTGCTATGCTTAATGCTTGTCACTAGGGCCCGAGTGCCATGATTGCGTATCTGAACCCTCCATGTTTTCATGAATATATTTGAGTTCTTGATCCTACCTGCTAGTTATATACACTTGTTATTGTTCTGATACGTAGACCCCAAAGTGACAATAGTTGGGATACTCTCTGGGGATGACTGTAATTCGAGGAGTTCATGTATTCACCATGTGTTAATGCTTTGTTCCAGTTCTCTATTAAAAGGAGGCCTTAATATCCCTTAGTTTTCTTATGGACCCCGCTCCCACGGGAGGGTAGGACAAAAGATGTCATGCAAGTTCTTATTATAAGCACGTATGACTATATACTAAATACATGCCTATATTACATTGATGAATTAGAGCTATTGTGTATCGCTCTAGATTGTGACTGTTATATGATGAATGTCATCCAACACAAATATCCATCGTTCATCCAATGCCTACGCTTTTCTCATATTGGTTTTGCTAACTTACTTTTGTTGCTACTACTGTTACAATCATCACAAACTACTACTGTTACTGTTCATGCTACTGTTGCTACTGCCAAAACTATCAAACTACTATGCTACTAAACACTTTGCTGCAGAGAGATAATTTCCCAGGTGTGGTTGAATTGATGATAACCCACAAGTATAGGGGATCACAATAGTTTTCAAGGGTAGAGTATTCAACCCAAATTTATTGATTCGATACAAGGGGAGCCAAAGAATATTCACAAGTATTAGCAGTTGAGTTGTCAATTCAACCACACCTGAAAGACTTAATATCTGCAGCAAAGTATTTAGTAGAAAAGTAATATGGACGTAACAGTAATGGTGGTAAAAGTAACAGTAGCAGTTTTGTAGTGATTGTAACTTAGCAAAGATCGATGTGTGAAAAGCTCGTAGGCATTGGATTGACAATGATAATTGTGTTGGATGATATTCATCATGTAGCAGTTATAACCTAGGGTGACACAGAACTAGCTCCAATTCATCAATTTAATGTAGGCATGTATTCCGTATATAGTCATAAATGCTTATGGAAAAGAACTTGCATGACATCTTTTGTCCTACCCTCTCGTGGTAGCGGGGTCCTAATGGAAACTAAGGGATATTAAGGCCTCCTTTTAATAGAGAAATGATACGTCTCCAACGTATCTATAATTTTTGATTGTTCCATGTTGTTATATTATCATTCTTGGATGTTTTACAATCATTTTATATCATTTTTTGGTACTAACCTATTGACATAGTGCAAGTGCCAATTGCTATTTTCTGCATGTTTTTTACATCGCAAGAAATCAATACCAAATGGAGTCCAAACGCAGTGAAACTTTTTGTTGATTTTTTTGGACCAGAAGACATACAGTGGGACAAAGAAGTACCAAAGAGGGAGCCCGAGGTGAGCACAAGACACAAGGTAGCGCCTGGAGGCCCAGGCACGCCCTGGTGGGTTGTGCCCACCTTGGTGGCCTCCCGAACCACCTGTTTGCTCTATAAATACCCCAATATTCCAGAAACCCTAGGGGAGTCGACGAAAATAATTCCAGCCGTTGCAAGTTCCAGAACCACCAAATCTAGTCTAGACACCATCACAGAGGGGTTCATCATGTCCATTGGCGCCTCTCCGATGATGTGTGAGTAGTTCTTTGTAGACCTACGGGTCCGTAGTTAGTAGCTAGATGGCTTCCTCTTTCTCTTATGATTCTCAATACAATGGTCTCTTGGAGATCCATATGATGTAACTCTTTCTTGGTGTGTTTGTTGGGATCCGATGAACTTTGAGTTTATGATCAGATCTATCTTTTTATCCATGAAAGTTATTTGAGTGTTCTTTGATCTCTAATATGCATGATTTCTTATAGCGTCGTATTTCTTCTCCAATATTTGGGTTTTGTTTGGCCAACTTGATGTATTTATCTTGCAATGGGAAGAGGTGCTTTGTGATGGGTTCGACCTTACGGTGCTTGATCCCAGTGACAGAAGGGGACCCGACACGTATGTATCGTTGCCATTAAGGATAACAAGATGGGGTCTGTTTCTGCACAAATAGATCTTGTCTACATCATGTCATCGTTCTTATTGAATTACTCCGTTTCTCCATGAATTTAATACACTAGATGCACGCTGTATAGCGGTCGATGTGTGGAGTAATAGTAGTAGATGCACACAGGAGTCGGTCCACTAATCTTGGACGTGATGCCTATATATTGATCATTGCATAGATATCATCATGATTATTTGAAGTTTTATCAATTGCCCAACAATAATTAGTTTACCCACCGTTTGCTATTTTTCTCGAGTGAAGCCACTAGTGAAACGTACGCCCCCCAGGTCTCTTCTTTATTATATTTGCCTTCGCGATCTATTTTTATTTGATTTTATTTTCAGATCTATTAAACCAAAAATACAAAAATACCTTGCCGCAATTTTTACTTATTTATTTTATCTCGCGTTCCCGCGCGATCTATCTATCAATTTATTACAACTTTCTAACGACCATTTGCCAATTTCTGGCGGCCTTACCCAAAAGGGATTGACAACCCCTTTAATACGTCGGGTTGCGAGTATTTGTTATTTGTGTGCAGGTGCCGTTCATGTAGTGTTGCATGGTTCTCCTACTAGTTCGATAACCTTGGTCTCATCACTGAGGGAAATACCTACCGTTGTTGTGCTGCATCATCCCTTCCTCTTTGGGGAAATACCGACATAGTTCAAGCAGACGTCAAAAGGAAGGAACAAAGCATTAGCACTTAGTGAATACATGAAATCCTCAAACTACGGTAATCACCGGAAAGAATCCCAATTATTGTCACCTTGGGGTATGTGGATCATAATTCGTAATAGGTGTCTACAACTTGCAAGATAGGATCAAGAACTCAAATATATTCATGAAAGCATAATAGGTTCAGATCTGAAATCATGGCACTCGGGCCCTAGTGACAAGCATTAAGCATAGCAAAGTCATAACAACATCAATCTCAGAACATAGTGGATACTAGGGATCAAACCCTAACAAAACTAACTCGGTTACTTGATAAATCTAATCCAAGCCATCACCGTCCAGCAAGCCTATGATGGAATTACTCATGCACGACGGTGAGCATCATGAAATTGGTGATGGAGGAAGGTTGGTGATGATGATGGCAACGAATCCCCCTATCCCCCTCTCGGGAGCCCCGAACGGACTCCAGATCAGCCCTACCGATGAAGAACAGGAGGCGGCAACGGCGGCTCCGTATCGTAAAATGCGATGAGTCCTTCTCTCTGATTTTTTTCTCCCCGAATACGGTTATATAGAGTTGGAGTTAGGGTCGAGGAGGTCCAGGGGGCCACAAGCCCTCTAGGCGCACCCCAGGGGGGCGCCCCCAGGACCACCTATGGTAACTTCTTGCGCTAGTATTTTTTATATATTCGACAAAAATTTTCCGTAGATTTTTAGGTCAATCCGAGTACTTTTATTTCTGCAAAAAAATAACACCATGACAATTCTGCTGAAAACATCATCAGTCCGGGTTAGTTCCATTCAAATCATGCAAATTAGAGTCCAAAACAAGGGCAAAAGAGTTTGGAAAAGTAGATACGATGGAGACATATCAAGTCCCCCAAGCTTAACCCATTGCTTGTCCTCAGACAATTCAGTTGACAAACCGAAAGTGACAAAGAAAAACTTTTACAAATCTGTTCTATCTTGTTGTTGCAAATATGTCTAGCCAATATTCAGGTTTTCAGCAAAGGTTATGAAGTAACCATATTCACAATAACCTTTAGGTCTCACATTTACTCATATCAATGACATAATCAACTAGCGAGCAATAATAATAAACCTCGGATGACAACACTTTTTCAAAACAATCATGATACAATATAACAAAATGGTATCTCACTAGCCCTTTCTGGGACCGCAAAACATAAACGTAGAGCACCCCTGAAGATCAAGGACTGACTAGACATTATAGTTCATGGCAAAAGAGATCCATTCACACTCATACTCAACATCAATTAAAAACAAAGCATACAAATGACAGTGGTGCTCTCCAACTGGTGCTTTTGATGAGAAGATGATGACTCAACAATAAAATTATATAGATAGGCCCTTCGCAGAGGGAAGCAGGGATTTGCAGAGGTGCCATAGCTCGAGCTTTTTATAACAGAGGTAAATATAATTTTGAGCAGTATGCTTTCATTGTCAATATAACAACCAAGAGATCTCACTATCTTCCATGCTAGATACATTATAGGCGGTTCCCAAACAGAAGGGAAAAGTTTTTATCCCCCCTCCACCAACAATCACACTCTACGGCTAGCCGAATCCACGAGTACCATCCATACCAACAACAGTCCTGGGGGAGTTTTCTTTGATTATTATATTTTGATTTGATTTAGAGCATGGAACTGGGCATCCCGAATACCAGCCACTTTTCGTGAATGACAAGTGAATAAACACTCATCGTGAGAATAACCCACCTAGCATGGAAGATACTGACAACCCCAGTCACTACATGAGTGATTCGGGCATACAAAACATATTAGTATTTGAAGGTTTAGAGTTTGGCACATGCAAATTTACTTGGAACGACAAATAAATCACATATAGGTAGGTATGGTGGACTCATATGGAACAACTTTGGGTTTAATGAAGTGGATGCACAAGCAGTATTCCCGCTTAGTACAAGTGAAGGCTAGTAAATAGATTGAGGAGCGACCAACTAGAGAGTGACAACGGTCATAAACATGCATTGAGGTTAACCAACATTGAGTGAAAGCATGAGTAGGATATAAATCATCATGAATGTGAGTATCGTGGAGACTATGTTGTTTTTGTTTCAATTACTTGCGTGAACATGTGCCAAGTCAAGCCACTTGAATCATTCAGAAGAGGATACCATCCTATCATACTACATCCTAACCATTTTAAAAGCATGTTGGCACACAAGATAAACCATTATCCACTCCTAGCTAATTAAGCATGGCATGAGTAACTATAATCTTTAATTGTCATTGCAAACATGTCTCATTCAGAATAGGTTGAATCAAGAACGATGAGCTAATCATATTTACAAAAACAAAATAGGTCGAGTTTGTACCAGTTTTTCTCCGTCTCAATCGTTTCATCATATATCGTCATTATTGCCTTTCACTTGCACGGCCGAACGGTGTGGATAATAATAAGAGTGCACATGCATTGGACTAAGCTGGAATCTGCAACCATTTATTCAAAGGAGAAGACAAGGTAACATGGGCTCTTTGTTAGATCAACAATAATGCATATGAGAGTCACTCAACATTTTTAATCGTGGTCTTCTCCTTTCGACCCAAAGAAAAGAAAAGAATTTCAAAGAAATACACCGAAATGTTTTTGGAGTTTTTGTTTTTCTAAAGAAAGTAAAAAAGAACGAGAAAGACTATTTACACGGGAAAGCTCCCAACAAGAAAAAGAAGAATGAGAAATCTTTTTGGGTTTTCTTTTAATACTACCACTAAATAAACTGAAAAGAAAAACTAGAAAGAAACGAGAACTTTTTTTTCAATTTTCTCAAAGTTTTTCAAGCACACAAGAAGAAAGCAAGAAAGAATAAACTAACATGGATAATACAATGAAAAAGGATGAACACTAACAACTAGAATGAATGTGTGAACGTGAATGTAATGTCGGTGAGAAATACGTACTCCCCCAAGCTTAGGCTTTTGGCCTAAGTTGGTCTATGGCCATGGCTAGCCAGGGTAAAATCCAGGGTTGTAGTTGGGGTTGTACTCGATTGCAGCTGCCACCGCCTGGCGAGCTGCCTCATGAAGGCGAGAGGTATCCCTCGCTCTCTTGTGCTCGGCTGCCTCCTCTCTAGTTATGCAGTATCTTTGTTTTACCTACAATTCAAAGAAGGCAGAAGTAGGAAGTGTAATATGGACAACGCGCTGCCTGTCAAAGATTAGTCTGTACTGAAAAGGTAACTCGCCTCTCTTAATAAATTGGCAACGTATTATAGCATCATAGTCAAGAAAAGCAGGTGGTAACTGAGGATCATTTTCTCTTATGGGAACACCAAGATATGTAGCTAAACGAGTGGCATAAATTCCACCAAAGAAATCCCCATCTTTGGTGTTATTATGTAACCAACATGCAATGATAGCCCCCAAATTAAATCATTTTTAATTCATTACTGCGCTCTTGAGAACCATGAGATCGGAGGCGCAAAGGTGGCTATGATCATGTTTACCATTCATGCATTTACCTATAAAGAGAGCAAAGTAGTGTAAAGCAAGAAAGTGAATGCTCCCTATGGTAGCTTGTGTTATGGTTCTGGTTTCACCTACAGTAATGCTAGCAAGGAACTCAGAACAATCAGATTTACGAGGCTCAGTACAACTGCCCTATTGCGGGATTTTGCGTGCGTCATTAAAATCTTCAAGGTCCATTGTAAATGATTTATCATAAAGATCAAATAAACTGAATGCATATTGCGCTGGACAGAATACTTAAATTTCCTCACAAAGGAATTAGTAAGGTTGTAGTACCGAGGACACCTATCTGACATGAAGTCTGTCAGCTTGGTGTTATGCACATACGCATAGAATTCATCCTTAAAACCAACACGAGTCATTTAATGATCCAACGGCCATTCACAAGGTTGCACTGAGGCCTCCCTTGGTGGCGCGAGATCAGGCTCACGTATTGCGGACCTTGGGGATTTCTTGTACGAGGAACCACCTTTGAACACTTTCCTCAACATTTTCTTTCTCTGAAAAATTTCTGAAATTTTTAGTGACTCAAAATAAAAGTGAAAAAAATTCAACGTGATTGATAGAAACTACTCCCACAAGTGTCTAGAGGCTATATCATGCAACAAAACTACTTTGGACCATATAAATTTGACATGCAAGATCAAGAACAAGCTCACCACAATAGCAAAAAATTGCAATATATAAAGCACTAGAACAAAACTAATTGGACCATTGGAGGAGTCACATACCGAAGAACAATCTCCCAAAATAGTTTCGAAAACAAAGCTTCGAGCAAGGAGATCGAAAATGGCAGCAAAATGAGCAAGAACACGGGTTTGAGCAATGGGGGGTTTTTTTCTGGAGGAAGACAAAGTGAATGGGTGCTGGCATAACTTAGGGGGGCTCACGTGGGACCCATAAGCCCTGTAGGCGCGCCCATGCCCACTGGTGCACCCCACACTATGTTTTCAGTGCCAAAAATTCTTATATATTCTAGAAAAAATCATACTTATTTTCAGGGCATTTGGAGAACTTTTATTTTTTGGTCATTTTTATTGCACGGATAATTCAGAAAACAGAAAATTAATAGTATTTTTGCTTTATTTATTCTAAGTAACATAAAGTAAGAAGTAGGTAGAGAAGGTTGTGTTTACTAAATTCATCCATCTCATGACCGTCCAAAGGAATCCATTAATAATTTTGATCAAGTCTTGTTAACAAACTTCTTCCCAATGACATGAAACTGGAGAATCTTCGTATAATACTAGGTTAGCTCAACGGGGACATGTGGTATAGAAGGTTGTGTTTACTAAATTCATCCATCTGATGCCCGTCAAAAGGAATCCATTAATAAGGTTGATCAAGTCTTATTAACAAACTTCTTCCGAATGACATGAAACCGGGGAATCTTCGTATGACACTTAGTTACCTCGACAGGGACATGCGTGTCCCCAACAATAAGAATGTCATATTTCTTTTTGACAGTAGGAATAGGGAATTCAAAACCTCCAATAGCAATAGTTGAAATTTTTCCAATAGAATTGATACTATTAACTTGAGGTTGTTTCCTCAGGAAGTGTACCGTATGCTCATTACCATTTACATGAAAAGTGACATTGCCTTTGTTGCAATCAATAACAGCCCCTGCAATATTCAAAAATGGTCTACCAAGGATGATTGACATACTGTCGTCCTTGGGAATATCAAGAATAACAAAGTCTGTTAAGATAGTAACATTTGCAACTACGACAGACACATCCTCACAAATACCGATGGGTATAGTAGTAGATTTATCGACCATTTGCAAAGAGATTTCAGTGCGTGTCGACTTATTCAAATCAAGTCTACGATACTAAAAGATGATACGTCTCCAACGTATCTATAATTTTTGATTGTTCCATGCTATTATATTATCATTCTTGGATGTTTTACAATCATTTTATAGCAACTTTATATCATTTTTTGGGACTAACTTATTCACATAGTGCCCAGTGCCAGTTGTTGTTTTTTACTTATTTTTTACTTCGCAGAAAATCAATACCAAATGGAGTCCAAATGCAGCAAAACTTTTTGGAGAATTTTTCTAGGCAAGAAGAAACATGATGTGCCAAAGAAGTACCAGAGGGGTGCCCCGAGGGGGGCACAACCCACTTGGGCGCTCCTGGGGAACCAGGCGCACCCTGGTGGGTTGTGCCCACCTCGGTGACCTCCCACACTACCTCTTTGCTCTGTAAATACCCTAATATTTCAAAAACCCTAGGAAAGTCAAGGAAACACAATTCCAGCCGACACAAGGTCCAGAAACCACAGATCCAATCTAAACACCATCACAGAGGGGTTCATCATCCTCATTGGTGCCTCTCTGATGATATGTGAGTAGTTCATTGTAGACCTACGGGTCCGTAGGCAGTAGCTATATGGCTTACCCTCTCTCTTTTGATTCTCAATACAATGGTCTCTTGGAGTTCTATTTGATGTACATAACTCTTTTTTGCGGTGTATTTGCTAGGATCCGGTTAAATTTAAGTTTATGATTAGATCTATGTTTTTATCCATGAAAGTTATTTGAGTCTCTCGATCTCTTATATGTATGATTAATGATGTCTGCTTGAACTACATTGGTATTTCCCCAAAGAGGAAGGGATGACGAAGCACAACGACGGTAGGTATTTCCCTCAGTGATGAGATCAAGGTTATCGAACTAGTAGGAGAACCACACAACACTACGTGAACGACACCTACACACAAATAACAAATACTCTGACGTATTAAAGGGGTTGTCAGTCCCTTTCGGGCAACGGTGCCATAAATTGGCAAGTAGACGAGATAAAAATATAATAGATTGGTTAAATAGATCTCGCGGGAACGCGAGATAAAATAAATAACAATAAATTGCAGCAAGGTATTTTTGTAATTTCGGTTTAATATATCTGAAAATAAAAGCAAATAAAAATAGATCGCGCAGGCAAATATAATAAAGAAGAGACCCGTGGGCCGTAGGTTTCATTAGTGGCTTGTCTCGAGAAAAATAGCAAGCGGTGGGTAAACGAATTACTGTTGGGAAATTGATAGAACTTCAAATAATCATGACGATATCTAGGCAATGATCTTTATATAGGCATCACGTCCAAGATTAGTAGATTGACTCCTGCCTGCATCTACTACTATTACTCCACACATCGACCGCTATCCAGCATGCATCTAGTGTATTAAGTTCATGAAAAAACGGAGTAATGCAATAAGAATGATGACATGATGTAAACAAGATCTATTTATGTAGAAATAGACCCCATCTTGTTATCCTTAATTGCAATGATACATACTTATCGTTTCCCCTTCTGTCACTGGGATCAAGCACCGTAAGATCGAACCCATCACAAAGCACCTCTCCCCATTGCAAGATAAATAGATCAAGTTAGCCAAAGAAAACCCAAATATCAGAGAAGAAATATGAGGCTATAATCAATCATGTATATAAGAGATCAAAGAAGACTCAAATAACTTTCATGGATAAAAACATAGATCTGATCATAAACTCAAAGTTCATCGGATCCCAATAAACACACCGCAAAAAGGCTTAAATCATATGGATCTCCAAGAGACCATTGTATTGATAATCAAGAGAGAGAGGAAGCCATCTAGCTACTAACTACAGACCCATAGGTCTATAATGAACTACTCACGCATCATCGTAGAGGCACCAATGGAAGTGGTGAACCCTCCGTGATGGTGTCTAGATTGGATCTGGTGGTTCTGGACTCAAGGATGGTTGGAATTGATTTCTGTCGAGTCCCCTAGGGTTTCTAGAATATTGGGGTATTTATAGAGCAAAGAGGTGGTACGGGAGGCCAACAAGGAGGGCACAACCCACCGGGGCGCGCCATGGTCGGTTGTGCTCCCCTCGGAGCTCCCCTCAGGTGCATTCCTGGCCCACAGGATGTCTTCTGGCCCAAAAAAAATCCACAGAGAGTTTTGCTGCGTTTGGACTCTGTTTGGTATTGATTTCTTGCGATGTAAAAAACATGCAGAAAACAACAACTAGCACTGGGCACTATGTCAATAGGTTAGTACCAAAAAATGATATAAAATGACTATAAAATGATTGTAAAACATCCAAGAATGATAATATAACAGCATGGAACAATCAAAAATTATAGATACGTTGGAGACGTATCGGCATCCCCAAGCTTAATTCCTTCTAGTCCTCGAGTAGGTAAATGATAAAAACTGAATTTTTGATGTGGAATGCTGCCTAACATGTTCATCACATTTTCTTTTCTTTATAGCATGGACATTTGGACTTTTCTATGGTTCAAAGCAATAGTCTAGTTTTGACATGAAGACTTTAATACTCAAGCATACCAACAAGCAACCATGTCTTTCAAAATATCAACATTAAAGCAAGTTATCCCTAGTTCATTATGCTCAATCATTGATCCATTCATGAAACACACTCGAATATTAGCTACACCCAATGCTAAAATACGATCATAGTGCCCCTTAGTTGGTTCTTTATAAGAGAAGATGGAGACCCAAATTCCAACTAAAATTTGCATAAATTAAAAGAAAGGCCCTTCGCGGAGGGAAGTAGGGATTTGTAGAGGTGCCAGAGTCCAAACACACTTTTCCCACCAACGAAAACGACTTAGAGCTCCCAATACTTTCCATGCTAGATACATCATAGGCGGTCCCCAAATAGAAATAAAGTTTTTTCCTTTTTCCACCATTACTTTCACTTTCCATGGCTAACCGTATCCACGAGTGCCCTCCATACCAACACTTTGCAAGGAATTTATTATTTGACAACATAAAGTAAATTCATTTATCATTTCAGGACTGGGCATCCCTAATACCTTTGCCGTACTCTCGTGCAATGATAAGTGAATAAACACTCATTGTGAGAATAACACATCTAGCATGGAAAATATTGGCCACCCCTCACCGCCTCGCGAGCGGTAGAGCACACAAAAGAGAAATTTATTTTGAAAACTAGAGATGTCACATGCAAATTTGCTTAGAATGACATGAAATAGCGCATATAGGCAGATATAGTAGACTCATATGGCAAAACTGGTTTAAAGGGTTTTGGATGCACAAGTAGTAATCATACTTAGTGCAAAATGAAGGCTAGCAAAAAGATTGCGAAGCGGACAACCAAGAAATGAAAAATCTCGTACCAAAGCATTAAGCGTAAGTACCACCGAATAATGCACCACAAGTAGGATATAAATTTCATTGCATAACTATTGACTTTTGTGCTTGCATAGGGAATCACAAACCTTAACACCAATATTCTTACTAAAGCACAATTACTCATCAACATGACTCACATATCATATTGTCATATCTCAAAACCATTACTAAGAATCAACTTTATTTTGTCCAATGATCTGCATGGATTTTTTTATTGTATCCTCCTTGGATATCTATCACTTTGGGACTATTTTCATATGTTGCTTTTGATAAGCTCAAACAAATTTAAGTGAAGAACATGAGCATAATATTTCTTTCTCTCAAAATAATCTAAGTGAAGCAAGAGATAATTTGTACTAACTCTAAAATAAATCTAAGTGAAGCATGAGAGCATTTCTTAAAAAATAACAAAGCACACCATGCTAAAAAAGATATAAGTGAAGCACTAGAGCAATTCCATGGCTCTAAAAAATTTAAGTGAAGCATAGGAGCAAGCATATCATAATTTTTGGCTCTATCAAGAAGGTATGTACAACAACGATTCAAGACTTAAAACACAAATCAAAACAAGCAAAGACTTGTATCATACAAGACGCTCCAAGCAAAACTCATAATATGTGACGAATAAAAATATAATTCCAAGTAAAATACCGATGGTTGTTAGAAGAAAGAGGGGATGCCACTCGGGGGCATCCCCAAGCTTAGTTGCTTGGAACTTCTTGAATATCATCTTGGGGTGCCTCGGGCATCCCCAAGCTTAGCCTTTTGCTAATCCTTATTCCTTCATCCATCGTAAGATCACCCAAGACTTGAAAACTTCAATCACACAAAACTCAACAAAACCTTCATGAGATCCGTTAGTATAAGAAAGCAAACCACTACTATAATTATTGTTGAAAACCCATTCATATTTTATTTTTGCATTATGTCTAATGTATTCCAACTTTTCTATGGAAAAAACTCATCAAATAAAACCACATAATCACCAAAACAAGCACACAACGCAAAGAAAACAGAATCTGTCAAAAACAGAACGGTTTGTAGCAATCTGACTATTTCGAATACTTATGTAACCCCAAAAATTCTGAAAAATTAGGATGACTTGAGTAATTTGTTTATTAATCTTCTACAAAAAGAATCAACTCAAAAGCACTCTATGAAAAATAATTTCGTTAGTGCAAAAGTTTTTGTTTTTCAGCAAGATCAAATCAACTTTCACTCAAATCATCCCAAAGGCCTTGCATGGCACAAACACTAATTTAAACCACAAAAACACATCTAACCAGACGCATAATTATGTATTTTACTGAAAATAGCAAGAAAACCAAAAAAGATACAAGTTGGGTTGCCTCCCAACAAGCGCTATTGTTTTATGCCCCTAGCTAGGCATAACGCATAGGATCTAAGTTTTGTCATCTTTGGTTCTAGATCCATATGATGCCCTCATGATTGATTCATATTGTGGCCTAATTCTTGTTCTAGGGAAGTGTTTCATACCCTTCCTTAGTGGAAATTGAAATTTAATATTGCCTTCTTTCATATCAATCACGACACCAATAGTACGTAAAAACGGTGTACCAAGAATAATTGGACAAGACGGATTGCAATCAATATCAAGAACAGTAAATTTATGGTCACATAATTCCTATTTGCAAAAATAAGAACATCATTAATTCTTCCCATAGGCTTTTAAATAGTATAATCCGCCAAGTGCAAATTTAAAGAGCATTCTTCAATAGTGGTAAGACCAAGCACATCACATAAAGATTTTGGAATTATAGAAACACTAGCACCCAAGTCACATAAATCAAAACACTCATAATTTTTAATCTTGACTTTGATGGTAGGTTCCCATTCATCATTTAATTTTCTAGGAATTGAAACTTCTAATTCCAACTTTTCTTCAAAAGCTTTCATCATAGCATTAACAATATGTTTAGTAAAAGCTTTATTTTGTTCATAAGCATGGGGAGAATTTATCATGGATTACAACAAAGAAATACAATCAACTAAAGAGAAACTATCATAATTAAAGTCTTTGTAATCCAAAATAGTGTGCAAATCACTAGTTAAAGTCTTGACCTCTTCAAACCCACTTTTATCAATTTTCTCAACAAGATTTTCACCCTCCAAATCATAGGGATGCCTTCTAACTAAAGTGAACTCTTCTCAAGTCCCCTTTTCATCAATCTTAATTTTACTAAACAAAGAATCAATAGAAGAAACTGTTGGGGAACGTTGCAGAAAATAAAATTTTTCCTACGGTTTCACCAAGATCCATATATGAGTTCATCTAAGCAACGAGTGAAAGGAGAGATGCATCTACATACCACTTTGTAGATCACGAGCGGAAGCGTTCAAAAGAACGGGGTTGAGGTAGTCGTTCTCGTCGTGATCCTATCACCGGAGATCCTAGCGCCGAACGGACGGCACCTCCGCGTTCAACACACGTACGGTCAGCATGACGTCTCCTCCGTCTTGATCTAGCAAGGGGGAAGGAGAGGTTGATGATGATCCAGCAGCACGATGGCGTGGTGGTGGATGCAGCAGAACTCCGGCAGGGCTTCGCCAAGTTGCTGCGGGAGGAGGACGAGGTGTAGCAGGGGGAGGGAGGCGACAAGACTTGGGTGCGGCTGCCCTCCCCCTGCCCTCCTTTATATAGGCCCCCAAGGGGGGGCGCCGGCCCTGGGAGATTCAATCTCCCAAGGGGGCGGCGGCCAGGGGGGGTGGAGTGCCCCCCAAGGCAAGTGGTGCGCCCCCCCACCTAGGGTTTCCAACCCTAGGCGCAGAGGGGGCCCAAGGGGGTGCACCAGCCCACTAGGGGATGGTTCCCCTCCCACTTCAGCCCATGGGGCCCTCCGGGATAGGTGGCCCCACCCGGTGGACCCCCGGGACCCTTCCGGTGGTCCCGGTACAATACCGGGTGACCCCGAAACTTTCCCGATGGCCGAAACAACACTTCCTATATAGTTTTCTTTACCTCCGGACCATACCAGAACTCCTCCTGACGTCCGGGATCTCATCCGGGACTCCGAACAACATTCAGTTTGCTGCATACTCATATTCATACAACCCTAGCGTCACCGAACCTTAAGTGTGTAGACCCTACGGGTTCGGGAGACATGCAGACATGACCAAGACAGCTCTCCGGTCAATAACCAACAGCGGTATCTGGATACCCATGTTGGCTCCCACATACTCCTCGATGATCTCATCGGATGAACCACGATGTTGAGGGTTCAAGCAACCCCGTATACTATTCCCTCTGTCAGACGGTATGTTACTTGCCCGAGACTCGATCGTCGGTATCCCAATACCTCGTTCAGTCTCGTTACCGGCAAGTCACTTTAATCGTACCATAATGCATGATCCCATGACCAGACACTTGGTCACTTTGAGCTCATTATGATGATGCACTACCGAGTGGGCCCAGTGATACCTCTCCGTCATACGGAGTGACAAATCCCAGTATCGATCCGTGTCAACCCAACAGACACTTTCGGAGATACTTGTAGTGCACCTTTATAGTCACCCAGTTACGTTGTGACGTTTGGTACACCCAAAGCACTCCTACGGTATCCGGGAGTTACACGATCTCATGGTCTAAGGAAAAGATACTTGACATTGGAAATGCTCTAGCAAAACGAACTACACGATCTTGTGCTATGCTTAGGAATGGGTCTTGTCCATCACATCATTCTCCTAATGATGTGATCCCGTTGTCAACGACATCCAATGTCCATAGTCAGGAAACCATGACTATCTGTTGACCAACGAGCTAGTCAACTAGAGGCTTACCAGGGACGTATTGTGGTCTATGTATTCACACGTGTATTACGATTTCCGGATAATACAATTATAGCATGAATAAAAGACAATATCATGAACAAGGAAATATAATAATAATCCTTTTATTATTGCCTCTAGGGCATATTTCCAACAGAAACACCAATCATCTTAAGATCTTCATCACTTTTATGAAAGTAATCACTAGAAAATGCTCTTTCTAAAAATTCTCTTTTAGCTCTAAGCATAGCGGTTCTTTTCTTACTTTCATCCATAGAAACATAAAGAGCTTTAATTGATTCTTCAACTTTAGGTACAGTTTTTTTCATCTTGAGAGTTTCTACATCATGAGAAATTCTATCAATACTTCTAAACATATCATCAACTTTATTCAACTTTTCTTCTATCAAAGCATTGAAAGCTTTTTGAGTATTGATAAATTCTTTAATATTATTCTCAAGATTAGAGGTGTTTCTACTATTATTATAAGTAGGATTACCATAGGAATTACCATAATTATTAGAGGAATTACTAGGAAAAGGCCTAGGATTAAAATTACCTCTATAAGCGTTGTTATTGAAATTGTTTCATGAGATAAAATTCACATCTATGGCATCACTGTTTTTCTCAATCAAAGTAGACAAAGGCACATCATTAAAATCAATAGGAGCACTTTTATTAGCAACCAACTTCATAAGAGCATCAACTTTTTCACTCAAAGAATTAATTTCTTCTACGGAATTGACTTTTTTACTAGTAGGAGCTCTTTCAATATGCCATTGTGAGTAATTGGCCATAATATTGTCTAGCAATTTAGTAGCTTCACCCAAAGTAATTTCCATAGAAGTACCCCCCCCACGTCAGAATCTAAAAGATTACGAGAAGCAAAATTCAATCCCGCATAATTTTTTTGTATGATCATCCAAAGATTTAACCCATGAGTTGGGCAATTCCTTAGCATCAATTTCATCCTTTCCCAAGATTGTGCAACATGCTCATATTCAAGTTGCTTGAAATTCATGATCTGGGTTCTAAGGGAAATAATTTTTGCGGGCGGAAAATACTTAGTAATAAAAGCATCCTTGCACTTGTTCCAAGAATCAATACTATTGGGAGGCAAAGAAGAAAACCAAAATTTTGCATGATCTCGCAAAGAAAACGGATATAATTTCAACTTCACAACATCATTGTCCACATCTTTTTTCTTTTGTGTATCGCATATTCCACAAATGTGTTAAGATGGGACGCGGCATCCTCATTAGGAGTACCGACGAATTGATCTTTTATAGCAAGATTCAACAAAGCAGTATTAATATCACAAGACTCCGCACTAGTGGCGGGAGGAGCAATCAGAGTGCTAACGAAATCATTATTGTTGATATTTGAGACATCACACAACTTGGTGTCTCTTGAGTAATGATGACTTCACAACAAGATTGTACTAAAAAAGAGATATGATGAGAAAACAACGAACGAAAAAGAGGGCGAACAAAACGACAAATTTTGTGAAGTGGGTGTAACGCCCCGGATCCGATGCGCCAGGTGTCCTTCAGTTATGCGTTGTCATTGCCTTATCTTTTGCTTGCGTGTTGCATTTTATCATGTCATCATGTGCATCTCATCTTGCATACGTGTTCATCTCATGCATCCGAGCCTTTTCCCCGTTGTCCATTTTGCAATCCAACGCTCCTATGTCCTTCGGCGTTCCCCTTTTCGTCTCCTGTTGTGAGTGGGTGTTAAAACGTTCTAGGAATGGCCCGAGCCTTGCCAAGCGGCCTTGGTATAGCACTGGTAGACCGCCTGTCAAGTTTCGTGCCATTTGGAGGTCGTTTGGTACTCCAACGGTTAACCGGGTAACCGTAAAAGCCCCTTCTCTTTGCAGCCCAACACCCCTTCCAAAGTGGCCCAAAACCCAGCAAACTCCCCTCCATGCTCTCGGTCGTTCGATCACGATCGCGTGGCCGAAAACCGCTCCTCATTTGGACTCTCCTAGCTCCATCTACCTATAAAACTAGACCTCCCCCGAAATTCGCGGATCAAATCCCCCCCAAAACCCTAGATCTCCTCCCTCTCCGCGCCGGACACGTCCGCCCCCGACCGGACATGTCCAGCCGCCGCCCCGCGCCCAATCGCC
This sequence comes from Triticum dicoccoides, assembly GCF_002162155.2. Taxonomy (NCBI): domain Eukaryota; kingdom Viridiplantae; phylum Streptophyta; class Magnoliopsida; order Poales; family Poaceae; genus Triticum; species Triticum dicoccoides. Next base: position 757,899,700 of record NC_041385.1, read on the forward strand.
TCCCGCCACGTGGCGCTCCGCCGCCCACTACCGCCGCGGCCCGCAGGGCCCTGATCGGGCCCGCGCGAG